>NW_028324144.1:14055138-14366457 GCF_054372755.1 Phalangium opilio
ACAATTTTTCTATTGAGAATTTAGCTAGCTTGTAAGACCTATAAATGACCGGCTTTAACTGATTTCTAAGAAACTTCCGATTCCAATAAGTACTTCTAACAATGAAATCACGCGCTATACACGTTTTAGTACACAATTTGTAATTGGTTAGTTTTTGAACCTACTACATCGGATGGTTAAGTGAACCAATAAGCTTAGCACTTCTTTATACAAACGTATGTTTCGATTTATATTGTATAGCTGTCTTGTAATATTCAATTAGAAAAGGACGTGACTTTGTAAATATCGCTTTCATTCTTTGCCATTAGAAAATGCTTACGCGTCGACCCTCAGAAAATGAAGTAGCTTTATCACTAGAAGTGTGTAACAAATAGTCCTAAAACAACAATAAAAACGTTTTGCATCATCTAAAATAAAACTAGGTAAAATGACGTCATTTTTGGAACAGTTTTAATATAACAGCATTCATTGGTTGAATTTGATATGACGTCATTCGTATTACTTTTTATTAGATCACCTAAACTTTGAGGAAAAACTAAATAATGTAGGAACTCAACGTCAAAATAGAGCTCGGCATTTTCGATCAATTATCCACTTTATTTTATCTTTATCCATACCCGAAAATTATCCACAGAACTTACATGTTAAATCGTATTATAATCCACAAATTTGTTTATAAATAATCGGTTATCCACCAATTTGTGGATAATTGATCGAAAATGCCGAGCTCTACGTCAAAATCGTCATTTCTTCACCGCTTTAAAATGAACCAAGTTCACAATATTTCGGAGAAAGTAGAAGTTTCGGTTGGCAATGTCACGACCCCAAAGGTATATTTTAGACGTACTGACACTTGAATACAAGAATCATTAAAGAAACACGTTCGGTCTAATATTTGGGAGTTTTCAAACGAAATCGACGCCAATTCTTCAAAGGAAACTCGCCGAGGTTTTCCGTCTGACTACATCCAACTACTATCAATTTAAAGCTAGAATGCTTCGTAAACCGCAAAGGCCATATATTTGACATTAGAAAATACACGAGACGAAGTCGACGAAAATTCAACATTTTGTACGCTACAAGCTGGGACATTTCCTTTAACTAATCTAGTTGGGAATATTTGAAGAATATTAAAGCCCTCGTAGACTTAGAGCTACACGAAAAACACCAGTGCCGTTGAAATATGAGAGAAGCGATTCTAAAAAACGTGACAGAAATCTTATTGGAGATGACCAAATGCTGCGAGAATAGCTCTTGCCAAAACAAAATGGCCCACGATATTATTTGCGAGTGCGAAGAAACTGACTGGAACGAAAGGGTCAGAAAAAAACCTAGTGAAAGCTTTAAAAGTAATTAACTACGATAATGCCATTGAAAAGTTTCGAAAAGATTTTGGTACAAATCTACCTATTGATGAACCATTTCTTTACAACTACATTATAAACGATGTAAATGATTTAAAAACTAAACTAATATATATTTGAAGGCATTGAATAAAACGTAATATCGCCAGTTCGTGTTGTTGAATAAATAATTCCTATTACTGATTAGTCACACGTAAGGCATATGAACAGAAAAAATAATGTTTGTAGTTACCGAGGGAAAAAGATCTCTTAATTCTTTAAAAGTACAGTCTCAGGATAAAAAATTAAAGGGATAGTCTCAAATAAAAAACGGAAGGGATAGACTCAGTATAAAAACCAAAGGGAAAGTCTCACGTAACTATTTTCCTGGAATATACATTGAGCCTTTCAGGTACGAAACTAGCGCCGCGCTCGGGGTTAAAATGGGGGAATGAACACGCGGCGACCAGTTCAAACCATTGAAATATGCTAATTTTTAGTTCCCAAGCTCTTAATTATACCTCTACCGTGGTAAACAGTGGGGCCCTATACTTATCAGCAGAAGTCCATTAAAAAGCCTCGGAAGTAACCAATTACAATAGCTGGTATAGCGTAATTCTCTGCTGGGGTAACAACTCCTTTTAACTCCATGGATGGGGGGTTAGTTTTCCCCCTTTCCTAACACTGTTAGAAGTCCTTCTTCGTGCGAGAGGGGGCGTGACTTCTTCAGCCCATGAACGCTGGATCTCTAAAGGGACCGGAGAAAGGGGTTGATCCCACTATATATCACGTTTGCTTTATAAATAAATAAGAAAGGAACGGCCAAGGTCGTTAAATAATATATATTTTTTTTCAATTAAAATTTAGGGCTATTTGTTTATTTTTCAAAATTCGGGCCGGGCCAAACTTGATTCTCCTTAATCCAAAATTCAAATGAAAGATAATTTAAATGAGTATAAGCTTCTAAAAACAAATGTGGCGTTGTGACGAACAATTATCAAAAGAAATGAATAATACACGAATTCAATTCATTGATGTTATGTAAAAAATATAAAAATGACAACTGCACTACGCGTACTGGGCCGGGCCTGTTCAATTCTTGCAATATGCCGGGCTTGGTTGATGCCGGGCCGGAAAACCAACTATATACTCGGACCCGGGCCGGGTTGCGGACTTTTTTAAATGCTGAATTCCGGGCCGGGCTCGGATCGGGCCTGAAAAATTCGGCCCGTGTATTCTCTGCGTTATTTTGCTGAAAATATCATTTCTGGATCCTATTTCTCTTTAAAATTCTTAGCTGATTTCAATTGTGTATTAATTTCAAAATATTTCACGAGACTTTAGGGCACTTAACTGAAAGGTCCGTACTAGAATTCATTGTTTATTTGGAACTATGGGGTTCGGGTTTATATTAAAGAAGAGTACTTAAACATGTATTTCAATGAAATTAGCACCAATTATGCACTGAGCTTAGAGGAATTCATTATTTAATCCCACTTATACTTGCCTGCATTTAAAACAGTGATTTAGAAATTAAGACCTTCATATACCCACAAACAATACAGTTCGCAAAATCTTTTACATCCCCTGACTCTCGCACTTAAATGGGCAACTTCGTGAACCTTTTATAAAACCTTAAATATAATCACACGATCTAAGAAAGCCCTGGTTTATTATATCGAATTTGCTTCTCAAAGTTCTAAAAGTAAATCATAATAAAAGCATTATATCAGTAAGCAAAACCTGAACTATATTATTTCAAACCGCGTACACCTACGAGAGTAATTGCCTAAACTAACTTAGTGCTTTTTAATGGTTTACTTAATATGAGTTTGCAATTCAGTCTTAGAAAAGTTAAAAACTCACTTAATATGAGTTTGCAATTCAGTCTTAGAAAAGTTAAAAATTCACTTAGAAAACCTGTGCTTTCCATGTTTAACATTCGCGTGCTCAACTCTTCTAACCCTGAGGTGTTTTTTCATTATTTTCATTACAAAAATACTATGATTAGTCTTTCGTGGTAGGACTCCGCTTAACTTTTATATGAAACTAACTTAATGATTTTCTTTAGGTTGCCACATAACCCTTTTTGAAATAATAGAAGTGGTTAGCAGAAAGCGTAGTGAGCATCGATTGCCGACATTAAAAGCACCTACGTTTTTTGTAGAGGCTAACTTAAACCAACATTTAGGTATAGCCTCGTACTAAATAGAACAGCGAATAAATAGGCCTATTCATTTCAAAAAGCTATTACTTCATTTCTGTTTGAGTTTTTAATTTGTACTACGATTAAACCCACTCATATTTCGGATGCAAGGCAGAATAGACAATCGCAAATCTGTCATCAACTCGTTACAGTCTTCGAAGGTTTCAAATTCAATACGGGCTTGGATTGAAGAGGAATTAACCCAAAATGACAATGAACCAAATCACATTTCTTGGAAATAACCGATATTTTAAATACAGGTACAAATCGCATTTTCAAATCGCAATGCTTACATCGATTTCATAAATAACTTTTTTCTATTATAGGTACGTCCAAGAAACTCCAATAACCTGACGACAATTACGGTGAGCTTATCGACAATTGGTGGCGTTTTTTAATGGCAAGTAAACTTTTAATATTTCTTGTCAGGAATCGTGGAGCTTGGAGCGAATGATCACATACAGGGAGCCCAGCCAAAAATTTAAATTCCTTATAGGAAAAACAGGATTTTTTTCAAGGAATTATAGGATTTTATAGGAGAAAAAGTGTGTTTTTATAGGATAATATAGGAATAAAAATACTCATATATAATACCATTTTGGCTTAAACCAAGAAGTGATATCTAGTTTGTTAGGGAGAAGGTGTAAGTTCGCCACATTTACAGCTTTATCTCCAGTCCAAACGTAGGTCCAGAGTTAATCCCCGCCGCCTCTAAATTACAAACAGCATCTCATTGGTTCTTGATAACGCGAATGACGAAAATTACGTATTTTCCGACTGAGGAGAGGTGAAATAGCCCGGCCTCCTTTTACATCCCCCTTGTATTTTGAAAGGGGGACTGGGACTATGGCGCGCGAATATTTAGACATCTTAAACCTTCTCCCTAATAAACTAGATATCGCTTCTTGCTTAAACTATGTTTAAAAATCTCAAGAACAAAAACGAAATGGGATTTTACTTTGAAAAGAGCAACTTAACTAAAATTTAATATATAAAAAATCCTGAGCGAGCGAAGCGAGCTCAGACATTTTGGTGTGTAGTCAAATGCTATCTTGATAAAAGAGGTAAATTTTGATAAATTTGATACTAAACTATACAAAAACTTCGACTAAGTCAAAAATATAGGATATTATAGGACGTTTCGTGAAATTATAGGATAATATAGGACAGGTTCAAAAATATAGGATTTTATAGGAATTATAGGACCACTGGGCTCCCTGCACATATTACAACATCGTAGCGGAATATGCAAAACGATCCTTCAACACCCGGTATTTTTCATACTACTTTGAATTTGTTGCTCGTTCGGTCAAAGGGGGCCCGAATATTCTAGATTTTCACTAAATTCATTGCGTTTTGACTAGATTAGACAATATCTCTATGCAGGGATAGATAGACTTTTTTAAGACGGAATAAACAATGTATGGCCTTTACTTCAGTCCGACTCATAGACGAGTATATAGTCCCTTCCTTCAACACGTAACCAAAAAATTAAATTATCTTTTTGGCTCACAAAAACTACGTATTGGTGACGTTGCTGACGGGGAGGGCCAAAAATACGTAATTCCTGTTTACCTCTGTCGCCATGACTACGACCCCTCTTGCGTTGTACCATAGCCCACTCGATCACGCGCGTCACGACGCAAGCTGCTCGCGCTATAGCTATAGAGCGCGGATCGAGTGGGCTATGGTTGTACAGATAAGCGTCTTCACAGGGGTTCAAAAGAGCCGTCTAAATGCCAGGGTCCGGTAATTATTCGGGAATTGTTTTTAATAGCAATTGAGAAGGTAGTTAGTGAATTTGGTGCCGGTGTTTTGGATTTGGAGTACATCTGTAAAGGTGAAAAGTGCGAGGGGGAAACCACTTGTGAAATCAGGTGTACAAAATTTTTGAAATCACAATTGAAGTCCATAAATTGTTTTTGAAGTCTCTATAAATCGCAAAGTTTAGTTGAAATCTCGGAAGTCTTAGGAAGTCCCTAGAGAATCCCTTGAAGTCATGCGAAGTCCCTTGGAAATCGCTTGAAGTCATGCGAAGTCCCTTGAAAATCGCTTGAAGTCAGTCGAAGTCTCTCGGAAGTCTCTTGAAGTCATACGAAATCCCTTTGAAATCTCTTGAAGTCTCTCTGAAGTGAAGAGAAGTCATACGAAGTCCCTTTGAAATCTCTTGAAGTCTCTTGGAAATCTCTTGAAGTCTCTTGGAAATCTCTTGAAGTCTCTTGGAAATCTCTTGAAGTCTCTCGGAAATCTCTTGAAGTCTCTTAGAAGTCATACGAAGTCCGTTGGAAATCTCTTGAAGTCAAATGAAGTGGTAGAAAAATCCCTTGAAGTCTATTGAAATTCCGTCTTTCATAAGTGGAAATTTCCTTTTCTTCAAACTTTATTTTCAATAGTCTTGATCAGGGCCGGAAATAAGCACAGGACAATAAATTTTGGAAGTTTTGATAGCTTGACTATGGAGATGTGATACTATTTCTGCACACTACAGTGGACAATGTCCTATAAATTTTCCAGTCAAACAGGGGGGGGGGGCTGGTCTTGATCCCTCAATTTTCGGCCGTCTTCGGAGGTGCAATGCTACCACACTCTTGTGCCAGACACTCTTCCCCAGAATTTTTTCCTTTTTGGACTTATTGTCGGCTGCTAATCATTCCGTTTTCAAAGAATATTCGTAAAAACGATATATTTTTGTTTGTGGCGAAGTTTAATTGGCTTAATTTAAACTACTATTTAACTAAATTGGGAACCTTCGAAATACAGCATACAAGCAGCCAATTTAAAAATTGTGTCTTCTAGTTCTCTGAACTATGAATTCGAGTATGAATCAGACGATAATCAGTTTCAAAAACCTGAGGGGTCGGACGTTTTGGAAAAAGTGTACGCGATTTCGAAATCCAATTTGATTTCTTCGGATTTCGTTTGATTTCGTCGGAATTCAATTGATTTCGTCGGATTTTGTTTGATTTCAAAATTCGATAAAATCCAACGGATTTTGCAATTTTTCCCGTGATTTCCTCGGATTTTTTCCATGATTTCGGCAGATTTTGGGATATTTCAATTGATTTCGTTGGATTTTGTGATTTCTTTTGAGTTTGGATTTCGTGAATTTTGTAATGGATTTCGCGATTTCGTTACTGATTTTGTGATTTCTTTGTTGATTTTGTGGTATCTTTACTGATTTTGTGATTTCTCTACTGATTTTGTGATTTCTTTACTGTTTTGTTATTTCTTTATTGATTTCGGATTTTTTATGAGATTTTTTAAGTTGGATTTCGCGGGTAGCGTACGGGATTTCATGAATGACCGACCCCTTGCAAAAACTACTGGCCAAGCGCTCACTGGCGTGATTGAGTTAGCTATGCCACGACAAAAACTTCTTTCCGTAAATAGCGGCCGATCCGTGATCATATTTTCCCGCGTGAAACGTCGCAGAATTCTTGAGACATAAGCGACGATCAAATGGATCTGTATACTATCCGGGCTTGTATCTGCGCCATATAATCAAGAAGGAATTTACTATAAGAAGGCCTAAAAAGGCGTCCGGTGCGCGCTTGATAGTCGACAATCCCCCCTCATGGGTGGGGGGAGGCTGGAAAAGAAGGCGGGACTTAATATTTTATCTTACTCTATGTTTTCCACCATCTATCTCTTTCACCTTCTCGTTAAGCCTTGGTTTGGTTTTTGGAACTCACGAAATCATAAGTATAGTACACTTGATTCGATTTAGAAACAATTATAGAACGAACGATTTTCACGTAGAGACAAGTATTCAAAATCCATTAAGTTAGGTTCAAAACCTTTAACTAACTTGTTAATGGCAATTAAAAACCATTCCCTAACCGTTTCAGCACCGCTGACAGCCTCCATTTTCTGCTTACTTTGCTAGACGTTTTCTTTCTCTATTCGGAATACGTCAATCGCGTCTGTATGACCTATCCCCGCGGGATCCAATAGGAAAGCGCAGAGCAATGAGGGACATGAAAGGGGTGGGGCTTACTTGTCCACTAACACCGGCGTAAGAGTAGAAGCGTAAAATCTAGTGACTTAGGCATTCTTATAGTAAATTAATTCTTGATATAATTCTGCATAGATAATTGCTTTCGGTTGCTCTGCACCTTAGTACTTAATAGCGAAGTACATATATATATATTTTAATTATTACAATTTAATGAAGTCTTGAGAAAAAAATAGAAATCGGCTTTAGTCTATAAATTCTATTGAAGTCACTTGAAGTCTTTAAATTATGTTGACGTCACTAGAAGTCTTTAAATTATGTTGAAGTCACTAGAAGTCTTTACAAATTCTATTGAAGTCACTTGAAGTCTATAAAATGTAATGAAGTCACTTGAAGTCTATAAAATGTAATGAAGTCACTTGAAGTCTCTAAATTATATTGAAGTCACTTGAAGTCTTCATAAATTGTATTGAAGTCACTTGAAGTCTTTATAAATTGTATTGAAGTCACTTGAAGTCTTTATAAATTATATTGAAGTCCCTTGAAATCTTTATAAATTTTATTGAAGTCATCTGAAATCAAATACAGTTAGTGAAGTCTTTGAAGTCGAATGAAGTCTTTGATAGTTCAATTGAAGTCATTTGAAATCTGAAATCAGGTGTACAAAAATTTTCTAAGTGGTTTCCCCCTCGTTCCATGGGCATATTATTTGAGAAGTCAAGGAAGATAAACATCAATATTTTGGAAAAGGCGTAACATTGTCAAGTGATTTATAAAATATTACTAACCTAATTTAAACAAAGAGTGGCGTTTTATGTTATATTCATCATGAAAATACTTTAAGCCGTTTTAATATAATTGAAGTGTATAACCGCTCCAAAGAGGAAGAGACGTCCTAACCAAACAGTAATTTTTTTGGAAAAGGCATATTATTTGAGAAGTCAATGAAGATAAACATCAATATTTTGGAAAAGGCGTAACATTGCCAAGTGATTTATAGAATATTACTAACCTAATTTAACCAAATAGTGGCGTTATATGTTATATATGTTATATATATATATGTTATATATATATGTTATATATATATATGTTATATATATATATATGTTATATATGTTATATATATATATATGTTATATATGTTATATATATATATGTTATATATATATATATTAGTTATATATATATATATATATATATGTTATATATATATGATATATAACCAATAACCTGTATCGGGCCTATGTTATATCAGGGATAGATAGTCTTTTTTAAGACGGAATGGGTAACAGGGTTATTCGGGTGCGCGTCCTAGTCCACGACCCCCTTACCCGTGACGGAGGGGTATGAAAGAAGAGGCGGGTCTTATTTTCGTTATGGCGTTGTATGTATATCCGGGTCAATTAAACGTCGTCTGCCCCTTCGTCTGCCAAGTTGGAATGGGTTCGGATTTTAATTTTTGAAATAACACTGTTTAAAAATGGAAGTTACACAAGACATAGGGCTTGCAACTGAAAAAAAACGGGGAAGACCCAAGAAAATTAAAAGTGAGTTAGAATTGAGTAAAAGTCTTCATAGACATTACAGCACGAACAGGTTTTAACCAAACACTAAGCTCACAAAACTCCTAACCATTCACTAAGCCTTGGTTAACTTCATCAAATTCGTTTACAAAATCATGAGGATAGTAGAAATGATTGGCTTAAGAAAGAATTAGCGAACACTTTTCACCTTTACAGATGTACTCCAAATCCAAAACACCGGCACCAAATTCACTAACTACCTTCTTAATTGCTATTAAAAACAATTTCCGAATAATTACCGGACCCTCGCATTTAGACGGCTCCATTTTGAACCCCTGTGAAGACGCTTATCTGTACAACCATAGCCCACTCGATCCGCGCTCTATAGCTATAGCGCGAGCAGCTTGCGTCGTGACGCGCGTGATCGAGTGGGCTATGGTAAAACGCAAGAGGGGTCGTAGTCATGGCGACAGAGGTAAACAGGAATTACGTATTTTTGGCCCTCCCCGTCAGCAACGTCACCAATACCATGAATTCATTTACTAACATGAATGTCCATGTTAAGCATTCCCCTGTAGTTCACTCTCAAAAAGCGATAGGAGGAGCCAAATTTTCGCGCCACTCGTGTGACGTAAATTTTACATCCAATAGGAACCATACCGGAAATTCTTGTTCTTTCGGGCGTATCTTACCGTTTATTATTAAGCAGACAGTTCTTTGGGATACTGGTTAATCTACCTGTATCGGGTTGTCGTTTTACTCTCGTAATTTTGTTGTTAACATTTAACTCATAACATGATAGTATTTTAAAATGGCAACAAAATGTAATCCTGAACTTGAACTCGTAAAAAGCATTATATCGAGTACTTGTACCGTATTTGACGACTTGAATGTAAGAACTGTAACCGAACACGTAAGCCTTGGCTAAACTTTGGAGCAAGCCTTGACAACAACAAATCTTTGATAACATCAAAATTAATAAACAAAATACCAAAATATAACACCTAAAACCACGATAAACCTATAAAACGCGAGTTTCGTTGCTAAGCCTATACCTACTGTTAAAACGCGTCGTCTGCTTTAAATATAACAGCTGAGCGCTATACTTCCCGTTCGCCACATCTTTTTTTTAAATAGGCTCCTCCTACTGCCGAGTAAGAGGCGATGTATGGTAAGCCGGAAAGACATTCATGTTAGTAAATGAATTCATGGTAATAAGCCTAGTGAACTAAAGAGTAAATAATTGAGGCCCAAGGTGTAGTAAACTATGGGTGTTGATTTTCGTGTCTGTATAGGGACTTGGCAGTACTACGTCAAGCAACGTCAGGCTACCTTCCATTAGTGCCAAAAAACATACCGGGAGGAGGGGCTTATATAGCTTTCCTTCTGTTAAAAAACATACCATAATGGCGCTGGGGGCGGAGTTAAGCCCGAATTGCCATATTGAAGAGACATTAACGGTTCAGAGTGAGCCGAAAGTTAAATACTCGTTTAAATAATCAGGTGTAGATATTATAATAGAAGAAAAGATCATGGTGGTAATTAGACCAGTGAAAGGGCTAATGGTAAACGGGTATTAGCAACGGAGTTTTCATTCTTTTTATGCTGCGCAAGACTTTCAGTGCGTCTAGCCACAAATCAGCTTAGGTGTTATTTAACCTTAACACGCATGTTGGCAAACTAAGAACATTTTTGAGGTGAGACAAGACGATAGTGTTTACACTGCAAACCAGTTGTCAATGTTGCTATGAGTATATCGGGTAAACAGCTGAAGCGTAGACAATTGGGCCTTTACAAACACAAAAGTTATATCTCTCCAAAATTTATACACTTCAATTCCTGTTCTTTTCCCCATTGACTGATTTCCATGTGTCCAAGATTTGTCCTTATTTGATGTAAAATGTCGTCTGCTTTACCGTATATTCGCAATGCTTGGAATACTGCTTCATAAATTCGTAAATTTTTACTTCAAAAAAAAAAAGAGAAATAATTTCATATCTAGGTAAATAAGTTTGTAGTAGTAGACCTCTTGACTCGGAGAGGTAATATTTTGGTTTTTCCAACTTGTAGTTTTTACTTTTGCGCTCTTTAGAGCAGCGAAAGTATTGTTCCGACCTCTGTTGGCTGGACGGCTGGCTGGATTTGGTGTAACCGCATAATAAGTTTCGTCATAAATAAACTTTTTGAATTTCAACTTTTTGAATTTCAAATTTCCCGCGAATTTTCGACTCGAAATTCATCCGTAGTTCACGTTACACCTCATAGGTGGCGTAACGTATTTAATTTCAATTGAAATTATTTTTCTGTCGGCGCCGGGCCTCGAACCCGCAATGTCCCAATCCATACGAGACGTCAGTGAAGACGCCCGAGCGCGCGCCTTACCACGAAGCCACGCTTGCTTGTAATATAGAGCCAGATAAATTATAGTCAAGAGAAGAGAGAGGTACAACGATACGGACCCCCCCCCCACCGCCCCGACGCCCGCCACGAGACGAGAGAGAGAGGACCCCCCCCCCACCTCCCCGACGCCCGCCACTGGATGCTGTCGAATATATATTGTATCGCGCTAGAGGAGGAGAGATCCAAGAGACAGACAGACTTCGCACGCGCGCCAGACTGCCTTTAGCGCTGTGTTCCTTGCAATTTTTTTTTGCTATTTAATAATTATTATATATCTTTTTAATCCTAGGCAAGATTAGATTTCTACTTGGGAACATAAACATTACAATTAATACTATCATATTAATCAAAAAAGAAATTAAAGTTCTCCCCGACTGAAGGCGCGATAAGCAGAGAGAGTTTTCTAATTTCACCAATGATATCGTTTTTGAAGAATCGTCTGCTTAAAAGTTAGGGAGGTTGATTTACTAATAAAATTAAATGTATTGAGTCAGCGTTTTAAAACTATAACTAGTTTGGGACGGAGGTATCATTGCTCACTATTTGTTTGGCAAGTTTAAAATTAAATGATCACTTAACGGAACTGACATAAAATAATAGGTAGATTCTTTGCAAAATTAACTAATCATTTTGGCAGTTTCCGCTCTCGCTGGGTTCATGATTCATCTACTAATAACAGTTACGTAAGTGATAATTATAAAAATAAAATCAACAACTCAAAGATATAAAGTGAAATATGATCAAATTGAAACTAATTTCAATCAACGACAAACGGAATCAACTAATCATTTTGGCAGTTTCCACTCTCGCTGGGTTCATCGACTAATAACAGTTACGTAAGTGATAATTATAAAAATAAAATCAACAATCTCGTAAAATCAACAACTCAAAATATAAAATGAAATTTATGATCAAAATGAATCTAATTTCAATCAACGACAAACGGAATCAACGTGTTCATCTCTCCATCCACGGAAATATGAAATTTCTACATGAAACATGAAAGTGCTATCAACCTAACAATTTTTAGAAATGTAATTTTAATCAATGAAACATACTCATTTAAAGTTAACTAATTATAAGTCGCTAATTTGATTATTATATTAAAAAACATTATATTATTTAAGTAATAATTTTAATGATGGTGTTGATAGTACCAATAGAGTATTCAAGGATTGATTACGTTACTATCAACGTATCAAACAAAAAGTATTTAATTATAATTTGGAATTTCAATTTAAATTTATACAGTTTTTTAAATGCCCATTGAGATTCAGTGTCTGTCACTGAATGTTGAAGATCTCCAGTCTCTGCCAAGTGATTTAAATTTTCAGACCCTCTCTGTGGGAAAGGGGGAATTAAATTAATGAGACTTACAAACTGACATCATCAACAACTCAAAATATAAAATGAAATTTATGATCAAAATGAATCTAATTTCAATCAACGACAAACGGAATCAACGTGTTCATCTCTCCATCCACGGAAATATGAAATTTCTACATGAAACATGAAAGTGCTATCAACCTAACAATTTTTAGAAATGTAATTTTAATCAATGAAACATACTCGTTTAAAGTTAACTAATTATAAGTCGCTAATTTGATTATTAAATTTAAAAAAATTATATTATTTAAGTAATATTTTTAACGATGGTGTTGATAGTACCAATAGAGTATTCAAGGATTGATTACGTTAATATCAACGTATCAAAAACCAAGTTTTCACCATAATAACAATAACCTCATGAAGGACAGTATAAATAATGAGTTTAAACCAACTTTTCACCATAATAACAATAACCTCATAAAGGACAGTATAAAATAGTGACTTAAACGAAGTTAAATCTGAATTACAATCTACCTCATTAAGCTCAACCAAACTGTTACAAATGCATAGCGCAATATTACAAGTTGCCAATGATCTTCGAATTTTATTGTTAAAGCCTCACATTATCTTAAGACTCATACAGTCACTGGGTTTTAATCTCACGGGAGAGTATTGCTATATTCGTAATTCCCGCCTATTCCAAACACAACCTAGATGGCGCCCCATCCTCAGATATCGATTGATTGTAACCCCCATTTTCTAAGCATGAGATATAGGAGAGAACCAACGGGAGAGCATTCGGAACGTTCGCCCTAGAAAATTTCCGTAGAAAGTTTCTCTCGCTTTAGTGACGTCATAGTGTTCCACTATTTCGGGGAGAAGAACCTGAGAGGAGACTTATACTATTTTTAAACTCGTCTGTCTTTTTAACTTTGGACTTCTAGTTTTTTTCATTAATATTATTATTAAAAGTGCTATAAGCATGTTGCATTATAGAGTTAATAAAAAGTATTTGAATTTGAATTATTATTATATTATTATATTATTATATTATTATATTATTATATTATATATATATATATATATATATATATATATATATATATATATATGACCCGCCTCTTCTCAGTCTCAGTTAGCCGCTTAGCTCGCGCTCCGGTTTTTGCTTTCGCTTTTCGGTTCTTTCACCGTTCCGTTTCCGGTTTTTTGCACCGATCACCTTCTAAAGTCTTCCGTTCACGGTATTTAAAGTTAATTTTCTGTTATTTACACTATTTTTCGCGTTTTCAAAGTCTTTAGTTTGGTTCTACTGGCAGCGGTTTGCCTTATTGCTCGTGTCGATTGTTCCGCCGGACTCATGACTGGGTTTATTCCTATAACTGTATTTGAGACCTGACTAACAAAATTTAGATTTTTGACCTCCTTGTTGCTTAGCCATTATGGCTGGTTCTAAGGATACTTGCATTGTTTGCTCGGCTGTTTTTTTCGGAAAACAATCGGTTGTTGTCTGCTCTGCTGGTTGTGGCAAACGTGCTCATCAGAAATGTCTCAAGGAGAAAAGTTTGACTTGCGCCGCTTGTAAAGCAACCAATCGTGCCTCTCGCGGTTCCGTCGGCAACACCGGTATTAGTGCCGATAGTCACTTAGTTGGCGCGGAGTGTGATCCCTCCACGCCTGTTCCGTTAAATGCGATTCATGATGCATTGAATCATTTCTTGATGGCCGATAGCCTTACTCGGGACCCCAACTCTGTCTTGGATCGTATCCTTGCTAAACTGGATGCCGCTGAAAGTTTTAATGCGACTCTTTTGGCTCGTATTGATGCACTTGAAACCAAAGTCGCGACCTTGGAGCGTGAAAAATCGGAGAGGAGTGCTCCGCTGTCATTTGCCAACGCTGCCTCCCATCCTCAATCTTCATTCCTCCCATTTGCTGTCCCCCCTGGTCGTTTTCCAGGCAATACCACGGTTGTCTCGGCCGCCCATCTGCCCCACAATGACCGTTTGGCACCTCCTGCACCAGCCAGAAAACCCGCCAAGCCAGTGCAGACTGGATCTGCTACAACAACCAAGGTGAAAGCTGTTGCTCGACCGTTGGGGGGCCGTGGCCGCGCCCCTAAAGCATTATTTGTCAGTCGACTTGACAAAGATTTACTCTCTCGCGAGTTGGTAGAGACACTGGCCGACGAAGTTGGTATATTGACAGCACATTGCATTCGCCTTAAGCCCAAGAACCCTGACGCTGACCATTCTTCGTTTTACGTGACTTGTACTGATGCCACTGAGTTTGAAAAACTCTCGGATCCCTCTATCTGGCCAGTACATTGTATACTAACTGATTTCAATGGTGTTCCCCGGGATACTCACAAACATAGCTCTGAACTTGGTACTACTTCTGAACACCCTACTGATTAAACTCTATGTCTGAAATAACTATCGCTTACCAAAATGTTCGCGGACTTCGTACTAAATCTGCGACATTTTTACATAACATTGCTACCCTGGACTTGGACATTATCTGTATAACGGAATCGTGGTTGAACAGTTTACATTTTTCTTGTGATTATTTTCCGTCCCATTACACTGTTTACCGCGCTGATCGTCTTGACCCTCACTATCGTAATGTTAGGGGTGGAGGTTCCCTGATTGCTGTAAAGAGGTCTATTGTATGCCATCGGAGGCATGATCTTGAGTCCACTTCCGAAAGCGTCTTTGTCGAAATTCAACTGGCTTCCCGTCGTTCGTTACTTCTTGGTACTACATATTTTCCCCCCAGCCTATCCGACCTAGAGTATAAACAGTACACTAACCGATTATTAACGGACATTGACTCTTCCGAGACTAATGTTATCTTTTTTGGCGACTTTAATTTACCGGGCGTCGATTGGACGCTTTGTAGCAGTCAGGGCTGCTCTTCCCTCATTCGATCTAAAGCTGCACCAATTATTGATTTATGCTTTACTCTTAATTTGACCCAAGTTAACATTCCTTCTAGCACAGTTAATCTCTTAGATCTGTGCCTGACTAATATTAATGGATTACTAGTTGAACCTCTCGATGACCCATTTGTTGAGATTGATAAGTTTCACCCGCCTTTCTCTGTTACACTTACCGTTGACCTTGGCCCTGAGTCTCCACCTCGGGGCTCTGCCTTTGCTTACGCTAAAGGGGACTACCATCTCCTTTATACCACCCTTCGCGATTATGATTGGACAGACGTTCTTACTTCCACAAATGTTGATTACTGTGTCGATACTATTACCAATCGTCTCGTTGACACCATGAATCTGGCAATCCCTAAAAAACCTAAGCACGGCAAATCGCAATATCCCCATTGGTATTCTTCAGATCTTAGAATGACTCTTGGCAGAAAACGTTACTTCTTTCGGAAAATGAAGCGTACTGGTGCGATCACTGATGGTATTGAATTTCGTAGACTTCGTGCTACTGCTCGACGACTTCTCGCTCGTGATCGTGCCGTTATGCTCAAGTCGCCGTGCCAGGATGCTCATTCGCATCCAAAGAAATTTTGGAGATTTGTCAAGGGAAACCTTCGGGATAGGACCAATTCCCTTGCTTTAAAACGGGGTAAGGAATTGGTCTCTGATCCTCACACGCTTGCGGAACTTTTCAGGACCCATTTTTCAGCAATTGCTGTCGATAATACGAACCCTGCCGACACTTACACATTTGATACCTCTCACTTAGTTACACACCCTTACTCTAATCAGACCATATCACTCGCCGACATACACCAGGCAATCATTAAACTTCCAGCTAAGTTCTCAACAGGGGTCGATGGTGTTCCCCCTTTTGTCATCAAGGGTTGCGGGGATATCCTCATACCTCTGTTGGAACATGTTTTTAATTTATCACTTTCAACTGGCATTTTCCCTTCCCTTTGGAAGCAGGCTGTTGTGGTACCCGTATTTAAATCTGGTGCCGCTTGTGACTCCAAGAATTACCGCCCGATCTCATTATTGTGTGCTCTAGCTAAGGTTTTTGATAAGGTGATGCATACCCACGTCCAGCGTTGGTTTACCATGTTCCCAAATGATTGCCAGCATGGTTTTGTCCCTAGCAAATGCGTGGACACAAATCACGCTGCTTTCATGAACCTCGTCGCCCCTGTGGTTGAGACTCGCGGTCAAGTCGACGTGATTTACTTAGACCTTGCCAAAGCGTTTGACAGAGTTCCTCATAGATTCTTACGAGATAAGTTATTTATTCTTGGCATTAACGGTGTTCTTCTGGATTGGATTTGTAATTATTTGCACAGTCGTACAAACGTAATCAAGTGCAATGGTTCATTGTCTTCGGTAACATATCCAGTCAATTGTGGAGTCCCACAGGGTTCGTCCCTGGGGCCTCTACTTTTTAATATATATTTATATGATCTTCAATTCAAAGTTATTCACTCCAACCTGCTTCAGTTTGCAGATGATAACAAAATTTTTAAAGTAGTCGATTCAGACCACGATAGATTGCTTTTGCAAAGGGATCTCGACGCTGTGGCCCAATGGTGTAAACTTAATAATATACCGATAAATCCTTTAAAATCAGTTCATGTTACCTACACTCGACGCATAAGTAAAGCCATTCTCACTAGTTACATTATTGATAATTCTGTTATACCTATCAAAGATAAGACCAAAGATCTTGGTGTTGTCTTTGATTCAAATCTCCTTTTCTCTGATCATGTTCACGGATGTGTCAATAGATGTAGGCGCACTCTAGGTGTAGTCCTAAAACTTACCCGGAAACTTGGCTCACTTGTACATTTCCGACTATTGTACCTTAGCCTTGTACGATCTCGTGCCGTATTTGGATGGGTTGCTTGGGGTGGCGTTAGTGCCTACCTCTTTGATAAGATTGAACGTATTCAGAGAAAATTTGTTGAATATTGCCACACGTATTTCATACCCAAAGCTCGCTATGACCGAGGGGGAAACCACTAAGAAAATTTTGTACACCTGATTTCAGATTTCAAATGACTTCAATTGAACTATCATAGACTTCATTTGACTTCAAAGACTTCACTAACTGTATTTGATTTCAAATGACTTCAATAAAATTTATAAAGACTTCAAGAGACTTCAATATAATTTATAAAGACTTCAAGAGACTTCAATATAATTTATAAAGACTTCAAGAGATTTCAATATAATTTATAAAGACTTCAAGTGACTTCAATATAATTTATAGACTTCAATATGACTTCAACATAATTTATAGACTTCAATATAGTTTGTAAAGATTTCAAGTGACTTCAACATAATTTAAAGACTTCAAGTGACTTCAATATAATATGTGAAGACTTCTAGTGACTTCAACAGAATTTATAGACTAAAGCCGATTTCTATTTTTTCTCAAGACTTCATTAAATTGCAATAATTGAAAAGTATCTATGTACTTTGCAATTAAGTACTACGGTGCAGAGCAACCGAAAGCAAATATCAATGCCGAATTATATGGCGCAGATACAAGCCCGAATAGTTTTGGTCCTTTTGATCGCCGCTTATGTCTCACTCGCAAGAATTCTGCGCCGGGAAAAATATGATCACGTGATCGGTCGCCATTTACGGAAAGATTTTTTTATGGCATAGCTAACTCGATCACGTTCGTGAGTGCGTGGGCTGTGTTTTTCAGGTGATTATCGTCTGATTCATACTCGGATTCATGGCTTAGAGAACTAGATGGCGCAATTTTTAAATAGGCAGCTTTTATGTCGTATTCTCTGACTTTTTATTATTTTCTTACACGTTTCGAAATTAAGGTTCCCGATTTAGTTAAATAATAGTTTATTAAGCCAATAGGTGATTATATAAAGTATTTGGTCTTGCCAAGAAGTTATATCAGTATCTCAGAGAGAAGGTATAAGATGCCTTTGTATTCGCGCGCCTTAGTCCCAGTCCCCCTTTCAAAATACAAGGGGGGACGTAAAAGGAGGCGCCGGGCTATTTCGCCTCTCCTCAGTCGGAAATTATGACTGTAATTTTCGTCACTCGCGTCGTCGCGCTGACGTGCGTTTTCAAGAACCAATGAGATGCTGGTTGTAATTTAGAGACGGGGATTGACTCCGGACCTACGTTTGGACTGGAGATAAAGCTGGAAATCTGGCGAATTTATACCTTCTCTCTGAGATACTAGATATAACTTCTTGGTCTTGCTATACTTGAAATCGTCATCACGCCGTGATTTTTTACGTGACTTGACACGTGATTTATAGTTAAGCCGTGGATAAAGAATGCACGAGAGGAAATTTGTTTTCAAACTATCCTACAACATGAAAACAAATTTCCTCATGCGCTTTCTTTATCCATGATCTTATGATTCTGAGCGCGATCGCCATTTCTCCAGACTAGATAAGTCACTCGATAGTGACGATTTGTTATATTTTTCAATTAACTAATCCTTCTTTATGTATTTACCCATAAAACTTAGTCACAAATAAAAATATATCGTTTACGAATATTCTTTGAAAACGTTATGATTAGCCGCCGACAATAAGTCCAAAAAGGCAAAAAATACTGGGGGAAAGTGTCTGGCACGAGGGTCTGGTTGCATTGCACCCCCAAAAACGGCTGAAAATTGAGTGACCTCTGTAGAGGAGGCGTTACTCCAAAACGGACCAAGACTCTTGAAAATAATAGTTGTAGAAGAGGAAATTTCCAGCTACGATTTTTCAAAAAAAACCCCGCAAACCTTAAACAATACTATCGTATTCTTTGACTAACATAAGCTGTGTAGCTTGACCGTAAACATTAGAAGTAAAGTGCAAAAGAACCTTAAAATTTCGCTTATCACTGGTGTATGTATTTTGCCTATCAGGTGGAATATTGCTCCAATCCAAACCTATTGACCCAATCTTTAAGAAACTAAATGAGAGAAAAAAATTCATATGCAAGGAACTTCATGAGGCTTGAATAGATTTGAAACGGAATTTCAATAGACTTCATGACATTTTTAACGGATTTCCTTGAGACTTCCGAGAGACTTCGAGAGATTTCCAAGAGACTTCGCATGACTTCAAGCGATTTCCAAGGGACTTCGTATGACTTCAAGCGATTTCCAAGGGACTTCGTATGACTTCAAGAGATTTCCAAGAGACTTCATCAGCTTCGAAAGATTTCAAGGGGACTTCGTATGACTTCAAGAGGACTTCGTATGACTTCAAGAGATTTCCAAGAGACTTCCGAGAGACTTCGAGAGATTTCCAAGAGACTTCGCATGACTTCAAGCGATTTCCAAGGGACTTCGCATGACTTCAAGGGATTCTCTATTGACTTCCTAAGACTTCCGAGATTTCAACCAAATTTTGCGATTTATAGAGACTTCAAAAATAATTTATGGACTTCAATCGTGATTTCAAAAATTTTGTACACCTGATTTCACAAGTGGTTTCCCCCTCGGCTATGACTATTTATTTTTACTAGATATTCTAGCCCTTCCAACTTTGCGCTGTCTCTTAGATCTTTATGAAATCAAATTTGTATATAAACTCCTCCATAACTTTGTTTACTTACCAGCCCTTTTAGAAAAATTAAAATTTCGGGTCTATCGGACATCGCGAAACCGCTCCACCTTTTATTTACCGAAAATTAGCTTAAACCCATTAATTCGAATGCAAAGCACGTGTAACAAATTTACTGAACATTTTGATCTTTTTTCTATTAAATTTTGTGAACTTAAATTTGAATTGTTTAATCTTTAAATGTTATCTCAACTTGCTGTAATTAGCTTCTCTTTCTTAAAATTTTCATGGTTTTTCTATTAATTTTGTGTATTTCACTTTGAATTGTTAATATTTATGTTTTCTCAATTTACTGGTAATAGTTCCTCATTCAGTCACTCTGTAAATTTTGTAAATATTCCATTTATTATTGTTACCTGACATTTTTTTTTTTTGTTTTTTAATTTGTTCCTTAACTTGCTGTAAATAGTTTCTAAAATATGTATATACCCCTTCCCTGTGTATAATCCCGTGAATCCCCCGTGATTCTTTTTATGCACATTAAACTTCTATTCTATTCTATAATCAAAATATATGATTTAACTAAAGTATATAATAATGCAAACAATAATTATAGTGAACACTATTTTACACTCAAATCTTAATATTAAATATATATAAACATAAATATATAATCAGGATTAATAAAATATTAACATAAATATTAATATTGATGTTAATATTTATATTCATCCGGATGAAATATTTATTATTAAATACACATATTAAGATTTAAGTGTGAAATAGTTCACTATAATTATTGTTTACATTAATATATTTTAGTTAAATTATATATTTTATTTAAATTATATATTTTATTTAAATTACGTACTTTGGTTAAACTAGATATAATTTAGTAGAATAACATATTTCAGTAGAATTTTAAATATTGTAGTGAAATATATTTCAGTATAGGTATTGTAACTATTATTAGTAATGAAGGTATTGTCAGAAGGGAATGATGGTATTATACTACGATGATTGTGTATAACATGCGTAATTTTCTAAATATAAATTGTAAACCAAATTCTTACTAGATTGGTTTTATTCATAATCGGAATGCTATTTTAAAAACAATGGGAAAAACCTGAAAATTTTAAATTTGTCGGGGTCAATGAATATAGTAATACTAATTCTAGTCACTAGAGGGCGCGCAAAAGTGTAATCTGGCCGGGGCCATCTTGTTCTATTTCGTCCGTGAGATCCGTGTAATGTTTAGTAACTGTTAATTTTATGCTCGCTATTTGTTTTCTAAGTTCAATAATAACGTTTTTTTATAGGTTTAATCGGAATTTTGCTCTTGCATTGACAAGGCTTAGTAAGTCTGTCTCTACATTCCCTACAGCAAAAAAATCGTTTTGCTTCAGTGATTTTAATGTTGACACATGTTAAATGATAGTACGTAAGGCAGATATCACATGTCACCATGGTAATTTTACTCATCTTTTCATCTTTTTACCTCTCCGAGTTACGTATGTCACGGAGAGGTTCTGTAACGATCGTGTGTGTCTGTCTGTCTGTTGTTACACCCACGTGACTGCGTTCGCAGATTCCAAATCGGAGCAAACGTATTCGCCATTTCCGAACTGCTTTCACAGTCACGGAAATGGCTCCTCTACTTGAGTTCTCATACCACCATCTTCTGGACTTTGTCCATCCCACACGGACAGCAGGGGACCGTCCATAAACTACGTCACGCGAAAAAAAGCATTTTTTGACCCCCCCGTCCCCCCAGATCACGCTTCGTCACGCTTTTCTCAGACCCCTCCCCTAAAAACCACGTCACATTTCTTTAACCCCCCCCCCCTCCGCACTATGATTTGTCTTAATTTACAAATTTAATTTGACTAATTTTTTGAGTGATATGCCGCCCTCTCAGAAATATTTTGCTCGGCTAAAAATTCAAGTTCTCTTCCCTCTGATTGACCTTTAGAATTTTAATATCTGGATGTGCTTTATATAAGATTCAAAAAAGTTCCATAAAGTTTAGTTAAAGGGGCACACTTTTTAGGTTTCGACACTGTCACCGAAAACAGACTAATCGAGCTTGAGATTTAGAAAATTTGCCAAAGAAACGAAACCATTTCAATCGGCAGGGGGATTTGATTCATCCTCACAAATAATAGGGGCGAATAAACAGAGACATAAGAGAGTTTACGCTGTTTATTTTAAATGCGCTATTTAAATTGGCTATATAAAGGTGTAAATAGTAGATAATTGCTTAAATTTTCTACTATTTAAGCGATGATGGAATAACAATTTTGGTAAATTATTGTAACGGTGGTCTGTGGAATGTTGTCTTTCTTCTTCTATAACATAAGAGAGCCAATCGGCCTCTTACTGACTTCGTAACAAAATCAATGCTAAATGTGACGTCACGCATCGAAGAACCCCTCCCTCCCCCTTGTCACGGACCGTCACAAATTTAGAAACCCCCTCCCCCCCATAAGAGTGTGACGTAGTTTATGGACGGTCCCCAGTCTGTACTTACTGGCTTCTAATCACCACCATCTTTTGGTCTTCGTCCATCCCACATGGACACCAGTCTGTACATACTGGCTTCTAATCACCACCATCTTCTGGTCTTCGTCCATTTCTCTTGGACACCAGTCTGTACATACTGGCTTCTAATCACCACCATCTTCTGGTCTTTGTCCATCCCACTTGGACACCAGTCTGTACATACTGTCTTCTAAACACCACCATCTACTGGTCTTCCGTCCATTCCACATAGACACCAATCTGTCTCATTGGCTTCTAACTCCATCGTCATCGTTTGGTTTAAGACATTCGCGGCGATCAGCTAGGGTTACGAGAAACGTCTAGCCTCCCTAAGGGGGGTTGTCCACCAAAGGTTTTCGCAATTGCGGTTGTTCTTACTTTAGCTGTAGTTCGACACCCTTATATACTACCTATTTGAGTAGGGCGAAGCAACCGGCGTATGCTTCATTTCAAACGCCAATATTAGTCAAGTCTCTCAAGAATGTTTAATTGTTCTTTATCAAAACGATGTAACGCACAATAAGGCGAACAACTAACGAAGAAAATATTTAATATTATTTATATTTATTTTAATATTTAAGGTAATCTTGTTTCTCAACTTAAAATTAATACGGAAAGAGTTAAATAGCAGTCTATGTTTTTGTCTGTGTGTGTCCGTCCATTGTTACAATAGTGCGTCGCGTTAGCAGTTATTCTTGTGTTGATGTGTTAAGAAATCTTACAGAACCTTAATGATCCCTTTTTCCATATTTAACGTTAACATTCATGTTGGCAAACTAAGAATATCGTTGAGGTAGGACGAGACGATAGTGTTTACACTGCAAACCAGTTGTGAATGTAGCTATCAGAATATACGGTAAACAGCTGAAGCGTAGACTTCATTTCCTGTTCTTTACCCCATTGACTGATTTCCATGTGTATTGGATTTAAAATGTCGTCTGCTTTACTGTATATTCGCTATGCTTGGAATACTGCTTCAATATTTCGTAAATTTTACTTCAAAAAAGAGAAATAAATATCTAGGTAAATAAGTTTGTAGTAGTAGACCTCTTGACTCGGAAAGGTAATATTTTGGTTTTCCCAACTTGTCTATTATATTTGCAGCCTGCAGTGTTCGGAATCCTTTGGGGTAGCGAACTTTCGTCCATTGTAGCTTTCAAATTTCCACAGATTAGTTTCGTTAATAGTTATTTAGTTTTATTAGTTCTTTAGTCATTAAAGAAGATCGTTAATTATTCGACACTGTTAGTCTAAAATTAGATTTAAGTAAAAACTTCCTAAAACCTAGAATCACGTAAAGCCTAGGCTTAAGCAAGGCGCGGAAACAGGAGCTAATATGCATGCGACTATTCACGACCGAATCTGATAATGTATTGGTCGTTTTTACCTCTCCGAGTGACGTATGTCACGGAGAGGTTCTAAAATCGACAAACATGTCTGTGTGTGTGTGTGGGTGGGTGGGTGTGTTTGTCTGTGTGTGTCCATCCATTGTTACACTAGTGCACTGCATTTGCATTTCGCATTGTGTTGATATGTAAAGAAATCCTACGAAATCTTAATATTTTCTATTCTTCATAATATCAAATGAATATATTGAAATAATTTCTCGTAATTTCGAAGCCCTTAGTAGTGTTGTAGCTATAAATCTCAGTTTCATTTTGAAGAAACCGTTAATTGACGCAAACTCAGATTGTGTTGAAAATACTTTACACGGTAACGTTAAATTAAATAAAAAAGTCAAAATGCTAGACTAGCTAGGCATTCCGTAAAACTTAGAAAAATTGCTAATAAGAGAATACCTTGGAAAACGAAACGTGATATATTAGTTCAGGAGGGTGGTAGTTTCTTTTCTTCCTTTTTCCCTCTCGTTTCCTCTATTATCGGCGCCATAACAGGAGGTAGTCAGTAAAAATGCAGTACGCTCAGAAAATGGTCCTTGTCCCTAGCTCTACCTTTAAAAGCGACCCGTTCCCACACCCCCAACAACAAGTAGTTTCGGAATTGGACAATGAAATGAATGTTATTTTAGCTCGTAAAGATTTAGACGAAGCTTCAAAATGGCGCTTATACGAACAGACTCTACAAAGATATAATAATTTACATAATATCGCTAGGCAACCTATACCCACGGTCCCCCAACCAACATCCGACTATTTTAACTTGGCTTGGTTAGACGATATTCCCCTTAAATATATAGGGCATGTACATAGTATCGTTGATCAGATTTCAACTAACCCTGAAAAGCTTAGGTGGACAGATAGTGGGGAAGTTATAGTTATTATGCAATAATACCCGGCTCGAATATTGGAGATATTGCGTTAGCATTTGTCAAGCCTTCATCTAACAAAGCCCCAAAACCTAGAGGTTTTTACGCATTTTCAAACCTACTTTTTAGTTTTTCCCCTCTAGCCTCGTATACAATACCCAAACAAATTAAAATCAAAAGAACTAGAGTTCCCAAAGTTAGTGTCAAGGCAGCAGCTAAAAAACTTAAAACTGAGTCTCCGAAATGGGCAGCGTACGTAAAATATCCAAAATTTTAGAAGGTAACTAATTTAAACATTCCCACCCCGACAGTTTCGGGGGTGCTGAAAAATTATATTTAGCAGTGAAATTAAAGGGGATTAGTAAGAAAGAAGTACTAGATTGGTTAAAGGGAAAATACGCGTACACTTTACATAAGAGAGTTTTTAGAAAGTTTAAAAGAAACAAGGTGGTTGTAACTAACATAGGAGATCAATATCAGGCGGATTTGACAGAAGAGCTTGGGCCGTACCTTTAAAATCAAAAAGCGGTGTTGAAACGGTTGAGGCTTTTAAGTCTGTCTTTAGAGAAAGGGTTCCTAGGAGACTACAGACGGTTAATGGTACCGAATTTAGAAATTCCTATTTACAAGGATACTTGAAGGAGAAAGGGGTTATATTTTTTACAACTGAGAGTGACGATATAAAAGCGTGTATGGTAGAAAGATTAAATCAAACTTTAAAGTCACGCATGTACAGGTATTTTACAGAAAAGAATACCAATAGATATATAGATGTTCTAGATGACCTGGTTAAGGCTTACAATAACTCTGCGCATTCCGCAATAAAAATGACTCCTTTGGAAGTTACTGGAACCAATGTCCTTCAGGTTTTTAAAAATGTATACGGAAAGAACTTTAGCGAAAAGAAAGTTTACGGGAAAAAATTAAAGGTGCGAGGATACGTCCGAGTAAGTAGGAATAAGAGGATTTTTGAAAAAGGATACGAGCGAACTTTCACAATAGAGGTTTTTAAAATAGTGGGAAAAATAGGCAGACGCCCTCCGGTATTCAAACTAGAAGGTTGTTGTATATCCTCAGCATTTGTTATCCATTCCAGTATTCCCAAGTTCCTATATAAATACTTGTATATCGCACATTCCTTAGCCAGACGGAGCCACCTTACAATGTAAAAATACACGATAATATTTCCCCCAATACTATGTACAGGCTACAGGCAGTTAAACTTCGGGATTCCTTCGAGCTTGTAATGGTACAATTCTTGTAATGTTATTTTTGATTAATTAAATTTAGTTTGTATTAAACCTTCGATTGCTCAATTAACCTACGATATAACAAATGGCGACGGAGATGGGATATAGGAACTTGGGAATACTGGAATGGATAACAAATGCTGAGGATATACAACAATACCCTCTTCTTAAAGAAAAAAATGTTTGACATTTTGGAATGTGGTTCCGTCAGTGCGCGCGATCTTCAAAACCAAGTCTGTTCGGTGGACGTCGGATGCGTGCCTTGTCGGGGCGCGCGTGACAGTAGTGGTAGAAGGTTGCGTTGATGTGAGTACTGGAGTGCTTCCGTTTGGTTGTATCGGCATAGATGTTTGTGGCGTCGCGTTCGATTGTGATGCGGTTGTAGGTGGCGTTGGCTTGGTGCTTGTTGCTTGAGGCTGTTGCGGTATGGTAACTAGTGGTTGCGCCGTGCTGCTTCTGGGTTCTGCAGCATAGGTGGGAGATGCCGGTAAGTATGGTGGACTATTAGGTTCCTGTGGCGGATGCGAAGTGTCCGAAGGTGGCGACATTGGTGTGCTGTTGTCCTGGTTTTGTGTTGGGAGTGTTGATTCGTCTCTTCGCATCTGATTGGAATGTCTTTGTACGTGTCCGTCGGACGTTTGTATCTCGAAGACTGTATTGCCTACTCTACGTATGATTGTTCCCTTTATCCATGGTGGTCCTCTACCATAGTTTGTCACTCTCTCGGTGTACTCTTCGATACATCTGTGAGTCGTTTCGTGCATGTTGGCTTCGTTTCCCGGATAGAATAAATCGAGTGCCGTGTACAATTTGCGTCCCAACATGATTTCAGCTGGTGACTTGCCGTTGTGTAAAGGTGTGCGTCGATAGTTGAATAGAAACTTTGCCAAACGTGTTTCTAAGGATCCGGTCGGATAACGTAGTCAACTTCCATGAAGCATTGTCCGTTACGAGGTTTTTGATGATTCCGAAGCGAGCCATGAGTTCGCTAAGGAATTTGATGACGACTGCCGATGAGGTAGTGTTGGTGATCTCGATTTCGATCCATTTGGACCCTGAGTCTACCACGATTAACAAATATTTGCCGTCTAGCGGTCCTGCAAAGTCGGCGTGGACTCTTTTCCAGGGTATTGTGACAGTCGGCCACGGGACGTACTTTCGTTTAGGTGCGGCGGCTGTGCTTTGACATGGGGCGCAGTTGCGAACTGTTTGTTCGATGTCTTTGTCCAGCGAAGGCCACCAGACCTTGGTGCGTGCGAGCTGTTTCATGTGGGACATGCCCTGATGCGAACTGTGCAGCTCGTGTAAAATGGCTTGACGCAAATCGTGCGGTACGACTACTTTGATGCTAATGAGTAAAATTCCCTTAAGAATTGATAGGTCCATTTGGCACGATGCAAAGGCTTTGCACGTCTCTGGTATGATCTTAGGCCAACCAGCCCTACAGAAGGCGATGACTTGTGACAGGATCGGATCCTGCGCAGTTGCTTGGGCCATGGTTTTGACTTTGATGGGGCCGTGATCCATTTGATCTAGTAAATAGACGTATTCTTGGGGCAGGCGTGGTTCGCCAGCATGAAGTGGTAATGGAAGCCTTCTGAGTGCATCGGCATTACCATTGTGGCTGCCTTTTTTGTAGATGATGGTGTAATCGTACGAGGCTAGGAAGAGGGCCCAACGTTGCAGTCGAGCTGCAGCGGTTGCTGGGACTGGCCTAGATTCAGAAAATATGGCGGCCAAAGGCTGATGATCTGTCACCAAGTTGAAGTGGCGGCCCAAGAGGTAGTCTCTGAACTTTATTACTCCGAAGATGAGGGCTAGGGCCTCCTTCTCTATCTGGGGATATTTTCTCTCTGTATCTGTGAGAGTGCGAAATGCGTAGGCGATTGGCTTTTCCCCTGCGTCTTTGATGTGGGAGAGTACCGCTCATATGCCTACGGGTGAAGCGTCACAGGCTAGATAGAGTGGAAGTGCGGCTCATAGTGGATATGTAATTTGTTGGAGGTGAGCATGGCTTTGGCGGATCTAAAAGCATTGACGTGTTGGTTCGTCCATAGCCATGGCTGGTCCTTATGAAGGAGATCATAGAGGGGAGCGAGACGTGTCGCGTTTTGTGGTACAAATTTGGCGTAATAATTTATGAGACCTAAGAAGGCTCGCAACTGTTCAACATTCGAGGGTTCCGGGGCATCGGAGATGGCCCGAAGCTTGTCCATTTGAGGGTGAATGCCTTCGGCATCCAATACGTAGCCCAGAAAGCTGATTGACGTTTTCATAAATTCGCATTTTGCCAAATTAAGTTTGAGACCCGCTGTTTCTAGGATCGTCAGAACCTCATCCACTTCCCTTAAGTTTTCCTTTGTGTTAACGCTTCCGAGCAACAGGTCATCCTGGAAGGGATATGTGCGAGCTCTGTTGCGAAAGAGTGTCTCCATAGCGCGTTGAAATACGGCTGATGCGGAGGAAACTCCATATGGTAAGCATGTGTATTTATATAGACCTTTTGACGTGTTGATGGTGACTAAGTCCTGAGAGGATTCATCTAATTCAAGTTGGCTGTACGCCTCCCGGAGATCGTGGCGAGTGAAGATCGTACAACCACTCATAGCAGCGAAAATGTCATTGGCCCGAGGAAGTGGGTTTTTTTCGGCGTCAATGGCGCGGTTGGCAGTAAGTTTATAATCACCACAGAGCCTCACAGCTCCTCCTGGTTTTAATACAGGGACGATGGGCGCGGCGAAGTCGGAATATGGTATAGGAACTAAATGCCAAGAGCTTCTAGCCTGTCTAGTTCCGTCTGGACCTTGTCTCTGAGGCTATATGGTAAGGTTCGTGCTTTAAAGAAACGCGGTTGAATCTCCGGTTTTCTGTAGAGGTTTACTTGTACCCCCTTCAAGTGACCCAAACCAGGTGAAATGGCTTCTTTGTGTTTATCTGGAATCATTTCCATGGATGGCTCTGGGGCATCCGCGTAGTGAACTAAGTGTTCTAGATTCTAGAAGTTTGAGCGAAGAGAATATCCAACGGCGGCCACAGAGACTTGGACCTTTGCCTTTGGCGACCGCGAGGGGAAGATGTTCGGTGATGTCGCTGTGTTGAACTTCTTGTATATCCTCAGCATTTATTATCCATTCCAGTATTCCCAAGTTCCTATATAAATACTTGTATATCACACATTCCTTAGCCAGGCGGAGCCACCTTAAAATATAAAAATACACGATAATATTTCCCCCCAATACTATGTACAGGCAGTTAAACTTCGGGATTCCTTCGAGCTTGTAATGGCACAATTCTTGTAATGTTATTTTGATTAATTAAATTTAGTTTGTATTAAATTAACCTACGATATAACAAAGGTTTAAACGGGGAACCAATAAAGGGGGTGTTTTACGGGATGGGACTTCAGTCGGTAGTTAGACCGGAGACGTACAAGATCGAGAAAGTAATTCTTAAGCGGACTATAAGAGAGGACAAAAGGAGCTCTTTGTGAAGTGGTTAGGGTACCCAACTTCTATGAATTGTTGGATTCCGGCTAAAGATGCAGTATCCCTTTTACCTAACGCTCCCCAGTAACGCTAGCATGAAAATTTATGACAACAACAAGACCTCTTCGTACACTACCAAGTTGCCCCAGGCTATAGAGCTGATCGGGGATGACTGGGAGGTTGCTCTTGTAGAAGTTTTGTACCCAATGTCCTTTTCTAACATACCCAGTGAGGAAGGTCACGTGCAGGTGGTCCCGCATGAAAATAAAAAAGGTAGGGACGGTAAATCACAGCCTGTGGTTAAAGCCGAGGCCTGTATAGTTCCCGGGGGATATTACAAATCATTAGAAGCCCTCCTTAAACAGATAGCTTTCGGATTAAGCGGCTTTCAATACGGTTCAAAGTTTAAATTTGATTCGGATCCTCTCTCTGATTACATTTCTTTAACTATTCAAACTAACGGTATCTTGACTCTTTCCCCCACTTTGAAAAGGATATTTGGATTTAAAACCCCAAAAGGCCAAAGTACGTCTTTCTCTTGCCCTTCAGATAAAACCAGTCAATCGTATAGAAGCTCTGCTCCCGCTAATTTAAATTATTATATTCCCGACCAATTGTTTATTTATTCCGATATAGTAGCTAATGAATTTATAGGCGATACGGTAGCCCCGCTACTTCGTATAGTAGGCGTAGACAGCGAAAAACCTCACGGTTCGACTATAAGTAAATCATTTAACTCTCCCCATTACGTTAAAGTTGCTAAACGTTACTTTGATACTATAGACGATGATATAAGATTAAGGAATAGTTTAGGCCAAGCCTCGTCATTCGAGTTTGGAACGTCGACCTGTAAACTACACTTTAGACCATGCCAAAACCCCAAACATTAGAGTCTCGTTGCGAGTATAGGAGGTATTATTTAGATCAGGTAGGGGATGGTGGGTTGTCAAAAGTATTCGTTGGGACCCCCCCCCCCCCCACCAAAAAGGGCACGGGATTGGAAGCGCCCTGAAAGGGTTATTTAGACGGGCACGCCCCTTATTAATTAGAGGTGCAAAGTATTTGGCAACTAGAGCCATTAGTACGGGACAGAAGATTCTTGGTGACGTAATGCAAGGTCAGAATGTGAAAAGTGCCGCGAAAAAGAGATTGAAGAACATGACTGCTGCTCGGCAAGGTTCAAGCATAAGCATATCAAACCACCCGTAAGCGTGAGTCGGCGGGAAATTAGCCACAGGCATTGCCTAGGTAAAACTCGGGAGACAAGTCTTCCTGGTGGCACAAAAGGGAAACTTTATTCAAATCGCGCAAGGGATGCTACCGGAAGCTTGGGAATAAATACAAGGATTAATATATATCTTATTCTTACCTATTATAAGCTCTACCTCTATTAATACTTGTAATCATAACAAACATTGTCGTCTGCTAGTGGAGCTAAACGTGGATTTTGAAGTTCGCGTAATAAAGGCATGCGGCAACCTACACTTTTATCTTTTGTACTTATCCTATTCATAAGAAACCAGTTGTACTGTGTACACTTATCACTAAGAGTTTTTCCCATTTTCTTTAAAAATTCGAGATAATTTGCTGTTCCTAATCTTAAACAAACAACTTAAGTCTTAAAAGCCCGTAGAAAACCGATTTCCGCTGCCATTTATTGCTGAAGCAGACGACTGCTTAGATTTCCGGGTTACAAGGTGGTAGGGGGAATCGGGAAGGAGAGAATTGCTTCGTTTTCCCTCTAGGTGGCGTAGAACCTCAAATTTCTCTCTGGCGCCCTTGTACAATGGTGATTACCCGTGGTCTTATTGTGAATTCACGCTTACGGGTGGTTTGATATGCTTATGAAAATATACATATCCTAATAAAGCAACTAAACTCTCTTCGAATCAGTGAAAAGCCGGTCGTGATGCTCTTGCTTTGATTTATCCCGTACGATCTTTTAGCGTTCAATGTACTTTATAGCTGAGATACAATTCTGCACTGCCATAAGGATCCTAATAAAAAGACCAGTTTTTACAGGGATGATTCATGATTCATGTCATCTTGAACGGACACTGAGTGTATAGCGAGGATTATTTCTCCTATACCTGGCACTAGAAAGCGCTTCATAGTGTTAGACTTTATTGGAAAACTAGCAGAGATGCCTTTTCAAGTTGCCCATGACCTTCACCACACCCGAAATACTTTCTTTTCTTGGAACTTCACGCTTCAGTACAAAGAGTATTAATAGAGCCTACACTACTGGACTTGCATGTCTTTTCGTAGAAAATGTTCTGTACTGCCGTGCACCTTCTTCAGTTACTTATGAGACAGATGTTGGTCTGAATATTTTTAGTCTGCAGCCTTTAGCAGCAGCAGTTTTATTCAAACTTTCTTCTTTCGGTCACTCTGAGCGCGATAAAGGAATCGGTACGCTACTTGTTAAAAATGTGCATGCTTTAATTTAATAAAAATTCTTTTAATCTCAATTTCAAAACTAAGTAAATTAAATTAAATGCAAAAACAAAAAATTGTATAACTTAAATTTCAAAAACTTTAAAACATTCTTGTAAATTTCATTTATTCGGTGTAAAACTTTAAATTTGAAAGAAAAATATAAAACCCCCCAAAAAAAGGGATTAAAACTTTTTGTAGAGAAAGCCAGGTTACCTCTCGTGAAACATGGGGCGTGTGTGGTAAAGATCATGCACCCCAAAAAACTTTCCATGTTTCCGAAAGGCGCCATGAAATCTATTGACGTCATGGCCTGGGTTTCTAAAGAAATGCGTGTAAAGAGAGGAACCATTGATCACTTCTCTGCTCTTCGCTGCGCAAGCAAGATGGGCAAAACTTGAGTAGTCAAAATAAACCAAAAGTCTTGTCCTTTGAAAATAAACTTTGAATAACTTAACTAAAAACTGATAAAACTGTCCTTGTTTTTTTTACGAGGAAGAATACTAAGGATCTGTTCAATGATATCTCCTTCTTTGGCCAGGTCCTGACAAAGTCCTCCGAGGTGAAATACCTGGGGGTGACCTTTGATTACAGACTCACATGGAAGCCGCATCTTGATCGGTGCATCAAGATGGCCAAGATGCTTTTCTGGAGGACCAGGAGCTCTGTCGGCCAGACTTGGGGCCTCAACCCCAAGGCTGATTACTGGCTCTATACTGGGATCATCAGACCCATACTATCCTATGGGGCACTTGTCTGGTGGACAAGGGTCGGGCTCAAGACGGTGCAGGCTGCCCTGCGCAAGCTTCAAAGGCTTGCCCGCATTGGTGTTACGGGGGCCATGAGACCGACCCCAACTGCTTCCCTGGAGGTGCTCCTTGACATGCTTCCTCTTCATCTCTTCATTGATGAATGGGGCCTACAGGCTCCACATTAATGGCTGCTGGATTCCAAGACTTTGGGATTACAGCCATACGAAGCTCTTTCGGGAGTACGCCGCACTTGAGCCGTTGTTAACGATGTGCGCTGACAAAACCGTTACCAGTTTTGACTTCACTAAGCCATTCAGCATCCACTTTCCCAGTCGGGCCGAGTGGACTAACCTGCTGCCTCTTGGCACTGGGGGTGAAAGTATTTGGTTCACCGATGGTTCCAAGACTGATTCCGGCGCTGGCGCCGGCTATTACTGCCAAACCACAAGGGTCGGTTTTTCTGCTTGCCTGGGCACCTTTGCTTGTGTGTTCCAGGCGGAAATTGCCGCGATCTGTTATTGCGCAGATTACTGCATTAACAAAGGGTATACCGGACGGACTGTGAGAATTTACTCTGACAGTCAGTCCGCCTTGAATGCGCTGAACCTGTGTCAGATTACCTCTCCACTGGTGCGCAGCTGCCTTGATCTGCTAGCGCGACTGGCATCCTGCAACAGGGTTCTGTTGTACTGGGTGCCAGGGCATAGCGGATATTATGGCAATGAGCAAGCCGATAGATTTGCGAAAAGGGGCGCGGAGGCCAAGCTCTTAAAGCCGGCCGTCCCCATCCCCTACGGGTATGTCAAACGGAGTCTGCATGACAGGCTGACTGTCATACAGAACCAGCTCAGGCATAACATGGAAGGCCAGAAACAGACAAAACAGTTAGTCAATGGCCCCTGCAGGTCTCGTGCTAGAGACCTAATTTAGCTCAGCAGATAGGATATTAAGCTGGCCACCGGTCTTCTGACCGGACACTGCCGGCTAAATAGGCACCTCCATCTGATGGGTTTTGCCGACGACCCTCTCTGCAGGTCGTGTCGGGAGAAGGAAGAAACATCCGCTCACGTACTTTGCGAGTGCGACTGCTTCGCCTCGCTTAGACTAGAATATTTTGATTCACACACTGTGGAACCCTCGCGGGTCTCCTCTATTACGGTGGAGCGAATTCTTCGCTACGCTGTGGCCACGGGTCTATTCAAGGCCTGAATACGAGGGTGCACAACATGCCTATGGCATCGGTGCTAGGGCGCGAGCCCCCCTATTCATTAATAATAATATTACTAAAATAAAACGCGGTTAGCACCCAATTGAAACAAAACAAAAAGGACGCGGTATCGTTTTTTCAGTCGGCGATATACCGGCATAAAATCAAGCTCTCCCAGAACCAGCAAACCCTAGGAATTGGACGAAACCAAAAGTCCAAGTTTCTACATGGTGCCGAAACCCGGGACTAAACGCGTAAACGAAACAAAACAATGCCAAACGAAGACGAAATTACGGATGAAAATATGAACGGGGACAAAACAAACGACCAGAAATCCTCAAAAACAATCTAAACTTCAAAAGCGCAGCAAGCGCGTCTGTACAAATTAAATTTACAACGGGCTGCAAGAAAAAGCACTCGCGACGCAGTTAAAAGAACAATAAGCGAACTATTCAAAGAAAGAAACAAAGCCATCAACGAGAGGGATATCATCATTCTTTATAAGTCGAAATCAACGAGGGATATCAGAAGGGCAAACGGACAATGAGGATCCAGCCACGGTGGATCAACCGTCATCGGGCAACTACCGCTACCCACGCCACCAAATCAACAAAGCAGCGCTGGAAACAACAAACTTCCGCCAATTCATATCTTGAGGTTCAGAGGAGACCATACGAAATGGCCGAGCTTCTGGACAAGATACAAAATCGCCATCCACGATCAAACAAATATCTCAAAGGTAGAAAAAATGATTCACTTAATATCATATTTAGATGGCGAAGCCCTTCAAGCTATAGATGGATTTCCCGAAACAGATAGCTCTTAGACTTGTTAAAGAAAAAATACGATAAAACACATGTAGCTATTAATGAACATATTAGAAGGTTATCAAGTATTGAACCAATTAACGAAGTCAATAATGTTAGGGCGTTACGTCGTCTATTAGACACGTGGGAAATTAACTTTAGATGTTTAAAATCATTAGGGGTAACCTTAACCGCGGAAAAGGCTAGTTACGTATGTCCGGCATTATTGAGGTGTCTTCCAGTCGAAATACGAACGTAGTATTATCTTAAATATAAACCAGTAGATGAAATTATTGGGACGCGGAAGAGTTAATTAGGATTTTTTAGGAACAAGTTGAGTGCAGAGAGATGGCCCAGTTGTTGGCTGGAAAACCAGAAAAAACTAAAAGTTTTAAACTAAACGATATACTAAACGATAAACAAAATTTTAAGTTTAAAACGGACCCTAGAAAAACTTCATCTGGGGGTTCCGCTTCTGCATTATTGGTACAAAAAAACCTCAATCGGGTTTTTTTATCTTTTGCGATGAAAAGGGATATAAAACAATAGAATGCCCAAATTTCACTATGCAGCAAAAGGCCCAAATAATTGACTAGAGCGGTAGATGTACCAACTGTCTAAAATTTAGTCATAATGCTCAAAATTGCTTTTCAAAATTTAAAAAACTGCAGAAAATGTCACAAAAGAACGCATAACTTTGCAGTTTGCGATCAAAACCAATCCCATTTAAGTGAAAAACCCCAATCAAAAATAAACATAGACAACTTTAACCCAAAAGTAGTTTCCTCAGTGAAAGGAGGGGAAAAAATAGTGCTGCTGCAAACCGCTACGGCTATTGTGCGCAACAATACCTTCCCAGAAAAACAAGGAGTCGTTAGGGTATTATTGGACGGGGGAGTCAAATAACTTTCGTGAGAGAAGATCTTTCGAGGCATCTTAACCTTCCAATTGTAGGAATATTTAGATGTCTATAGCTTCGGTGAAGAAAGCCCCACAGAAAGGGAGGCAAGTAGGGTTAAATTAATCCTTGAAAATCGCTCAGACCCCGAACAAAAGGTTGAAATAGAAGCTGTAGAGGTACCCTTTATTTGTCACTCTGTACCAAGCATATATAGCTCGGAAATAGAAAAAATCATGAACAAAAAAGGCCTTCAACCAGCCGATATCTCCAGGAAATCGGAAGAAATTAATTCCGACCTACAAATACTATTTGGACGCGATTATTATTGGCGGGTAGTATCTGGAAAAAAATGAAAGATTCAGTGATGAGGTTGTAGCTATAGAAACCGTTCTAGGCTGGTCCATTCAAGGGCCTACCGGAACACTGAGAAATCGGTTCGCTTGTAGCGCTGTTAGTACTCTGCTCGTCAGCCTTGGACAAAAACAATTAAAGGACAATTTAAATAGATTTTGGGATCTAGAATCCATCGGGATAAAAGAAGAAATAACAAAAAACCCAGGGGATGACGCAACTGTGGCAAAATTTTTTGAGGAAGTAGAGTTTACAGTAGAAAGGTACAGCGTTAAGTTCCCATGGATAGTTAGTAAGGAAACCTTACCTGATAACTTCCAGATAGCAGAGAAAAGACTACACAGCTTAATTAGTAAGTTCAAAAAGGATCCAAAATACGAGGTCAAGTCAAGCAGTCAGGAATGACAGTTTTATAATAGATGGTTGGTTAGTTCAAACGCGTTAACTAATGTATGCACACTGCTCTAATACTTTTACTCTCCTAAGGTTTCTGAACTATTTGACTTAATATTAAGACTGAAGTAACAGATATTAATAAAAACTGTCATTGTAGACAAAGACGGGAAAGTGTAAAGGATAAGTGTAGAAAATTAATTGCCTTAAGTAAGAGATATTAAAATTTTCACTTTTGAAGACATGATCATAAAACATTGATTATTTGAAAAACAATCTTATCTTAGTTTTTTTCACCAAAATTACTTTAGTCAAAATATTTTGTCATGAAACATGTGCATCATTTTAAAAGTAGTACGCGTGTACATTTTATTTTATATCAAAAATTTACAATTAGTTTTGAGTATTCGGTCCTATAAGGAGAATAAAATAGTCAGAAAATGGTTGAAAAAAAAATCGGTGTGAAAACTTGACAAATCGTAGTCGTTATTTTTAAAGTTTTAAAAGTATCGAAGTTAACGTGATGTATAGCTCCCAAAATATCTTTTGGACATTAATAATTACATCACAGTTAAACGACCTTTGTAATTTTCTGCTTGGCAATATTTCCAATTTAAAAATTGGAGTATTTGAACCATTATGTTAGTCAGAAGTAAAGCCTTGTATCAAGACAGTATCCCTTAAAAAAGAAACCATTTTTTTCTGGAGCTACAATGTAGAGCAAAATACTTGTGCAAATAATGTAGAAAAATATTTTGAGTTTAATGAAAATTTGGTGAAAAAAAATAAGATAAGAATTTTTTCAAATAATTCATGTTTTATGATCATGTCTTCAAAAGTGAAAATTTTAATATCTGTTACTTCAGGCAATTAATTTTCTACACTTATCTTTTACACTTTCCCGTCTTTGTCTACAATGACAGTTTTAGAGAACAGGTAGCAAACACAAAAAAATCCTTGCTGTTACCATGGTTACCACTCTAGATTTAAATTTTTCAAACGGTCGCAATCTAGAAAGGTCACAACCAAGTTCTATCGGGAGCCCTACCTCATAAAAATATATTTGTGTTATTAACCAGACCTTAGGTAAAAGTATTCTTAAATAACTTATCGTTGGACTAGTCGCTTAAGAAGTCCCTGTACACCGATGACTAGTAAAGTCTTATCATTTAATTAACCACTGTAGAGCAGGGATTTCACTTTTAGGTGTAATCCTTTTAGTATAGTCTAAAGGTACAGCCGTGTACACACATCTCATTTCTAATGCTTTTACCCTTAATCGGTATACTGGGACTCGTAAGGTGACTAGTCCATCGCTAAATTATTTACCGAAAATTCCCTTAAAACATTTGAATACTGGAATATCACAGAGGAATTCGTTGAATTCCGTGAACTCATTTCAAAATTAACAAATTCACTGGTGAATTCGGTGAATTCACTTCAAAATTTACGAATTCACAGATTAATTCAGTGAGATCTCTTTTTAATTTAGTGAATTCATCTAAAGCATTGATGAATTCAGTAAATTCCCTGAATTCACTTAAACATTAACGAATTCACTGATGCATTCCGTGAATTCACTAAAAAAATTTATAAATTCCGATGTGAATTATTTTTTCCTTGCGTGGCGTGAAGTCATCTAGCACATTGATGAATATCTTGAATTCTTTGAATTCTTTCTAAGAATTCTGTATTCAGTAGAGAATTATGAATTCATAGGGTTGAAAATGGAGGAATTCATGAATTTGAAATCAGGTTTACATTTTCTAGAGAGAGATAGCAGCCCCTCGTAGTAGTTAGCGACATTGAAAAAGCTTTCCTCCAGGTGGAATTAGATGAGGGTGATAGGGACTCTGTCAGGTTATTGTGGCTAAAAGAACAAAACGGAGAAATCTTAGATAACGAATATACCGTCATTACAACTTGTCGCGTTCCCTTTGTCATCAGCCCATCCCCATTTTTATTGGGATGTACAGTACCATCAAGTTTCACTTGCAAAATATAAAAAAGGTAAATGAGAGAGTTTTAGAATGACTAAAAAATAACCTTTATGTGGATGATTTCATATCGGGGGGAAAAGACGTAGAAGAGGCGTATGAAATCTCAGTGGGGGCAGCTCGCGTATTAAAAGGAGCGGACATGAATCTACGTAAATAAGTAACCAATTGTCCAAATCTAGGAAAACTTTGGAATAATCATTCTAACCCAGAGGAGCTCGATCTATTTGAAAAGGTAGATCAAGAAAAAGAAACAAAAATATTAGGATTAAACTGGGAACCAAACTTAGATAGCTTCAGATTCGACCTAAGCAATTTAATCGCTGTAAGTGGAGATAAAGGAACAAAAAGACAAGTTTTAAGTCTAGTGGCGCAAATCTTTGACCCGATAGGCTGATTAGCTCCATTCATAATACGCGCAAATCTTCTTCTCCAAGAGATTTGGAAATTAGAAAAAATAGGGTGGAACTCGGAACTACTTGAAGAAATAAACAACCAATTCGAGGCATGGAGTAGCGAATTTCACAAACTAAATCAAATTAAATTAAACAGACACTACTTCCTCAGAGAAAAGGAAATAACCAACCTAGAATTGCATTGCTTCTGCGATGCAAGTATTAAATCTTACTCAACCGCAATCTTTGTCAGGTATCAAACGAAATTAGAGTTTCCTTAATTACTGTAAAATCTAGGGTAGCTCCTCTAAGAGAAAAAAGCCTTACACTCCCTAGGCTCTAACTAATGGGATAACTGTTGGGGGCGAGATTAACCAATTACGTGAAAGAAACGTTTGGAGACGAATTATCAGGAATTCATCTATGGACGGATTCTACAATAGCCTTGTCATGGGTAACCGACAATCAGAAAACATTACGACCTTTCGTATCAAATCGAGCTAAAGAGGTTCAAGAACTAACAAAAAACTACGAGTGGGCTCACTGTCCAGGGGTCGAAAACCCCGCCGACCTACCAAAGACCTTACATACATTGAAAAGCACCCCATAGTTCTGAACAAAAATCATAGGTTTTCAAAATTACTCATGCTTAGAAGTCACGAGGAAGTTAATCACAGCGGCATAGTAGACACTATTACCCAACTGAGAGAAATGTATTGGTTAACGGCCGGTAGACAATTGGCAAGAACAATTGTAAAAGATTGTACAAAAGTCAAACTAGGCGAAGTGCCTACCGCCCCGTTTCCCAAGGAACGTATTAGCAAAAGCGGATAGAATAACTGAAAGTCTGGCTCTCTCAGTAGTTTCAGCCTTTTACAATGGTTTCCACCTAAGTCGAGAAGCGTCTTACCACACACTTACTTACCCCTTAGAGAAGGTAGCCAATCACGAAGCAGTTTGTTTACGTAATGGGGCGTATTAAATCTATCGAAAATAGACCCGGGCGACACTAGCGCGTCTACCGGGAATCTTTGAAAAAAAAAAGCTTTCTGCTTATTTCTAAAAAAAAAAAAAACTACTTGGAAAATGGTGGTCTCCGTGTCGTGCTAGAGTGCTAGTTCATTTTAACCTATTAATTTTTCGCTCTTGGTAAATTGGTATTAACAATGCCGCGTAAAAGATTACAACAACAACAAGATTTAATGCCAAAAAACAAAACCACTCAATATAATGCCTATGCAAAGGTTCAGCACACTGTTGGTATTCAAGCTAGCCTTGGGCAAACATCGACGTCATTGGAAAGTTTAAAACCGTTAAATTTAACGAAGGAAATTCAAACAGATTTGGAAACGGTTTTAGATAACGGGTCACGTAATGTTTCTGTGGAAACTCAAACGGAAATATTGGGATTCATAATTCCAGCGTGGAAATGGGATGAAATTAACTCTTTTGCTAAGTTAAATGCCCAAAAACGGAAACGCGAAGATGGGGATATGGATTTAAATTCCAAGAAACGTAAACTATGTATTTGCGATAGTGAAACCCATACCTTGGCTTCAGATTTTAATCAGAGCGATAATAAACCCGTAGAGGAACTATCAGAGACATCAGTTGCAAATTTAATCGTTAAAGACACTTTAGTAGCTCGACCATTTAATACTCCATCATCACCGTTGATAAAGCTGCTTCCTCACCTTGAAACTTCAAATCTAGGTAAGCTTTTTTTCTAGTTTACCTTTGCAGAATTAAGGGTTGGCTATACCAAAGCTATACCCATATTTTGTTTATATTTTAGGATCACTTTCCATAAAACATTTGACAAATCAAAATGGTCTTTTGGAACAACTAGAAATTTCTAAAAAGAATGGATTAATTGGTGTTTTTTCTTATTATGGTACACCAATCAGGATGTTATTTGATTCAAGGAAAAGGAACAATTTTGACTCTTTTTGAATCTGCTGAAGAATTTGAATATTTTGATTTTGCCACTGCAACATTGAAAACGGATATTATTTCTGTTAAATTGAACCTTTTAAATGAAAACAAGGTGTTCTGCTCAGGAATATCTAAAGTTAGTAAATACCAATTTATTATTAATATTAAAATAACGTATCTAAATTATAATGCTTTAAGCTTTTATATCAGAATGAATGTGAAGGGCTGGAAACTACAAAGAATCTTGTCAAATTTACTGCCCCTTTCGAACGTTATCAATCCAAGGAATGTTTCGTATGGTTTGTACCTCCAGATAATGCCAGTAAAGATAAAATTCAGAACAAGTTTTATCAATGTCGCAAATGTCGAGCTCTGAACTGGTAAATTCTCAAAATTAACCTACAAATTCAAGAAGTAATTAATGTATCCAAATTTGAAAGGTATCTGACTCATGCCCAAAAGAAAAAGGCGTCATTAACTCCAACGAGGAAGCAAAAGAGACAGTTACATAATTCCTCATGTAGAATCGGTGTTTTAACACCAAAATCAAGGCGCAACAGACTTCGTCAAAATAAAAGCAGTCGATCATTTCTAAACAGAAAGATAAAACAACTAGAAGAAAAGATCAAAGAAACAAGCCTGCAACTAAGTGAAGACCAAGATAAGAAAATGCGAGAAGTTGTTCAAGAGATTAACCTAAAAGATCGAGAAGAATTAGAGAAAATATTTCATAGCGTATCTAAGAAAAATAAAGTGTTAAGTCGGGCATTAAGAAAAGCGTGGGAGATGAACAGTAAACCTTGTTTGCAAAATGATTTTCTAAAAGATCAAGACAAATGTGTTAATGGCTCTAACGGCAACAGATGGTCAGCCTTAACATATAGAATTGCACTAAGTGTTTATTCGAGATCACCTGCAGCTTATGACGCACTTTCTGCCTTTGACGTGTTAAAGTTACCAAGTGTACACACTTTACAAGCAAAGCTACGTGAAATCCCAAGTAAACGTGGAATTGACCTAGAACATCTCAAAACGGAATCAGACAGATTTGATCAGTTTATTAAAGAAAACCCACAACTACAAAATCCTGTGAAAGAAGGACCGTTAATTTTTAATGAAGTCAAAATAATTGGAAAGATAATGTGGAATTCGCGGAATGGCGAGTTTGTTGGATGCCAAATGAACCCTACCGAATTTGCTTCCCTGGAAGACTTGTATAAGTATAAAACAGCTTCAGAAATCCTTGAAGCAGAGTACGTACTCCAGTATTTGTGGCGATGTACCAGTACCAAGTTTGATATCATTGGGCCTTACTTTTTGTTTGCTAAACCCACATCTCACGCAGCAATTACAAGTTCGATGCTGAGGACTGTATTTGCGTTTCATAGTGTCGGTCTAGAAGTTGGTGCTCTCGTCTGTGATGGAGGAAGTTGCAACATGACTGCAATGAGACAAAGTCTTGGCAAAACAAAGTCAACTTCCCATTCCCTTAAACAAGATGGGTCTCTGGATTTTAGATTTGAAACAAGATTTCGCAATCCTTACGTTAAAGGGGCCTGGATCTACGGGATAGTTTGCCCTAGCCATCAGCTCAAGAACATGATAAATGCACTAGAACATTCACAGGATAAAGGTACAAGGGATTTTACTATTGGTGGGATTCGCTTTGGATGGTTACAAATTAAAGATGTAAAAAAGAGGGAAGATGACAGAAGAGATTCGGATGAGATGGTCCAAGTTAAGGGTCTGCTGAAATCTCACATTGATCGAGACTCTTGGACTAAATTAAATGTCACTCCAGCACGAATCATGCAACAAAATCCTCTTCTAGGAGAACTCTTTAACTATGCCAACCCATTGTATAAAAAGCAACCAATAGATGCACCGTCTGTCATGGCTTGTTACGATTATTTGAAGGCATGTCAACATATTTTGAAGAGGGTCTACTACAGGGTTGGCAAAAATCCGGATTTTTCTTGAAAAAGCCACTGGTATGGTTTTTTGCTGGTTTAAACCGGATTTTATTGGATTTATCCGGCTTTTTTAAACTACTCTCTAGTGCTTAATTTTAGCACTTCTTTTTACATTTTGTGCGCTAGTTGTCTTCTGCTGGGCCGTCTGATTGAGAATCATTTCCCTTAGAGATGAGTAGGGCCCCTAATTTAATCGGGATTTTTCAATGCAACCCGACCCATATCGGGTCGAAAAATCCTAGGTCGGGTTGGGTTAGAAAATTACTTAAAACGTTTTGCTGGTCGGGTCGGATAGGGTTATCATACCATCAACCCGGGTAGACATTTTTATTTCTTCAATAGGGCAGGGTCGGGCCCGGGTAGACATTTTTATTATCTTCAATAGGGCAGAAACGGGCCCGGGTAGACATTTTTATTATCTTCAATAGGGCAGAGTCGGGCCCGGGTAGACATTTTTATTATCTTCAATAGGGCAGGGTCGTGCCCTGGTATGCTTTTTTGTGATCTTCAATAGGGCAGGGTCTGATAAAGATTTTTCTAAATGCGCGGTCCGACCCAACAATTTAGCGTTGCGAAAAGTTCAACTCAGTCTCATGATTTTTGGGTGGGGCAGTGGGAGGAGGGCGCGTCAAACTAACCCACAATATATGGGAATCGACCATTTCGATGAAGTAAAGAGGTAAAGACATGTGTGTCAAACTTTTCCTTCCATCTCACTTTATGGTGCCTGCACTGTACTCTATTATCATATTTTTTGAAAAATCCACTGGATTTTTCAACGTGGTTTAAACCGGTTTAATCCAGGTGGATAAAACCGGACTGGTTACCAGCGTGCCAACCCTGGTCTACTATCCAAAAGGCCTGTAAGTGGAGATGATTCTGATCCAATCAAGTCAATGTTAAAAGGCTTAAAATACTTCGAAACTTGGGCTTCAGAAAAAATATTGGCAAATGAGAAAATGACAAACAACCGACACTTTTTAGCATGGCAGACATGGGAGCTCCTTAGGGTTTCCATTTATGGTTTCATTGACTATGTTAAAGACTTTACAACTAGACATCCAACAAGGTATATCTACCCTGTGAGAATGATCTGCGGTCGAAACATTATTCAGTCAAATGAAATATATCGCAGCTTCGAAACTTACTGGCTTAAATGTTCATAGCAGCAGACGCGCAATAATGGTAAAAAATGTCACGAAAAGTTCCGAAAATGCTGAATCATCCTATCGTAAAGTGGGATTAGACCTCCTACATAAAATAAAACCTTGTAATACAAAGCAATAAAATTAAGCGTAACAGTTTAAATAACGATTGGTTTTTAATCGCAAACGCAATATCTGAGACATAGATAATAATCTAAAAACTTTGGCCTAACACGTTAATTGCGTGCACTTCATGAGGTATCACAATTACTAATTGTTTTAAAATTTAAAACAAAAAAGGTATCACATCTTTCAATTACATAAAGGTAAAAATAGTTATCACTGTTTTTAAGTGTATTTAAAATAATCCAAGTTCTTAAGCTTTAGGAACTAGTTATCACATTTTCTAATGGTAATTAAAGTAACAAAACAAAAATATCCAAGTGAAATTAAAATAATAACCAAAGTTTTCTAGTTAACTAAAAAGTTATCACAGTTTTTAAGAGTAATTAAAATCGTCAAAAATTCCTCTTTTAATTATTCTTCCCCGTCTCGATACTTGTGACGTACATGGTTGGGGGCTTGTATTGTCAACGCAGCAAATGTTTGGACCACTTTCAGCCTGGATGTCTTTCTTAACTGCTGTGGCTAATACCTTTGACTTCTTACTCAAGGGAGGTATTGGAGTAATTCCCTTCAACATGGTGGTTGGGCCTTTCTTTTTTCTTCGATTTTCTTTGGTGGTTGTGCCGTTGTTTGTATTTGGTTTTCTCTTTTGTGTGTGTGATTTATTTTGGATTGTCTTTCTTCCTCTTTTTCCTTTTTGTCCATATAAAACACACCTTAAAGTTTGGCCCCCTACACCTCTATTACCTTTCCTCTCATTTCTTTTCCTAATTTGCCCTCTAATCAAATCAGCAAGTTTACCATGCATGATTTTTCTCTCAAAAATGAGGCGATATGCTTCAAGTTCTTCACTTGTGAATCCCTCTTGTTTAATTCGAGGTATTTTCTCCACAATACCATGAAATATACCTTTTAAAGTCGGATCGTTTTTGACGACTGCCACAGTTTCTTCTACAGTAATTTAATTTAAGGTAAATTAAAATAACATGAATGTTTGAAATTAAAATATGTAATACTTACTAATGAATTTGTGAGGATTAATTCCGTACGACCATCTTCTAAATTCATCAACAACCATCTTTACAATTTTATTGACATATGGAATTATTGTCGCATCAGCAACAAACAAACCTCCCTGGTTTATTTCATCAAGGGCCGGTGGAATATCTGTTTTTAACAGATCGCAATTACGTAGAGAAAGGCTAATTTTGTAGTTCACGTGTGCTTTGTCTCTTTGCTTCTGGGTGAGAGGTTTCTTTCCTTTCTTTATTTTTTGAAAAACTTGCATTCCACGCTTATTAACGCCCCAGATTTCTCCCATGGCTCCTCCAACTAGTCTATTCATTGTATAAAGTCGGTCTGTTTTTGAATGACGCAATTTGTACTTAACGCTATCAGCTGTGGAAATATTTAATGGATAATCTTGTTGGCGTCTTTCAGACACTTTTTCCAATTCATTTGCTACAATTTCCCCCTCTCGAAGAGCTTCGGCCTTACAGTCCAAAAGCGTCCAAGCAATCCAATGTATCACATTTGACAGTTCAGATTCAAAAATAGCGTTACAAACAATAACAGGACGTGGAGCACCTTCGCCCAACACCAAATTATAAACCCAGTTGTTCCAGGAAAATAAAAACTGCGAATAACCCGCCATATCATCTTCTTGCTTTGACTTGAGAAGATTATATTGTGCTTCCATATCTTCTATAATTTCTTCTAAACTCCCATTCCTATGCAAATACTCCAAGGCCCTTTTCCTTTTTCCTGACTCTTCCAATTTAAAGAAATGATCCTTTTCATATTTGTCCAGTATCACATTCATTATATCTTTGCTATCCGTATTTTCCATTATTATTGATGATTAACTTGACTAGACCATGAGCTTCTTACTTGACTTATGACCGAATGTTTCGTTGATAATGATAACCTTTAAAAAACTTAAAAAGTGAGAAACATCACCTAAGCCTTGGTCAACAAGAGCAACAAGTGCACCCTAGCATAATGTTATTTGTCAATAAACACGTCTGCGTTAACTAACTTGACTAGAGAATTAATACTGAGGTCGTTACGACCAAATGTTTACATAAAAACAGTTTAAAACGTATTTAAAATTAAAAACTTACCTAGCTGGCTCGACAGGCTCGTAACAATTCCACCATTCCACGCGCAGCAGCAAACACACACCACTCAAAATTCTGAAGACCATATAGTCAAGTAGATTGGCAAGACTAAAGGAACTATTTTCTTCAACCAGATCACGCATGTTCCTAGAGTCAATCGCCGTTTGTAACTCGGGGCTTAAAGGGGGTCGCACTAAAATAGAACTATGGGGGCTTCTAATTTTACGTGGAGCTGCCCAGAGGTTGAGAGCCAGACTTTCTGTTATTCTATCCGCTTTTGGTATTAGCGAAAACCCCGCCTTCTCCATAGTGGGATTGGATTTTTTCGGACCATTAATAATCAAAACACAAAATGATAAACAAATTTCCCATCAAAAATCCTATGTTTTATTTGCAACTTGCGCCGTTTCACGAGCTGTCCATTTGGAAATCGTGCCATCACTCAGCACTCAAGAGTTCCTTTTAGCATTTAGGAGAATGATCGCGAGAAAAGGTATACCTAGTATAATTTACTCTGATAAAGCTTTAACGATAGAGAATTAAAACTAATCTGGGAAAAACTCAATGATGCGGAAATTAAAGAATTTTTTGGGAAAAAATGTATACAATGCAAATATATTATAGAGCGATCAGCATGGTATGGTGGTTGGTGGGAGCGTCTCGTACGCTCAGCAAAACATCACTAAATAAAACTTAAGGTAGATCAATGCTTAATTACACTGAGATGGAAACAGTAATCTCTGAGACCGAGGCTCTAATAACCTCTCGCCCGATCTCGTGTAATTACAATGACCCTAACGAACCATCTCCCATCTGCCCAGCTGATCTAGTCACTGGCCGAAGATTAACTTCGCTGCCACCCCTAGAATTTAAGGAAAATGTACCAATAAAATTAAATCAATTTAAAATAAGAGAAAAACATCGCGAACAAATTATGCAAAGAATCTGGCGAAAGTGGCGACAAAATTACTTAATGGAATTAAGTTCTGCACACCATTCTGATCCAAATAAAAAGGATTCTGCATTATTTAAAGTAGGCGATGTAGTGATCATATGTGACGATAAAATACCACGTCATATGTGGAAATTAGGAATAGTAAAACAATTGATTATTGGTAGGGATATCAAAATTCGTGCATGGATAATTAAAGATAACAAAGGAACAGAACTTAAACGCTCCGTGAAACATTTAGCTAATTTAGAAATTACACATTAAATAAATTCTTCCTGGTGATAATAGTAATTATCAATGGGAGGAGTGTTAAAAATGTGCATGCTTTAATCTATTAAAAATTCTTTTAATCTCAAATTCAAAACTAAGTAAATTAAATTAAATGTAAAAATAAAAAATTGTATAACTTAAATTTCAAAAACCTTAAAATATTCTTGTAACTTTCATTTATTCGATGCAAAACTTTAAATTTGAAAGAAAAATATGAAAACCCCCCAAAAAAACGGATAAAATCTTTTGTAGAGAAAGCCAGGTTACCTTTCGTGAAACATGGGGCGTGTGTGGTAAAGATCATGCACCCCAAAAAACTTTCCATGTTTCCGAAAGGCGCCATGAAATCTATTGACGTCATAGCCTGGGTTTCTAAAGAAATGCGTGTAAAGAGAGGAACCATTGATCATTTCGCTGCGCAAGCAAGATGGGCAAAACTTTAGTAGTCAAAATAAAATAAAATAAAACAAAAAGTCGTGTCCTTTAAAAATAAACTTAGAATAACTTGACTAAAATAAAACGCGGTTAGCACCCAATTGAAACAAAACAAAAAGGACGCGATATCGTTTTTTCAGTCGGCGATATACCGGTATAAAATCGGGAAGCCCTCAGATGAGCGGTTCCCATATGAGCGGATTCCATAATAGCGGTCCTCATATCAGCAGTTCCCTAAATAGCGGTTTCCCGAAATGTCAGTTTACCCGTTACAACAGTTACCGATACAGCGGTTCTCGTAAACGCGGCGTACCATTACAGCGGTTCTCGTAAACGCGGCGTACCATTACAGCAGTTCTCTAAAGAGCAGAAAAACAGGAATGCGAAAAATGACTGCTCTTTTTATGGTGTACGCTGTGTTATATGAACTTAAATAGAACTAGGTCAGATATGGTTAGCTTCGAGTTGATTATTTGAACCCCCAATAGTGTTAGGTTAGGTTTGGTTTGGTTAGGTTAGGTTAGGTTAGGTTGGGTTTGGTTGGGTTTGGTTGGGTTAGGTTAGGTTGGGTTCGGTTGGATTTTTTAGGTTTTGTTTTGATTGCTTAGACTTAGGTTGGTAATATTTTGGAAAAGGTGTGACAATTTTACGTTTTTTCCAAAATATTGTTGTTTGTTATATTTCACTTCCCAAATAATAATATGCCTTTTCCAAAAAATTACTCTTTACAATTATCTACTTCCGAAATAAAATAAGCTTTCTTGAAATATTTTCTATTCTGGTATTAGAATTGTAAACTGATACAGCCTGAAGAATAGTGTAATATTTAAGTGTACTTTAAAAACACGATCCGTTAGTAGGTCACATTACTGACTAAATGATCACAGAAAAAGGTAGTTTTCGAAAACAACGAATATAACTGTATTGTTAAGAAATACTCGAAACTGAAGACAAACACTGCTATTTCCCAAAATAGCAGCCGCTATTTCTAAAACAGCGGCCGCTATTTCTAAAACAGCAGCCGCTATTTCTAAAACAGCAGTTTTGAAGAACGCCGCTGTCTTTTTGGAATCGCGGCTGCTATTTCGAGAACTGCTCTACCGGGAACTGCTCATACGAGGTACACCCATAAAATCAAGTTCTCCCAGAACCAGCAAACCCTAGGAATTGGACGAACCCAAAAGTCCATGGTGCCCAAACCGGACCGGACGCGTTTTAGGTATCAGTGGCATTTACCAAAAAAAAGAGAAATAGTTCGTATCGTTTCGTGTTTTAAAATTTTTAAAACATAATTTCAAGAACGCTACACTCGTCAAGTATGGCCAATAAAAGTGGTGAATTGATCGAGTGAATTTTAAGGAGGACGTCCGAAATTTACATCAGATGAAAATTCAGTTCCAGCCAGTACAATTTTAGATGAAATTGCAACAGTATTTTCTCTCGAATGTCTTATTAGTGCATTTAATTGTTTTAAATAATGACCATGTGTAGCTTTCGTGATTGTAATTCAATTTTGTTACTATTGCCGTACTATTTTATGGCGAATTTATTTAATTACAGATAAAGATTGCTTAAGTTTTCGAGATATCGTAAACGTCGAATTTTAGGTTTGATACTTGCCCAAATTTAATCCTACATTAATTTAATATAATTATAGTTGAAAGAAAATTTTATTATATTATACCGGTACTTAACACTTGGCCGCGATGATTTCGTTGCGATTAAAGACGTCTTTACGCCTTATGGGAACCAGCCTGAAATTATGCATTAATGGTTTAAAATTAAGGAAGTAACAAAACTTTAAATATAAAATTGAAATGTGTGAATAAGATCACATAATTACTAAATTCCATTTTTAATACTTGTAATTAAGCTTAAATTAATGGCTGAATATTTATTTCGATATTTTAACAAAACTGTGTGGATAATGATAGTAATTGTATGTTAAATATTACTATTTTCTTTATGTATTTATATACATGTATACATAACTTGCTTACAAAGTTAATAAATATTTAAATTCAAATTTTATATAGCTTTTAAATATTTCTTAAATTGGTTTAAAAATAAGCCTATGGGGGTCTAGAAATAAGCCCACATACGGTATTTTTAGAGTCGCATATCCTACCGTATAGGGCTGTTTTCAAAACCATTAATGGCTCAAAAAGATCTTAACTTGGACCCTATCTGATCTTTATGTGAACTCTTAATGGTATAAGTATAAACTTCTGAAATCAAAATATACACTATAAATGTTTGTTTACAAGAACTATTAGGGTTTAAAATCAAACTATATTCTAGCAATAGGGTTTAAAATCAAACTTTATTCTAGCAATAGGGTTTAAAATCAAACCATACTCTAGCAATAGGCTTTAAAATCAAACCATTAGAGAGCTTCTCTTCTTACAATGGTTTTATGTCAAACCTTCCATGGTTTTAATTTTGGACAAAAATGATGTACACATTAGTGGTTTTGTGCCAAACCACTATTTTTGCAGTGTATATTAAAACATTTAGTTTTATGATGGTACAAAGGCTGTTTTATTCTCTCCCGTACTATACATTATAGCTCCGGTTATAAAAGAAACAAAATTTGTCAGTAATGGAAACTAGGGTTGGTACTGGTAATTGTGAACACTTTTTACAAATCTTTGAATAACTTCCGTGGCGCTAACGTTAGACACCTGAAACTTTCAGGATATGAAATATGATTCTTTAGACACAATTCGCTATGTTTTCAGCTATTTAACTCTTTTAAATTTTGCACAATATCCTATTTCCAAAACCCCTCAGAGGACCCTAAATGTGAACAATCGCTGGTAAATGTAAACACCCTGACCCTAAATAGTGAACGCGGGACCCAAATGTGAACACCAATGCTATTCAAATGGGAGGAATAAAAAAGGCCCTTGGAAAAAAATACCAATACGTAGTGCCTAAATTCATGCACCTGGATTAAAGTTTACGCAGATTTGATAAGTGGTAATAGGATAATATAATTAAAAACAATACCTGAGTCAAAATGCTCAATAATTTGTTGAGAAGTCACATTTTATTCAGCTCCTAGCATAATAGCTGACTCGCGATCCCGCTTTCCCGCCCAATAATTAGTGGTAGCTACGGCCCTCTTACGGCTAAATTGAAAACTTTACTAAAGGCGCGAAATTTGAGTCTTTTTTGGGTCAATGATGTATTTTAAAGTTAATATTATCCGAAAGTAGCTTGTTTACACCACTGTTACGTTTAATCTTTTAGTAAAATAGCTTTAAAAGGATTCGAATTAACCTTGAAACGTCGTGTTCACATTTGCAATTTTTCCCTGGTTTTTTCCAACTCTAGTTTTGAATCGAATTCCGAATCGAAACCAGAGATTTTAATATCAATTTTATAGCATAAAACGTGATCTATCTAATGCTTAAAGATTTGCTATCGTGGGATTATTGTAACTCTCGCTAAAGCTTATTCCCCGATGGTATTGTATTAAGAAACACCTAAAATTGGCATCAACTTAATTTGATCAGTCCGAGTTGGTGCGTATATTGGTCCGTATCTTTCATCCACGCATTCCTACAATATTCTAACCATTTTTATCGTAATTCTTGATATTCAATCTATAAATTGAGCCTTTTTAAAAGGAATTTGAGCCGCCCAAAAATTTGTTACAAAATTTTAAATAAAAGTGTTCACATTTAGAATCGTTCACAAATACCGGTACCAACCTTATATGCTTTATTTTCGAAATGTATTCTGAAAGTAGAAACCATAAAATGCTTTAAATCCCCATTTTTTATATGAGGCTAATCTTCAGGGTCAGATTTTAAACTTCTGGTTAGTTGTAGGGCAAAAGATGAATTATGCGTTTGAAGGTAATCTACAACTAGAGCCTAACTACATGTTAATCGGTTAAGTAGAACCGAGGCTAATCTTCAGGGTCAGATTTTGAACTTCTGGTTAGTTGTAGGGCAAAAGATGAATTATGCGTTTGAAGGTAATCTACAACTAGAGCCTAACTACATGTTAATCGGTTAAGTAGAACCAGAGTTATTAAACGCTTTCTCGATTTTTTTCGTCATTTTCCAATATGGTGGAAATTCCACCAATGGTAGAGTGTGGGAGACCACACCAAGTTAAAGAGCGCCCAAAAATCTAATTTCAGCTTTGATCCAATTTGTTCTGGGTTAAAACCTTTTTTCCTGTACTAATAGGGCCCTGCGAAGATACCAGATTCGACGTCTTTGAACCTCAAATCGAATAGCGGTTATATTCCGAGGACTGCTATTATGTTATCCGTAATTGTGGCGTAAAAATAAGAGTGAAGTCTTCTTTATAGTACTCCTGCATTTACTAAGAGAAGCATATATCTTTATCTTTTGGCTGCTCACCGAAGAGAGGAAGCTCTGCTTTTTACCTTGTATTTTATTTTGTACTTTTTATTTTAAACTTTAAACGATGATTGGGTGAGTGAGAATAAATTATTGTATTGAAACAGTGCTGTATTACTCTAGGGTAAGCCTACCAGTTTTGTAGGGCTTACAATGTTATCAATTAATGGAATACTCTCCCTCGTAAACTACCGATCTTTAACGCTAGATATAGAGACCTTCAGGGAGCGTGTACGTTTTATTTTAAATATTTACATCAGCCACCATTGACCAATTGAGTCAAGTGGTACAAAGACCTTACACAGGGGCGTGCCAACTACGGGGCCAGCGAGGGCGAAGGCCCCCGCTCTGGTGACTGAGTCTTTATAGTACAAAAGTTTTCATTACCTAGTGTACAATTGTTGTACAAGTGAGAGAAAGTCAGTTTTTGGAAGTGATTTAGAAAATACAGGTTGTAATCATTATTATGTTTGAAATACTCATAAATAAAACATTTCAAGTTCTACAATTTTTACTCCGTGTAGTTATGTAATAACCAATGGAGTTATGCGCTGATTTATTAATTTAAGTAAGGTTATCGAAGCCATAGAAGAAAACATAAAACTAGATACGTTTAAGACAAATCTCGGTAATTTAGCTATAGCGCGAGCAGCTTGCGTCGTAATGCGCGTGATCGAGTGGGCTATGGTTAAACCAAGGAGCAAAAATGTCTGAACTACTTTCAGTCGAGAGTTTGCAAGTCCATCAGTCACTATAGGCCATGATAGGTAGGCTAAAAAAGGGCTTGACCTAGAACATTTGAACATAAAGATGAAAATTGGTACATGTGTTGTATTTGACCCAACAAAAAATATACTAAAAGTCCCCTGCTGTAGAGCGCGAGCCTTCGCCGCCATCTTGGAAAATGGCCGCCGGGAATGCCAGCATCAATGCATTCCACATTCTTCTTTAAAATTACGAAAATTGGTGCATATTTCGAATGTAACCACATGAACATCATAGTAAAATTTCACAGCTCTGTGTTTGACAGTTTGGTCGCCATACTGGAAAATGGCCGCCGTGAATGCTAGGTACAGTTTATTTCACCATGTTGTTGGAAAATTATTAAAATTTATAGATATTATAAAAAACGCTATGTGAGCCTCATAGTAAAATATTGAAGCCATTCATGAGATAGTTTGGACGCCATGTTGGAAAATGGCCGCCGGGAATGTCATTTAGTTACAGTATACTTTTCAAAAATTTTGAAAATTGGTAAATTTATTGCTGAAGACCGTCTAAACATCGTACTTAAATATTGAAGACGTGCTGCTGATAGCTTGGGCGCCATCTTGGAAAATGACTGCGTGACTGGGTAGATGATTTTCATGAACGTATTAATCACCTTAAAAAAATATTTCCAAGTCTAAGGTATCGACATTGATCGCTAATGATTATCTGTTATTACTTTAAACGCCGCCTTATCATAACCACATCCAGTTACAGCATGTAAATGAAAAAAGTGTTCTCTGAAACTTTTTTTCTCAAATGTCTCAATTGAGATTCTCTTCTTGGTGTCTTTTTGGTTTCAGATTTAAGAATGAAGACGTTCCAATTCGGGTGTGATACTCTAGCAAAAGAACCAAGATACTACAATAGGTAGGAAACCATTTAAACCGGGAAGAATGGGGATCTGTTCGCGATCCCGAATCCTAATTCCAATTCACGCCATCCAAGACCAACGTTTAATACTCATTATCAGGAGTCATCACACTTAGAGTACAAAAATCAAGCTTTCCCCATACCCTCTTCAGGGCTCAATTCAGTCAAACACCGTGACGCTAGCGCCACCACACAAATTCAATTCTTGCCTCTGAGAGAGCCGTGCGATAGTGGCGGTCCCAAGAGAAAAAAAGTGTCTCTAAAGGGGTGTTTCTATTTGGCTTTTGAATTTCCCGAACATAAAGGAACCTATAAGAACAGAGGGCGTGTCTGAGAGGTTTTAATAAATGACAACGGAAATTCCCCAGAACTCAACGCGCCGCAGAGGCTAGCGTGGATATTAGGGTAGTTTTTTTTTAAATACGAAAAAACCTTTTTTTATCGTTTAAGTTAAGATCAAAATTTTTTATGAAGATTATTATATAACTTAGTTAATTTAGTCTTCTGAAATATGAGCAATATATTAAAATATAAAGAGGTAACAATAACCGAAAACTGATAAAAAATCCACAATTTATGGTTTTACGTACGTGAAAAAAACGGCACTGGTGGAACTCTCCCGCCAAGCCTTATTCTACTCTCCCCCCCCCCGTATACCATTTTTTGCAGTAGGGACTAGTGGCAAGAGGAAACGATAGAGAAGGGAACGGTTCGATTGGACAATACTACCCAACGTCGTGAAAAAACTACCCTCTCAGAAATATTTTTGGCGCCAAGCCCAGCTTGAAAGGGGGGGGGAATATTTCCCCTAAACTAGTCGGAAAACGGGGGGGTTGGAACGAAATTTCCACAATGAAGACGGCCAGGGTATAAACCGTTACATCTCAGTACTTCGAGGGGGGTTATGGGCTTCTGTCATTATCTGTAACTGCAGAACATCTTGTGTAAAGAACTGTTTATGTAGACGATCCAAAGTTTGCTCACCCGTACAAAAATTTTAGGCTGTAATTCATCTGCATACGCGCTTTTTTATCGCTATCACGCTGTAATAGGTATACATTAAGGCTACATTTTCTGCAGCTCGAAAAACGCGAAAATTTAACAACAATTCCAGAACTGCAAATTGTCTGCCGTTTCTACATTTTCTGTTTATTATCTGCTAATTGTCTGTACTGGCAGAAATATGCAGCGCGATTCTGCAAACGCGATGCAAAAGTAGAAATAACAGCTGCTAGTTTGAAACTGTAATTTGACCACAGTTATAGACATGTTACAGATCTGCAAAAGTGATGGAAAAGTAGAAATCCAGCTGCCAATTTAAAACTGCAATTTGACTATATTTATTGACATGTTACAGGTTTGCAAAAGTGATGAAAAAGTAGAAATACCAGCTGCTAGTTTAAAACTGCAACTTGACCACATTTATAGACATGTTACAGGCCTGCAAATGTGATGGAAAAGTAGAAATCCAGATGCCAATTTAAAACTGTAATTTTACCTCATTTATAGACATGTTACAGGTCTGCAAAACTTATGGAAAGTAGATATTCAGCTGCCAATTTAAAACTGCAATTTGACCACATTTATAGACATGTAACAGGTCTACAAAAGTGATGGAAAAGCAGAAATCCAGCTGCCAATTTAAAACTGTAATTTGACCAAATTTATAGACATGTAACAGGTCTACAAAAGTGATGGAAAAGCAGAAATCCAGCTGCCAATTTAAAACTGTAATTTGGCCATTTTTATAGACATGTTACAGGTGTGCAAAAGTGATAGAGAAGTAGAAATACCAGATGCTAGTTTAAAACTGTAATTTGACTACATGTATAGACATGTTACAAGTCTGAAAAAGTGATGGAAAAGTAGAAATCCAGCTGCCAATTTAAAACTGTAATTTGACCATATTTATAGACATGTTACAAGTCTGAAAAAGTGATGGAAAAGTAGAAATCCAGCTGCCAATTTAAAACTGTAATTTGACCATATTTATAGACATGTTACAAGTCTGAAAAAGTGATGGAAAAGTAGAAATCCAGCTGCCTATTTAAAACTGTAACTATTCCACATTTGTAGACATATTGCAGGTATTCAAAAGTAGAATTTCCTACTTTTGAATACCTGCAATATATCTCTCTAAATGTGGTTAAATTACAGTTTTAAGTTGGTAGCTGAATTTCTACTTTTCCATCACGTTTGCAGACCTGTAACATGTCTATAAAAATGGTCAATTTAGGTCAAATTAAAGTTTTAAATTGGCAGCTGTATTTCTACTGTTCCATCACTTTTACAGACCTGTAACATGTCTTTAAATGTAGTCAAATTGCATTTTTAAATTAGCAGCTAGATTTCTACTTTTCAATCACTCTTTCAGACCTGTAACATGCCTATAAATGTGGTCAAATTGCAGTTTTAAATTAGCAGCTGGATTTCTACTTTTCTATCACTTTTGCAGACCTGTAACATGTCTATAAAATGGTCAAATTACAGTTCTAAATTGGCAGCTGCATTTCTACTTTTACATCACTTTTGCAGATCTGTAACATGTCTATAAATGTGGTAGAATTGCAGTTTTAAATTAGCAGCTGGATTTCTACTTTTCTATCACTTTTGCAGACCTGTAACATGTCTATAAAAATGGTCAAATTACAGTTCTAAATTAGCAGTTGCATTTCTACTTTTCCATCACTTTTGCAGACCTGTAACATGTCTATAAAATGGTCAAATTACAGTTCTAAATTGGCAGCTGCATTTCTACTTTTCCATCACTTATGCAGATCTGTAACATGTCTATAAATGTGGTAGAATTGCAGTTTTAAATTAGCAGCTGGATTTCTACTTTTCTATCACTTTTGCAGACCTGTAACATGTCTATAAAAATGGTCAAATTACAGTTCTAAATTAGCAGTTGCATTTCTACTTTTCCATCACTTTTGCAGACCTGTAACATGTCTATAAATGTGGTCAAATTGCAGTTTTAAATTAGCAGCTGTATTTCTACTTTTCCATCACTTTTGCAGACCTGTAACATATCTATAAAAACGGTCAAATTACAGTTTTAAACTAACAGCTGGTATTTCTACCTTTGCATAGCGTTTGCAGAATTGCGCTGCATATTTCTGCCAGTCTAGACAGTTAACAGTTAACAAACAGAAAATGTAGAAACGGCAGTCAATTTGCAGTTCTAGAATTGCTGTGAAATTTTCCCGTTTTTTGAGCTGCAGAAATGTAGCCTTAATTGTTACAGCGTGGTAGCGATAAAAAAGCGCGTATGCAGATGAATTACAGCTTAAAATTTTTGTACGGGAAGTCAACTTCGAGCGCTCCATAAATTTTTATCTGCTTCTGTTAGGCATTAATATTACTGCTTTTATTTTCCTAAACTATGAATAAACAATTGGTTAGGCCTAAAAAGGCATCTTAAAAAAGCTTTACTCATTCATCTCAATAAGATCTTTTGATCTAATACTGTCACGTCTCGATCCTAAATATATTTAAACCACCATAAAAGATAGAAAATTGAAACATTTTTGGTCATAAAAGGGCCAGTATTGTATATACAGTTATCAAAAAATTATCAGATATGTTTCAGTAAGTATGACACTGCCTCGTAATGCTATAGACTTACTGAGAGCTAGTTCGAGAATGACTCGAGAATTGAATACACTCGGTTTTGCAGTCCAACTTCACCGATTAAGACAAGATCTACTATCACCATGGCGCTCGAAATGTGAACGAAATTGCTAACCAAAGTACTTTAGCGCTATTTTATAAGTCTACAGCAGTTTTCCTGGTTGCGAATAGACGTAAAACAAGCCTGTCGGGACCCTTCCCTTCAGATGTAATCGGTTTTTAGCTGCAAGTTTTAAAGACTTTTTCGATCATGTTCTGTGAGTGTGTATGTTGTGGATGTTAGATAGACGAAAAGACCTTTTTAGCTAGATGTGGTAAGAACTTGTACATGTACCTAAACAGTTGGACCATCTCAGATGTTAATTTAGCAAGTCAGAAAAGCGTGTATTCAGATAAATTACAGCTTAATATTTTTGTAAGGGATGAGTACAAGTTGGGAATCCAAGATAAACCTCTCCAAGTGGAGACGCAATTTAGAGGCTATTTTTAAATATTAAGAAAAATATAATTGATATTTATTAATTTAATCGTCATTAATTTACCTTAATTCTAGTTAAATCGTTTTAAGGAACTTTATTCCTAAAATTATTTTAAACATAGCTATTGTTGACGTTTGAACTCAAGCGTAAGCCTCTTTAAAATTTTTTGGAAATTTAGGGTATATAAGGCCACCGATTCACAATAATTGATAGGAAAACCCGCAATGACCCTGCAAAGCATCTGAAACGCGCCTGCAATGATCCTGCAAAGAATCTGAAATGCACCTGCAAATATCCTACAAAGTATCTGAAATGCACCTGCAATGATCCTGCGAAGTATCTGAAATGCACCTGCAATGATCCTGCGAAGTATCTGAAACGCATCTGATATTATTCCACAAAGTATCTAAATCGCACCTGCAATGATCCTACAAAGAATCTGAAACGCGGCTGCAATGACCCTGCAAAGTATCTGAAACGCACCTGCAATTATCCTACAGAGTATCTGAAATGCTCCTGCAATGATCCTGCGAAGTATCTGAAACGCGGCTGCAATGATCCTACAAAGTATCTGAAACGCACCTGCAATTATCCTACAAAGTATATGAAAAGAGCCTGCAATGATCCTGCAAAGAATCTGAAACGCGCCTGCAATTATTTTACAGAGTATCTGAAATGCACCTGCAATGATCCTGCGAAGTATCTGAAACGCGGCTGCAATGATCCTACAAAGTATCTGAAACGCACCTGTAATTATCCTACAAAGTATCCGAAATACGCCTGCAATGATCCTAAAAAGTATCTGAAACAAGCCTGCAATGATCCTGAAAAGTATATGAAAAGCGCCTGCAATTTTCCTACAAAGTATATGAAAAGCGCCTGCAATTATCCTACAAAGTATATGAAAAGCACCTGCAATTATCCTAGAAAGTATATGAAATGCTCCTGCAATTATCCTAAAAATATCTGAAAAGTACCTGCAATTATCCTACAAAGTATCTGAAACGGGCCTGTAATTATCCTACAAAGTATCTGAAATTCGGCTGCAATGATCCTAAAAATTTTCTGAAAATCACCTGCAATTATCCTACAAAGTATCTGAAACGCGCCTGCAATTATCCTACAAAGTATCTGAAACGCGCCTGCAATTATCCTAAAAAGTATCTGAAAAGCACCTGCAATTATCGTACAAATTAAAGTATCTGAAACGCGCCTGTAATGGTCCTGCAAAGTATTTGAAACGCGGCTGCAATTATCCTACAAAGTATCTGAAACGCAGCTGCAATGACCCGGCAAAGTATCTGAAACGCGCCTGCAATGATCCTACAAAGTATCTGAAACGCACCTGCAATGATCCTACAAAGTATCTGAAACGCGCCTGCAATTATCCTACAAAGTATCTGAAACGCACCTGCAATTATCCTACAAAGTATCCGAAATACGCCTGCAATGATCCTAAAAAGTATCTGAAAAGCGCCTGCAATGATCCTAAAAAGTATCTGAAAAGCGCCTGCAATTTTCCTACAAAGTATATGAAAAGCGCCTGCAATTATCCTACAAAGTATATGAAATGCTCCTGCAATTATCCTAAAAATATCTGAAAAGTACCTGCAATTATCCTAAAGTATCTGAAACGCGCCTGTAATTATCCTACAAAGTATCTGAAATTCGGCTGCAATGATCCTAAAAATTATCTGAAAATCACCTGCAATTATCCTACAAAGTATCTGAAACGCGCCTGTAATTATCCTACAAAGTATCTGAAACGCGCCTGCAATTATCCTACAAAGTATCTGAAACGCGCCTGCAATTATCCTAAAAAGTATCTGAAAAGCACCTGCAATTATCGTACAAATTAAAGTATCTGAAACGCGCCTGTAATGGTCCTGCAAAGTATTTGAAACGCGGCTGCAATTATCCTACAAAGTATCTGAAACGCAGCTGCAATGACCCGGCAAAGTATCTGAAACGCGCCTGCAATGATCCTACAAAGTATCTGAAACGCACCTGCAATGATCCTACAAAGTATCTGAAACGCGCCTGCAATTATCCTACAAAGTATCTGAAACGCACCTGCAATTATCCTACAAAGTATCCGAAATACGCCTGCAATGATCCTAAAAAGTATCTGAAAAGCGCCTGCAATGATCCTAAAAAGTATCTGAAAAGCGCCTGCAATTTTCCTACAAAGTATATGAAAAGCGCCTGCAATTATCCTACAAAGTATATGAAATGCTCCTGCAATTATCCTAAAAATATCTGAAAAGTACCTGCAATTATCCTAAAGTATCTGAAACGCGCCTGTAATTATCCTACAAAGTATCTGAAATTCGGCTGCAATGATCCTAAAAATTATCTGAAAATCACCTGCAATTATCCTACAAAGTATCTGAAACGCGCCTGTAATTATCCTACAAAGTATCTGAAACGCGCCTGCAATTATCCTACAAAGTATATGAAAAGCGCCTGCAATTATCCTACAAAGTATATGAAACGCGCCTGCAATTATCCTACAAAGTATCTGAAACGCACCTGCAATTATCCTACAAAGTATCCGAAATACGCCTGCAATGATCCTAAAAAGTATCTGAAACGCGCCTGCAATGATCCTGAAAAGTATATGAAAAGCGCCTGCAATTTTCCTACAAAGTATATGAAACGCGCCTGTAATTATCCTACAAAGTATCTGAAACGCGCCTGCAATTATCCTACAAAGTATCTGAAAAGCACCTGCAATTATCCTAAAAAGTATCTGAAAAGCACCTGCAATTATCGTACAAATTAAAGTATCTGAAACGCGCCTGTAATGGTCCTTAAAAGTATCTGAAACGCGGCTACAATGATCCTGCAAAGTATTTGAAACGCGGCTGCAATTATCCTACAAAGTATCTGAAACGCAGCTGCAATGACCCTGCAAAGTATCTGAAACGCGCCTGCAATGATCCTACAAAGTATCTGAAACGCGCCTGCAATTATCCTACAAAGTATCCGAAATACGCCTGCAATGATCCTAAAAAGTATCTGAAACGCGCCTGCAATGATCCTGAAAAGTATATGAAAAGCGCCTGCAATTTTCCTACAAAGTATATGAAAAGCGCCTGCAATTATCCTACAAAGTATATGAAATGCTCCTGCAATTATCCTAAAAATATCTGAAAAGTACCTGCAATTATCCTACAAAGTATCTGAAACGCGCCTGTAATTATCCTACAAAGTATCAGAAACGCGCCTGTAATTATCCTACAAAGTATCAGAAACGCGCCTGCAATTATCCCACAAAGTATCTGAAACGTGCCTGCAATTATCCTAAAAAGTATCTGAAAAGCACCTGCAATTATCGTACAAATTAAAGTATCTGAAACGCGCCTGTAATGGTCCTTAAAAGTATCTGAAACGCGCCTGTAATGGTCCTTAAAAGTAATGAAACGCGGCTGCAATGATCCTGCAAAGTATTTGAAACGCGGCTGCAATTATCCTACAAAGTATCTGAAACGCAGATGCAATGACCCTGCAAAGTATCTCAAACGCGCCTGCAATGATCCTACAAAGTATCTGAAACGCGCCTGCAATTATCCTTCAAAGTATCTGAAACGCATCTGCAATTATCCTACAAAGAATATGAAACGCACCTACAATGATCCTGCAAAGTATCTGAAACAGACCTGCAATTTATCCGACAAAGAATCGGAAATGCACCTGCTATTATCCTACAAAGTATCTGAAACGCGCCTGCAATGATCCAAAAAAGTATCTGAAACGCGCCTGCAATTTTCCTACAAAGTATATGAAACGCGCCTGCAATTATCCTAAAAAGTATCCGAAACCCGCCTGCCATTATCCTACAAACTTAGCAATTTCTGACTGTAACATGCATACAATTCTGAGAGAGCGATTGCTCTCTTAGATAAGACTTCATACTGCTCTTAATGTATAAGGAGGGTTTTTTGTTTGGATGTAGTTTTTTTTGTATTGTATTAATTGTTTTGAAAAAAATCCACTGAACTATAATTCGGACCCTTAATATGTGGTTAAAATTTCAAAGAGATCCCTTCATTAGTTTTTTTTATAGAAAATAATGTTGCTAAGGGTGGTTTTCATTTCCATAAAAAAATTAAGACATTTTGGCAAAAAAAGGGAAATTTTCCCATAGGAATAACATGGGAAATGTTTGCTGTGATGGCCAAATTGACTCGAGCATTTTTTGAAGACTATTTATTCGATAGGTCTGAAAATGGTTTTAAATGAAAGGTTGAACACTTTTTTGGTGCCTTCCGAAGTTTTATTGAAAACAATTAATATTAAGTATTACTTTTTGTACTTTTAAGCACATGCTTAAACTTACGACCTTTTATTCTGTTGGACTTACGTGTTTTAGTCCTGGCTAAAATCATTGAGAAACGTACTGTTGGACTTACGCTGTTTTACCTCTAATAGAAAGACAGCGAAGATTTTTGTTTAGAAAACGAGTGTGGCTGTGTCGAGCTTAAGGCGAATTTTTAACTTTTCACATAAAAGAAGGGGTTAATTCGTCCTCATTTTATTTTAATTTCGTAAGTTAAACCTTATTATAATTTAATACAAAAGAATTTAAATTTAGGATTTAGCCGATAATTTTTAAATTCACTGATTTCACTAAGCCTTGGTCAAAATTTAAATACAGCTGATTGTATGTAGAGAGTCGACTAGAGACCAATTGGCCGTGTTGCGTTCGTTTTAAGGTGTTTCACCTGGTGCCATCAGCCAACGATAGCCGCTAATTAGGTAATTTGTTTTAAATAAATCAATTTTTGTTGTTTAAACTACGCACAAGGGTTCGTTCCCTGCTTTCTCGACTGGTGCCACCAGCGGCCAGCCAAGTGCCAACGGTTACCGCTACGAAGATACGTTTTTTACTGGTAAAATAAATGATAGATTCAATCACACTATCACTAAATCCTGTCACCAAATCAACCAATATTTTTAATTCAGGTCCTTCCAATCATTTGTATTAGGTAACAATTGTATTATTAATTATTTTACGCCAATTCTAACGTTGCCTAAGAAAACAGTAAACAATGGCCAGATTGCCAACGATAAACGCTACAAAGATTATATCTGGTGCAACCGGCAAACGATAACCCCTGCTTAGATCATTTTGAATGTTTCATTAGTGGTAAAATAATTGATAGATTAAATCACACGATCACTAAACCCTGTCAACAAACCAACCAATATTTTTTATTCCGGCTCTTCCAATAATTTTTATTAGGTAACATTTAAATTTTTATTATTTATTAGTGCCATCGACCAACAATAACCGCTAATTAGAATAATCTTTTTTTTAAATTAGACAAATTTTTGTTGTTTAAGATTAATGCAAACTCTACACATAGGTTTGTTACCTGGTTTCTAAACTGGTGCCAAGGGTAAAAACAAACCATAAGTAACATATAACACTAGAAAAGTGTCCATCCATTTCCTACTCTGACTTTGGTATTACAAATTAGTTTAATGTTTAATCTCCTCGAAAAAGGGGTGCGGAAGCTGTGTATTATTCTCGAAAAGTTAGACAAGCCTCAAGGACTCCGTCATGCTAAATTTTATTTCATTTCTTCAGTATTTATAATTCAATTACCATTTTCAATTAGTTAAAAATGACAATTACCCAACTAACTATTTAACACTGCTGTGAAAAAAAGCCATATTTTGTATTGTGGCTCTTCCAATCATTTTGATTAGGTAATAATTAAATTTTTTATTAATAATTTAGTGATTATTTTAAGGATACATAGGAAAAAATGAAACCATGGCCAGTTTATGTATATAATGTTCATTTTAGTGCATATTCTAACATTACCTAAAAAAACCATAAACAATGGTTAGTTTTTCCCAAGATTATCAATTCCCATATTGGTCCTGAAAATATAAGTAAAACAATCTTACTAATAAAATTATTAATATATTGAATCATAGGGTCGCTAAACCCGGTCAGGCAGTCACCCACAAACCAATATTTAATGTCCAAGCTGTTCCAGTCATTGTAATTAGGTAAAAAAAACTAAAAATAAATTTTTTTATCAATTATATGGGTGTCTGTAACTCAGTTTAGAAGATGTTAAGTTCTTAACACTGTTGAATTATTGATTTACAAAATTACATTTCACTAGATTCATCATAAGCACGAAATTATAAATTAAATGGATCACTGTGTAGCTTTCTACGTCATCAAATAGATCTACTGGGCAACCTTGCCTGTGAATTTCGTACCAATATCAGTGCATTTGCTATGGATGTTCAATACATCTGCCTAACCAATATTCCAGGAAATAGTAACACTACTCCCTAAAACACCTTCCAAATAGGCCTAACTCGTTGTACATCCCTTTACAAACTTACTGATAAATCAAGGCCTGACAACCCCGCTCTTGGACTACAGGACCATCTAGTGGCGTATGTTTAAACTAAACAATGGCAGATATTGCTTTAAAATTAGGAAACTATAAGTTTAAAACCTTTTACAAAAAACACGATAATTTAGGACATTTTAATTATACTGAGCTTAGCAGGCCAGTTAGCTATTCCCTTTCGACTATGGGAGCATCTAGTAGCTTTAAAATTCGACGAATTTTCATTAAGTTATGAAGAAATTGATTAACGCAAGTTGATAAAAAAATTATTTTATTTAAATTATTAGTATTTGTTTACAGCAATCAATGATGCATTCATATTAGTATAAATTGTTCATTTGTGTTAATAGGAAATAAAGCAAAGCGCGGGCCAATGGATCCCCTACAAGTTGACTTTCCTCCTTGGCGAAGGCTAGTGGGCGGGGTTTATAAGTGCAGTTATAAATCCCGACCACAAATGGCTCCTGCCTTCGACCGTAGTGGCAGGTCGCCCGTCTTCATTTCCAATCTATCTTACCTCATGTGCAAATGATTTAATGGGTTAGCGAAATGACTGGGAAACGTTTTTCTTAAGTACAAGGGATATATTTATATTAAAACGGTTTAATAATAACGGAACATTAATTTATTAAAATAGATCAAAAAGAATGGAATAAGGTTGGAGAAGTTAGTTTCCATTTTTTGAAGGATAACAAGATGTCTAGGGAACCATTTCCTATGTCCAAGGGGTAATGAAATGACTAGTAAACCTTTTCTTCAGTTAAAGGGGTAAAATTTACTAAAATGGATTAATTAGAACGGAACATTATAATTTATTAAAATGGATCAAAATAATGGAATAATGATAGAAAGTTATTTTCTTCAAGAAATTACAAAATGGCTGGGAAACCGTGTCTTTAGTTCAAGGGATAAAGAAATGGCTGGGAAACGTTTCCTTAAGTTCAAGGGATAAAATTTATTAAAATGAATTAATTAGAACGGACCTTTCCTTTATTAAATAGATCAATAATGATGAAAAAAAATTATTTGGTTCAAGAGATAACCATTTTTAAGTCAAGGAATAACGTAATTGCTGGTCAATAGTTTCTTAAGTTTAAGGTATTATGAAATGGCTGGGAAACCATTTCTCGGGTTCAAATGATAAACAAATGGCTGGGAAACCATTTCTTATGTTAAAAGAAATAAAAATTTTCTAAAATGGATTAATAGGAATCAGAAGAATGGAATATTAGTTCATTCAAATGAATTAAAAAGAATGCAATAATTATGGATGAAATTTATTTGGTTAAATGGATAAATATTATGACAAAAATGTTTTTTGGAAAATTAATATGGTGATGATGCTACAAAAAAATAAGAAAAATATATTAATTATCTTCAATGAAAATTTTTAATTGAAACTCAAGAAAAGAATTGAAACTGTAAAAATATTTAAAAATCCACCTTATTCCCATTCGATGGAAGTTAGGCTTAGCTCGGGATTCATGGGGGTGAGTAACGGGAAGAAATTTGTCTGTCGTCTGCTACAGTACATATTTTTGGCTGTTGTAGCAGACGGCAGACGAATTTCTTCCCGTTACTCACCCCCATGAATCCTGAGCTAATCCTAACTTCCGGCGAAAGGGAATAAGGTGGATTATGGCTTTCGAGAAATTAATGAAAAAACCCGAAATTAACTTCTTTTCCTGTGCCCCAATTTAATAAAAGTGTTAACTTTTTTAAATGTGGCTTAATACTTACAAAATATTTACAATGGGGTTTCCATGTTTATACCCTCTTGTGGTGGGGGGGTTGGGTTGGTGGTGGTGGTGGTGGTAGTCGGGTTGGTGGTGGTGGTAATTGAATTGGTGGTGGTGGTGGTAGTTGAATTGGTGGTGGTGGTGGTAGTCGGGTTGGTGGTGGTGGTAGTTGGGTTAGTGCCGATTTCGTCTACTATGTAACCGTATGTAAGTCAACTATATATGCTTGAGCCTTTTACACCTTTGGCTGGTTTGCGTGCGATGTGCTTTTTTTATAATTCATTTTGGTCTCACATGCATAGATTCTGTGTCCTACAATTTCAGTCTAATATCCCCTTTTCTCTAGATACTTTTATACCATAAAATACCTTTCTACCTCATTTCCAATATTACAACAAAATTACGCTATGAAAGCCATGGCGATAAAAGGCTCTAACTAAGATTGCTTGCATTAGGGCCACCTAGTGATAGCAGGGAACATCACTGTCTTTTTTAAATTCAATAGGGAGTTTTCAGATGGGATAGTAGTAGGTACGTCACACCCACCCAAGTCTTCTGGGAGCCATATTGGGTGGTCTCGGCTTCATTCCTGCTTTAAACCCACCAATATGGCAGGGTAAATTATGTCCCGAGACTCAGCTCCAACTGAAAGCTCTCTATAACATTTTATTAAATTTAAAACTCTTTTCCCTAAATGAGAACTTTAACGAAGTGCATTGAAGTTTTTAGGTAGCCCCAGGAAAAGCAATCGAAAATACTTAGTACCTCGGTTTTGCGGGCAGTCCCGCATTATGTGCCCCGCCTCCTTACACCTGTAACAGGTTCGCACCCATTGCCACCGTCCGCGACCGCCGCCTCGTCCGCGACCGCCGCCTCTCCCACGACCGCCGCCTCGTCCGCCACCGCGTCCTCGATTTTTGCCGCCGCCGCCGTAAAAGTGGGCATTGACGACCTTAATGTTTTTGCCTTCCATTACTAAGCCCAAACCGACAAACAAGAAATTTCATTGAATAGTTTACAATCAATTACTTTCTATCTAGTTTAAGGTTTGACATTAAATTTAAACATTATAACTTTAAATTTTATGACTTAGCTTCAAAATCCGTTAATTATTAATATTAACTATTAAAAATAGTGTTCAAAACATACTTACGAGGTTCAAGTTAGTCTGGCTGGATTAAAAATGATAAACTCTAGGATTTCCCGCCAAAAACTTCCCCGCGCGAGCAGCAGTAACATGGAGCAATTAAAACATTGGAGTTAAAACCATGATTTCACAGCAACGTTCTAGGTATAATTGCTCCATGCTACTGTTCTAGACTCGGGAGTCGGGAGGGCACTAAATTGAAATCGCTTGGCTGCTATTTGGGCGGGAATTGTTTCAATTTCCTCATCGTTCTGTTCTCTTACAATTCTGAAGACTTGTAAATGAATATCAATTGCCACGAATCTTAATTATTAAGGTTTTATATGATCTATAAACAATTTTTTTTATGTTCCTACTGTTACATTAACTTTTGTTTTCGTTTCAGATTGTGAAATTGTCTTTTTCACTCTTAGCCTTAAAAGGCTTCACTATCCCTTGTAATTAATTTATTTTCATTCATTTTTATTGTATTTTTTTTTACGATTTGCAATTCTGTCAGAGGTATTTATTTTCATTCGTTTTAATTGTATTTTTTTTTTACGATTTGCAATTCTGTCAGAGGTTTTTTTTTTGACACTGGGTTCTTTCTGTGCGCCCAATAGGCTCTCTGTGTTCCTATTATTTAGCCAATTCTTTGTGTTTGGCAATTGGGTTCTTAGTGCTCTTATTAATTGGGTTCTCTGTGTTCTCATTAATTGGGTTCTCTGTGTTCTCATTAATTGGGTTCTCTGTGTTCTCATTAATTGGATATCTTTGTGTATCCAAATTGCAAGTTCCAGTGTGGAATTAAGGTATCTTTGTGACCTATTGCAATCTGTGTCAAATATAGTACTACTTGTACTGTTTGAAAATTTACAAAAATTGAAAAGAATTTGCTATTTTGCGTCCATTAAGAAATTTTGAAATGGTTTCTCAGGAGAGACTTAGGAAAAAAAATGGCGTGAATTAAACCAAAAGAAAAGAGCTGAAGCGAAGTTAAAGTTACTTGTTCAAAGGAAAGCTTCGCAAAAAAAGCAAGCTAAACGAGATATTAACAAGAAGTACTATTTGAAAAACAAAGATAATTTTCTTAGAAAAAGTAAATCAACGCTATGTACACAAAAAGGTGGTAAAAGGGCTATGGCACCAGGTGGCGCAACTAATGGTGGTTTTTGCTCCAAAAAAACCAAACCCAAACCTAAAACGACTAAACAAGATAAATTTGGTTTTGCGAAAAAGCTCCTCAATGCGGGGATTTTCAAAACGAAAAACAAAAGAATTATAGCCGAAAGCTATAAAAGGTTTCTAGTCAAACGTCTCACTGAAAGATTGGCGGCGTCAAAGTCTTTTGACACCGAGACCAAAAATAAACGCACGAAGTCCATCTCTCACAAGCTAAAATGCCAAGTGCTAGCTGGTAGAATATTGCATTTGAAAAGGCAATTATATTCGGCTTACCACGCCCAACTAACGGGGATTGTTAGTGAATTTAAGGATTTTGTCGAGAAAATCAAACATATTGGGTACATTGATCCTGACAATTTGGCAGAAGTTGTGGGTGGGAAAAGGCTTCACAGTAGCATGAAAGAGGCCTATTTCCATGAAACTTCCTATTATCTGATTGGAAATAATGGTAAAATATTGAAAAATGACGATGAGTCACATTACGGCAAAATTTTTCAATTGGATTCTAATGGTCGTGTACGAAAAGTTCTGAGAGACCGTGTTACGAGTTCAACAAAAGAATTGTTTGTTGACGAAATGGGAAATTTCGTTGACATAAAAAACAATAACGAGACTAGTAACGTAGAACGAGTTTTACAAGTTAATGAGTCGGGAATTGTTACGAATCTTTTCAAAATTGTTGAAACTGAAGAGAACAATCCGAAAGCAAATTTAGTGATCAATGAAGGGGGGTTTATTGAAACCCAAAACAAATCTGTATATTGGGAATGCAGTGATATTTGTAATGTTCGAACTCGAGCCATTGCAAAAGTACTAGCTTTCATAAAAACAGTTGCCAATGCTAATGAAAAATCTTTGACTAAAATTTTTGAGTCTGATTTGGACCTTTGCGAATTAAGAAAAGAATTTTGCAAAAAATCAAAAGTGTTTATACCACCAGATGGGGACGAAGTAGTGGTGAGAATAGTTCCGTTCCTAGGGCACACCTCTTACTGCGCTGATAGCGAAGAGTGCCAAAGTCATTTGCGTTCTTTCGCTGAATTGGCTCCACCTTATTCGGGAATAAGAAGTATTCTGAATAAGATCTATCAAGTCAAAGCGTTGCTCAACGCGTTAACTAAAGTTTCAACTGAAATTGAAAGTGGTGATTACGATTCTCTGACGACTGTCATGGCGGAGTCAAGAAAAATCCTAGCCACACGTGGGAAAAATTTAAATAACGAACAAAATAATGCTCCCACAGGAAGCATTAACGCTCCTCGGCCCACTCTCGATGAAAGTGAAATCTTGAGTCTTTACGAGAATCAATTCGCTCGGGCAATGCTAAACACCAACGAGTATCACGACACGCCTTGCGACTGTTGTTTTAGATTACTGAAAAAAACTGATCTAAGAGCTGTAGAAAAACTAGTAAACAGTGCTGTTTTCAATAACGAGGCCTATCTGATTTTAAGAGCTGGCTGGATAATGAATAATTCGGACGCTAGAGAAGCTGACATGCTTCTATGTCGTTACTGCGCTACGGATTTGGGAAAGGGTAAAGTTCCCATTGGATGTTTTCTGAACAACTTGGCGGTTGACAATCCTCCGCCAGATGTCACCAATTTAAACATGTTTGAGAAAGTTTTAATTCAGCTTGTGAAGCCCTTCCACACTGTGGTGCGGTTAGGCACTAAAACCAATTCCAACGTGAAGTTTGGTACTGTTAAAGCTTTAAAGGGAAGAGTAATTTATCTTCCAATACCCGTGGAGAAAAATTTGAAGATGATTCCCAAGACATTGCCTAAAAATCACGAACTGCATATCTTGGTGAACGGTGTTCCCACTGCGGACAAAAAAGTTTGGCAGCAGGTTGTTTGCCTCGAAAAAGTGTTGAAAGCTTTCAGTGTGCTGAAAAAGATAAACCCTTTTTACAAAGACATTGATATTTCGACAATGAACGAGGAATATATTTGTGGGACGCAAGAAATTGATGGAAATGAAAATTCATTGACTCCAGAAGAATTACTGAGCGTAACAGATCCACTTGCGTTAATTAATGATGGATCTGATGCGTTGGCACGCGCTTCCGCTGCGCTTCCAACAGAAGGACCAGCGGATAGTAGTCACGACGTCCAAGGTGACCAAAACGCTTCGAACATGCAGGAGCAGGATGAAAATCAGTCTAGCCTTGCACCAGGCGACGCCTACAAAATTCTAACACAGCCCGAGGCTTTGTTGCGAAAACTTTCTGAAGGCGAAGCCAATGATCTGTACGATCATTACTCTATTCATCCGGTGAACGTCCAACCACCGAAGGATTTATTGGGTGCTTACCAAATGAAGCGCGTCGAGGCCGAGCCAGTTAGCACTTGGGACAAAAACCTGGAATACATGAGCTTCGTTCATTTGTTCCCTCGGGGTCGCTTTGGCAAGCACGATGATAGACCATTTGGGAAAATAACGGAAACCGAGTATCGTTTATCCCGTATTTTGAACAAAAGTCCAATTTTTAGACGAGATTACGCCTATTTGTTCCATTCCTATCAAGAATGCGAAATGAAAGCGATTTCTAGCAGTTTGAACTACGTTCTTCGTGTTAACAAACCCATGCCAATTGGGGTTGAAAATTTGCTCAATCGAGTTGAATCTGGCGATAAAGAACTTGAGAGTAATTTAGCTACTTTCTTGGGTCATATTCGAGGAACGAAGGACTACTGGTATAAAGTTCTTAGAAACGTTTTAGCGATGATTCGGGAATTTGGTCCTCCCACCTGGCTTCTAACTTTTAACCCGGCCGAGTACGATGATATGGAACTGCACGATCACTTGAGAAAAGTGAATTCAGACGTTCCGGGAGTAGAGTCGATGACGGTGGCTGAATTGTTGAATTTCGACCCACTTAGCGTCAATTTGCACTTTCACAACAAAGTGCGGTCGCTGTTAAACAACTTTGTCTTGTGTAAGCAAAATCCAGTTCTTGGCATGATAGAACATCATTTTTGGAGGGTTGAATACCAATCTCGAGGTTTACCTCACTACCAAATGCTTTTGTGGGCCAAGGACGCTCCAAAGATTGGAACTTCTTCGACCGAGACTATTTTGGATTACGTGCAAAAACACGTCACGTGTTCGATGCCGAGAGCATCGGTAAGTCCGGAACTGCAACGGCTGGTAAAAAAATTCCAAACTCACAAATGCACCTCTAGTTGTTACAAGAAGGTGAAAAATTTTAAAAAAGGATCGAGAGTGTGTCGTTACGGTTTCCCTCGTAACGTAACAAACGTAGCGACTATGAATTCCGTTAGATCAGTGACTCGTCACCGTAACATGAAAAAGGTGCAGAAACGGTTGTACGACTTGCCGAGAAAACAGCACGAAGATTTAATAAATGATTATAATCCCACGCTACTATTGGCTTCCAAAGCCAACATGGATTTGCAATTTGTCGCTGACAAATCGGAAATAGTGGCAAACTATGTCACGGCTTACGTGACAAAGGGAGACCGGGCTGACATGGACCAAACTTTTGCCGACTTAGGGAATGAAAGTTTGTCCAAAAAATTATTTGCCTATAGATTGAAATCTTTGACGTGCAAGCAAATAGGAATTTATGAAGCTCTTGATATGATGCTGGGCCAAGATCTTTACAACAAGTCCGACAGCACTAAATTTATAAACACTAACTTGAAAGAAAACCGATCGAGAATTTTGAAAGGTTACAAGGAACTCGCGCGTTTGAGGGAAACTGACCCCGAAAGCATGGACACTTGCCAAAAAGGGTTCGTCGACGACAAGTATCCGAATCGTCCCGACAGCTTGGAAAATCTTAGTTTGCGGGAATTTGGCCGGTTTTACGATTATGCGATGCGCTCTGAGGGTGTCGAGAAAAATGCGAATGTAATCCAGTTGAAAAACAACTGGGTTTCATGAGAAAGAGAATTAAGCCCTACATACCCCAGTAGCACAATCGACGTTGGGCCAACGGAGTCTGTTCGAGGTCCAACCAACACTGACGTAAAAGCGTCGGTAAACTTTCATTTCGACCGTCGAAATGTCCTATCCGTTTAAGCGTCGGCCCGACTTCCGGCCATAGAAATTTTGCCAGCACTTTAACCGACTCTAAAAAGTAAGCGTGTCCAGCTCTTACATTATCAAACAAGAAGTCGGCTTTGTTATCTGGTTATGGTCGGATTATTAATCTAATTGCGGTCGGCTTTATCGACTGTTATTTGTCGGATTTTTGTTTGTTTGTGGTCGGCTTTATGGCTTTTTATGGTCGGCTTTACGGCTTGTTTATGGACGGCTTTATGGCTTGTTTAGGGTCGGTTTAGCGACTTGATTATGGTAGGCTTTACGACTTGTTTATGTTCGGCTTTACGACTTGTTTATGGTCGTCTTTATGGATTGTTTATGCTCGGCTTTATGGATTGTTTCTGGTTGGCTTTACGGCTTGTTTATGGAGTGTTTATGGTCGGCTTTATGGTTTGTTTATGGTCGGCCCTATGGATTGTTAATGGTGGGCTTTTGGCTTGTTTATGGTCGGCCCTATGGATTGTTAATGGTGGGCTTTTGGCTTGTTTATGGTCAGATTTAAGGCTTGTAGTTACTGTCTTCTAAACACCACTTTCATCTGGTCTTTTGTCCATCCCGCATGGACACCAGTCTCTACTTACTGGCTTCTAAACAACACCATCATCATCTATTATTTAGTCCCTCCCACATGAACACCAGTCTACACTTACTGGCTTCTAAATACCACCATCATCTGGTCTTTTGTCCATCCCACATGGACACCAGTGTGTACCTACTGGCTTCTATTCCTTCATCATAGTTAAGGTTAAGATGTACGCGGCGATCGGCTAGGGTTACAAGAAACTTCTAGCCCCCAATGGTGCAGTTTTCACCAAAGGTTCACGCAATTGCTCTACTCTTATCCATTACTAAGATTCGAGATATTATGTACCAATTTGAGTAAGACAAAAATAGGCGTATGCTTCATTTAAAACGTCAATATTAGTCTAGTCTCTCAAGAATGTTCAATAGTTATTTTTGAAACGATGTAACGCGCAATAAGCTTAATAGCTATCGAAGAAAATATAAAATATTAATTATATTTATCTTTATATTTAAGATAATCTTAAACCGTTGATACACTAGTGCACCTTGTTAGCAGTTTGCCTTGTCTTCATAATATAAAATGAATATATTGAAATATTTTTAAAAATTACGATTCCTTTAGTAGTTTTGTAGCTATAAAGCTGTTTCATTTTGATATTCCAAGAATCTTTTTTATATTATTATTTCAAATGGTTGTTTATACTATATTGCTTAAATAACTGGTATTGCAAAGTTTTCTAAACATCCATCAAGTGTACAATACCGCGTATTTGTATGCTTGGCTTGCCTAAAATTGCAAATGACCCAATTTGGGTTACTGCAATTACCACAAATTTTTTGCGTTTGAAATAACCCCATCCCAAACTACAGGGAAATATTTATCCAACTGCTACTTGGTTATTTTTTAACCAAATTGTAGTTAAAATTCAAATAGCCCAACTCATTCAACCCATGAGTTTTAAGAGTGTACCTAGCTAATACCCCTTAGCTTTAAGAGTACGATACATCATGATCTCGCTTAGCAATATCAAGGGCAATAGCTTATGCTCCCTACACAATTCTCTCTGGTCGCACTCAGCCGTTTAATCCAAAGACATAGGAATGATAATACCCTCTAGACCCCCCAATTGAATAGGCTGAAGCTGAAGGCCATGTTGAAATTTTATATAGGTGACGTATTTCCGAGCATTTTGACACGTGATTAGAAAGAGCGCAACTTTTTTCCTTTGGAAATGAAGAAATAAGCTTAAAAGACATTGTCTCGAGCGTATATTCACTTCGCGATAATTTCAGTCGCGCAATTGGGGGTCTGAAGCTAGGGTGTTATAATTCCTATGTCATTGGTTCAATCAGCGCCAAACTTGATATGCCTACCTCTCTTAAGTTACTTTGATAAAAACGCATTTTAGTTGGTAAGGAGTCGAGCAGCCAACATAATCCTTCATTACATTAACCGACTTAAAATGTAACTATCAGCCTACTCTATTCTATTGTTCTCAAGGCCGACTGCAAAGCGGAGTTAGCAACTGAAGTTGGATAAGAGTCGGATTTCCGTTGTAAGTGCCAACTAGACCATAAACCGACGAATCTACCTCGAACAGACTCAAACGCGGAAGAAGCTTCATTATAACGAAATTTGAAATGTTAAGTATTGATCGGAAGGTAGTCGGATACGCCGACCTCTCGACCCTTGTTGTTATTGTTAATTAGATAAAAACCCATGCTAGTTGGTAAGGAGTTGAGCAGCCGACCTAATCCTTCCTTACACCAACCGACTTAAAATGTAACTAACAGCCAGCTCTATTTGTTTGTTCTCATGTCCGACTTCAAAGCGGAGCTAGTAACTGAAGTTGGATTAGAGTCGGACTTTAGTTGTAAGTGTCGACTAGACCATAAACCGTCGAATCTACCTCGAACCGACTCAAACGCGGAAGAAGCTTCATTATAACTAAATCTGAAATCTTTAGTATGATCGGTAGGTAGTCAAATATGCCGACCTCTCGTCCCTTGTTGTTATTTTGATAAAAACCCATCCTAGTTGGTAAGGAGTTGAGCAGCCGATCTAATCCTTTCTTACACCAACCGACATAAAATGTTACTATCAGCCAACTCTATTTGTTTGTTCTCACGGCCGACTTCAAAGCGGAGCTGGTATCTGAAGTTGGATAAGAGGCGGACTTTAGTCGTAAGTGCTGACTAGGCCATAAAGCGAAGAATCTACCTCGAACCGACTCAAACGCGGAAGAAGCTTCATAACAACGAAATCTGAAATGTTCAGTGTGATCGGTAGGCCGTCGGATATGTCGACCTCTAGACCCTTATTGTTATCTTTTATTTGATAGAAACGCATTTTAGTTGGTAAGGAGTCGAGCAGCCGACCTAATCCTTCATTACATTAACCGACTTAAAATACAACTATCAGCCAACTCTACTTTATTGTTCTCACGGCCGACTACAAAGCGGAGTTGGCAACTGAAGTTGGATAAGAGTCGGATTTTAGTTGTAACTACCGACTAGACCATAAAGCGACGAATCTACCTCGAACCGACTCGAACGCGGAACACTCGTGTTACTGGGGTAGTGGAGCACTACATTCACGACCCGATAGAGGAGAAAGAACAGTATTGTCACGCTCTACTGATCCTCTTCAAACCGTGGCGTGACGAAACCGAGCTATTGGGCGATTTTGATACATACGCCGATGCTTTCGAAAACTCGCTTTCGGTGTTAAAAGACATGAGAGAATATCACGAGAAGCTGTCGGTTTCCAAAGAACTTGAAAAGAAACGGGAGGCTTCTAAAAAGGCGAAAGAGCTAGAAACCATAGTATCGGAGGGAGAAAGTGAAGACGATGAAAATGCTTTACAAGGGAAAGAAATTGTTATTGAAACTGAACACGCGATGGCTGATGTGGAAGCTGCCATGGAAATCAATTTCGAGACTGATGTTGACAATGTGGCGTCACTAAACTCGGATCAAAAGAGAATTTATGATCACATCATGGACCACTTCTCCCAAGAGGGAGAAAAATCTGGAAACAAGTGCCTTTTTGTGTCGGGACCTGGTGGCACTGGTAAATCATTTCTTATCGACACTCTCGCCAGCGCTGTAAGGCGACGCTTTCAAAATCCAGCTAGCGTGGCCATTGCCGCGCCAACGGGTTTGGCAGCGTTGAATGTTAATGGCGTAACGTTACACAGATTACTAATGTTGCCGGTAGATCATGGGCGTATCGCCGAATACCATTCCCTAAGTTCTGAGAATATAAGCATTATGAAAGAAACCTTGGGAAATTTAAAACTGTTAATTATAGATGAGATTTCTATGGTCTCGTCGGTGTTACTGACTCACGTTCACTTGAGGCTGAACGAATTTTGGGAAATGAACCAACCATTTGGCGGAGTTGTTTCTATCCTTGTTTTGGGAGACTTTTTCCAATTGCCTCCGGAAAAGGAAATCCCGCGTTCATCAAAATCACTTCCGAAGAAGCCAGACTTAGATTCAATTGCATCGGAGGAAGTGATCTTTGGAAGTTTTTTAAATACGATGAATTAACGCAAAATGTTAGACAAGCCAACGACCGAAGTTACAGCGACATTTTAAGCAGAGTTAGAATTGGAAATATTTCCAAAGCTGATGTTGTAACCTTAGAAAGTAGATTGGTTGCTGGAGGAGAAAACATCAAGGTGGCTATGGACCTTTTCATTAAGCTGTCCAATGAAGGGTTTCACCCAATTTGTTTGATGCCTAAATTAGCCATGTGCGAAAAATTTAACTGTGAAATGTTGCGAAAAAACGGAGAGAAAGTTGAAGTCATTCATTGCCAGGATAGACTCGCTGACTACGGCAAAAAAATGAATAAAAACATTCTCAGCAGACTGCAAATGCTACAAAACGAACCGTCCAAAACGGCCGGTTTGGAGAGCAAGTTAGTTCTGTGCGTTGGCTGCCGAATAATGGTCAGAAGGAATATCAGTTTTGAAAAAGGCGTTGTAAATGGTACGATGGGTTTCGTAACTGGGTTCAAGAAGGACGAACAAGGAAACGTTACTGGGATTTTTCTAAGAGTAGATCGCGAACCGAATAACGACGACGCTAACACTGACTTTTTAGTTGAGAAAATTTGCGTCAAATTTTTGCTCATGGCAAACATTTACGTTAAACGCTCCCAGTTTCCCGTCATCCTGGCGTACGCTATTACGATACACAAAAGCCAAGGCATGAGTTTAAAATGCGCCATTATGGATTTGGGTCCGAATTTATTTGGAACGGGCATGGCGTATGTGGCTTTATCGAGAGTGACGTCCTTGGCCGGACTCCATTTATTACAGTTCGATCCGACTAAAATTAAGGCGGATGGACGAGCCATTATGGAGTATAACAGGCTTCGCAAAAAATATAGGCCAGATCTGCCTCTTTTGGAAATAACGGAGTCGAAAGAAAGTCGAGGTGGCAAAAGAAGTGCGCCTACACTATCTAAAAGCCTTTTAGAAGGCGAGGAAGAGAGATGTGAAGAAACACCGAAGAAGAAAAGGAAAGCCCAACAGAGTTTGGATAGTTTTCCCTTGAAGGGTTTAGCTAACGATGATCAAGAAACGTGCTATTCTAATAGCGTTTTGCAACTACTCTTATTATTGCCGGAATTAAGAGAATTGGTTAAATCTTACAATGGATCATTCGTTGAAAAACCAGTTTTACGTTGCCTCCATAACACGATAAACGACATCGAGAGTTCTCAAGGAAGTTTCAGTCGAAAAGGGTTGGAACTGAGAATGGCTGTCGGAAACCATTTTACGCAAAACGATCAACAAGACGCCAGTGAATTTTTGATGGTCCTTTTGACGGCACTAAGTCAAGAAATGGAAGCCAATTACTCTAAGGCTCTAAAAGATCTTTTTTGGTCAAAGTCGCGAAACGTTACCAAATGCCCCCAATGTCAAGTTGAACAAAATTCGGAGAATATTGTTGAAAGCAACATTTTCAATCTTCCACTAGAAAACCGAGATAAAATTGATTGGAAATCTCTAGAAAAAAGGATGAGATTAACAGAGGTGCCATGCGTATTTTGTAACAACCCAAAAATACAAGAGCGTGATGTATTGATATTCAGCGGGAAGTACGTATTTTTGTGTCTTCTCCGTGGCGATTACAAAGATGGTCGACCAATTAAGATATCGACCAAAATATCAAGTTTTGAAAATCAAAATGTCTCTATGAGTAAGATGCTTTTTAAAACTAAAGGGGTGATTATTCATAAAGGTGAATCGTTGGCCGAGGGACATTATGTGAACTTTGTGAGAAAAGACAACGGCTGGTACGAGGTCAGTGATACAATGATCAGAAAAAGGGAGAGATTCGTCAGTAACTTGACTGACGTCACTGTTCTGCTCTTGGAAAGAGTTTAGAAACATTAAAGGGAATCTAACGTGCTTGAAGAATCCATATCAAATTTACCCCGAGTAAAGCCTAAAATTTCAATATTCGTACCAGAAAGGAGCATCATATCTGTCAAAAATATACTAATAGTTTCCCTTTAAAGTAATTTATGACTGGGTAAGATTGTTAATCCTCGAGCAAGTTTAAGGTTAACGATGGTTCTGGAGTAATTTTGATGTTGCCTACTATAATAAGCGTGAAAGGGAGAGGAGGGAGGATTGTAGGGCCATGCTATTTTACGAAAAAAAGGCGATGATTCTTGCATTAATTTTAGAATTTTCTAGTGAAGGGTTAACTTTTTAGTACTCTGTATTAGTCTTGCCCCAATGGTGTTTTATGTAAAAAACACGCTTAAAACGTAACCCCTGTTGGTAATGCTATGTGATTAAATATAATTCTTTAATAAGCTGGTGAAACTATTGAGACAAACTCATCCTATTAGTTAACATTGAACAGATTTTTTGAACTGAGATTTAGACACTCTTATCCAAATTTTAAATAAATACTGATTAAAATTAATATATTCAAAGAGTTTTCTAAATATCAGTTTCGCATCTTCCATTTTTTTCTCTTTTAAGCGCGCTATATTTTTTTTTAAATTAAGACGCCCATAACCTTTTTACATTAACAATTTAAAACCATTCAAAAACATTAAATTAAATTAATATAATCTAATATTATCCTGTTACAATATCAAAGATTAGCAAAGATTTTATGTTTAAATATTATCTATTATTATAACCTTTTCTTTCTATAACTTATCAATAATGTGTACCAGACACAATCCGATACCACTTACAAAAATTTATTTTTAAACTATTTTATAGTTACGCTTAAAAAAAGCCATATGAACTTATTAATTTGTCCTATAACTAATATCCTACTATTGTTGTATAATTTGTTTTTATAAAGTGTGAAAATTATTTCCCAAATTGTGGTTACCAATATATATAGACATAACCCCTGTAATTAAAACAACTAAACCATTTTTCCAATTAATATTCCAGTAAGTTTTGCATAATCTCTTTGTGTTTCTCACCAGCTGGGGTAGTCTGCGTGGCAGGTTGAATTGCGTAAATCCAACAGGGGTACAATTTGCAAAGCCTTCTGGAATATTTTTTTTCCCAAAAATTAATAACCTTTTCATTGTCCCTTTGGTAACCCACGCGCAAAACAATAATTGCCATGTTCTAGCAGCAATGTTTACAAGTTAAGAGTTGCGTGACAAAATCTTAAAAATAGACCCTCAAAATCTTATATTTAAATGAACATATAATTGCCAGTAAATTGTAAAGTTTTCTTTCAACCCCCGCCCCTTTACATAACTAATATAACGAAGATTAAAATTATTTCGACATAAAAACTACAAGCAGTGCATATTTTCGAGTTTGAAACATACAATTTAAAGACAAATTTCGTGCAACTACATGCGTATCGTATCAACACGTGCCAACTACTAAGCTTCAACAGAAAGATAATTCATCATAGCTATTACCAGTACAGCTCAAAAATATGATGATCATCATCATTTTAAAAAAACCACAACAAGACTTCGATAGACAAATCAAAATATATATTCAACTTCTCCACAGAAATAACAGACACTTTAGACTGGCGTGTTCAAAGAGTGAGAGCGTCTTTGGATTAAGAACAGCAAAGATATTCAAAGAAATAACCTTTCTATTGGCTTGAGTCAGTGTCTATAGAACATCAAGCTGTATCAAGGCCAAATAATACATGTCACCTCTTTGGTTTCCCTATATAATCACGTTACGGATTGGCAAGCCGTGCCTACAAGTTCATCAACACAATAGAAGTTCATAACAGCTATGGATTCACAAAAAAACCTTCTTCTCGCAAAAGTTGCCTCAACGTTGTTAAAATTTAGAACAGCAATGGGTTGTTACTAAAATTATGTACTTGACTATGTTGGGAGTTGGGCGCACTCCTGTAAGCCAAGCTTCTGGGCAACAAAGTTTTGAGGGAATAAGGGACTTGTCAGCATGCCTACCCTACAGGAACTGACTACCCCGCGTCCGCGGGTGGTGAAATACCCCGAATCCCCCTCCTTCACCACTCTATTAAACCTCAAGTACTTCACTCTTTACTCTAAAATCCTAACTGATTAACCTTGGATTTCAATTTTCATCAAAACGCCTTAAAGCTAATATACCATGATGGTATATTACAATGTTTAACGGACGTTTGCCAAACAAAACAAGGTCGAGGGAACCAGTAAAAAAATGCTGCCAATTAATGACGTTAAGCAGTAGTGCCATCTGAGTTCAATAGTAATAAATATAGAAAAAAAAACTAAAATCAACTGTATTGGAGATCTCGCTACCAAACACAAGGCACCTCATTAACTCTCTGAACTGAACTGCAGATTGTACATCAACAAAACAAAATCAAGCGCGATGGAACCAGTAAAAAAACTACAATTAATGGCATTAACTACCAACGCCATCTGAGTTCAATAGTAATAAATATAGAAAAAAACCTAAAATCAACTGGATTGGAGATGTCACTAACGAAATACAAGGCACCTCATTAACTCTCTGAACTAAACTGCAGATTCTACAATAGCAAATCACTACCAATTTTAAAAAGCATCTTTAAGTATATTAGGACTAATTTAACAAACTCCCCTTCCCTTTTTTTATACTTTAAAAAACTATAATATTAAAACACATGCTTACTATTTTTCTGGCAATTATATAGTCTCAATTTGACAATCCTAGGATTAAATGTGTGTAAATATTTTTTCATCATTGAATTGTTCACTTGAGAGATTAACAAAATTATTATAGGCATTCATACGATGATGTTTAACTCTCACACTTTTAAATCCAACCTTCACGTATGACTGTCTTTGAACATTTTTTTAATCCCTCTCACGCATTCATTGTGAAACTTACATTTCATATTCATTTAAAATAAATTATAGTTACTCTTAGCTTTTCCCTGTTAAGGTCTATTTTTTGGCAGCAGGACGCAATCGCTAATTATCCTCAAAAGCCTTTCTCAGGGAGCCCAGCCAAAAATTTAAATTCCTTATAGGAAAAACAGGATTTTTTTCAAGGAATTATAGGATTTTATAGGAGAAAAAGTGTGTTTTTATAGGATAATATAGGAATAAAAATACTCATATATAATACCATTTTGGCTTAAACCAAGAAGTGATATCTAGTTTGTTAGGGAGAAGGTGTAAGTTCGCCACATTTACAGCTTTATCTCCAGTCCAAACGTAGGTCCAGAGTTAATCCCCGCCGCCTCTAAATTACAAACAGCATCTCATTGGTTCTTGATAACGCGAATGACGAAAATTACGTATTTTCCGACTGAGGAGAGGTGAAATAGCCCGGCCTCCTTTTACATCCCCCTTGTATTTTGAAAGGGGGACTGGGACTATGGCGCGCGAATATTTAGACATCTTAAACCTTCTCCCTAATAAACTAGATATCGCTTCTTGCTTAAACTATGTTTAAAAATCTCAAGAACAAAAACGAAATGGGATTTTACTTTGAAAAGAGCAACTTAACTAAAATTTAATATATAAAAAATCCTGAGCGAGCGAAGCGAGCTCAGACATTTTGGTGTGTAGTCAAATGCTATCTTGATAAAAGAGGTAAATTTTGATAAATTTGATACTAAACTATACAAAAACTTCGACTAAGTCAAAAATATAGGATATTATAGGACGTTTCGTGAAATTATAGGATAATATAGGACAGGTTCAAAAATATAGGATTTTATAGGAATTATAGGACCACTGGGCTCCCTGCTTTCTGGTGTCAAAAACAATTTTCTTTGGAAAAACCCTTTAAAATATGCAACTTTTACCTTTAAACGTAAAAAACAATATATTTATTGACTGGAATAAATTTATAATGAATACCATAATTAAATAACAACTAGGGAAATTAAGCCCAAATTACATGCTGTAAATAAACGTGGCAAGTATCAAACCAAATGTTTATTTAAATAAATAATTTGCGCCTTCCAATATCATAATCATGCGTGTTTAAAAACTTGAAAATAGTCAAACAAAAACATTCTTAATGCAATTTAGTACTTGAAAGTAATTTTTAAACAGGCATTACTTAAAAACATTCCTATTTGTATTTTAACTATTATATGAAATAATATTATTAACCCTAAATTTTGTCATCAATAAATTACCGTAACTGTCATTTAACTTTATTTATTAAAAATAAAATAGTTTACAGGGCATAAAATAACATTAATTTCATGATTACAAGTAAATAATAATTTAATCCTGTTATTTCCTATATTTAATGATAAATCAAAGCATACTTCCATTGCCTGACCTCCTAGCATTCTGGCAAATCATTTAAACACCAACTTCAATTTCCCAAAGGCTGAATCCAATTAGAATTGTACTTAAGGGCGGAGCTAATAACATTAAAACTAAATGTGTGCCTGTTATTGTATTTCTTATTATTATCGAATTGACATCTTTCCCAAAATATTGCAAAATTGGATTTGTTTTCACCCCGAAATATTGCTAAAGTATTGCTACTTTACTAATTTAATGCCATTTTCGACAAAAAAATACTATCTTAGTTCTTTAAACTAGGTTAAAGTTAGAGCGCCACTAAAGATGGCATATTCTATATGTTTTATTTCCTATTAAGGTTAAAAGAAATTATCCATTTTGAATAAGATCTTGTTAAAACAATGACATTGGAAATGGGGCTCAAAAATTTGTAATAGAGCATCTGGTCTAGGTCCACCTGAAATAGAGAGTTTTCAGTTGGAGGGGGAGCCGAGTCTCGTGACGTAATTTACGCTGCCATATTGGTGGGTTTAAAGCAGGGATGAAGCTGAGACCACCCAATATGGCTACCAGAATAGCGGCACGACTTGAGAGGGCGTGACGCACTACTATCCCATCTGAAAGCTCTCTATTGTGTGATACTACAATCTTTGTCAGCTTTGGTCATACAATTTAGACTAAAAATATTGATGTGACCTTCCCATAGCTCCGATCTCTCAACAATTTTCTATTGAATGATGAACTACTTCCTATACGGAGCTAACAACTGGCTAGGGGGAAGAGATAGTCTGATGTCACGCAGCCCCTATCTGGTCGGCATTTTTGCGCGTAGAATACTGTTTCCAACCATTAGGGGGGATGAAACTCCAGTAAGAGATAGAAGGGTGTGACGTTTCCAGGGTCAGAACTGTTAGCTCCCTATTCTACGGCATGCAGAAATAAGCGTTGAAATAATCAATATAAAATCACCAACGTGTCTACACAAAATTAATAAAAATTAAGACCGAAGTCACAGATATTAATCAAAACGTCTTGGATTTAACCAAGACCTAAAAAGTATCGATAAGAAGAGAGTTAAGCAAGTGACTGAAGGCCCAGATATTAAAAGTTTTTTTTAAATTAAGACTTACATGCTTAAGATGCTGTTCGGACAGTGGGACAAAGGACGATCTTCCTCATAGAGCTTAACATGGCGGGTGGGTAAAAAAGGAGAGGGCGTCGGACAGCCCCTTTAAGAAACTTATGTTCCATCACCCTATTCCATTGAATAAACTTAATTTACTGGTAGTCAATTTATTCCCTCTCAATAATTTGAAAAATTTACTTATCTCGGGTTTTCGAGCACAATTCCATTCCCCGTTTACATTTTATAACTACATTTATCATTTTTAGGGGATTTCGTCATGAAAAACACGTAACAATGACAAAACGATTTAGTCGTAGTCTGCTTTAGCTTCTGCTATGCCCGATACGAGCAAGGAGGATGCGTTGTTACAGGGTGGGAAATAAGGATTTTTTTGAAACTGGACATTAGGCCAGCGACCCCCCTGGCCTGGAATAAATAAACTGGTCCATGACCATTGACCAGGGCGCGTCGTCTGCTAAACTAAAGAAGTGGGTAATTAAAATAGTTGAGATAATGTCTGGACTCTGGTTACCCTTGAATTTTCTTAGTGGTCCCGTGGACCACTGACCCCCCCCCCTCCGATTTAATTTTTAAACTGGTCCAGGCATTTTTTAAACTGGTCATTTGCCCTGTGCCCCCGCCTTATTTCCCACGCTGGTTGTATACATCGTCCTGGCTAGAAGTACGCCTTGTGCCACTCTCATGCGGCGTCAATGCGTCATGCCTTCTTTCGCTGGCCTCGTCACCAAGGCAATAGCCCACTCAATTACGCGTTAAGCTGATCCAAAATTCCGTGTAAACGTACTTTTTAAGGTATTCGTCACCAAATAGTAATTGTTTTTGAGAACATTCCTCGGCTTGAAATAGGACAACTACGAAATAATTCGACCAAATTTTATTTTATAAATATTTTTTACTATTTCAATTTCTATAAAAGTATTCTACCAAATGCATACAGAGTGCCACCAGAAGTCTCTGCGGCTACTAGAAATACTACATTTATATAGGAAGATAAGATAAGCAGCGACAAGTATATAAATGCAGGGCTATCCCTGAAAAATCCCATATTCCTTTAAAAACCGTTAATACTTTCATTAACCTTGTTCCTGAATTTATACAGACTAAGTAGCAGAGTCGAGTCACAGCCTCCTAGATCACGCGACTCGGTGAACGCAGGCTATATTGCAAAATAGCCAAGTCAGAATTTTCGGCCTACGACCAAGCTGAGTCCAGCTGACACTCTCAAACCCTTAAAAAAAATTCGAAGAGTATGCACCCCCCTACTGCTTGCGAAGCATAGCAATGATAGAGACGCCATGGGCCTGGCATAGAACCGTGTGACCCTTGTCTGTCGTAGCGCTGCTATAGACCCTTTCTACTTAAAAAAGAGACATGTCAATCCTTCCTCAGTTTCGGGATATACAGGGGGTTGACCCCTCGACGTCTCTACTCTTTTTATGATCTTTCCATCGACCGAGATGGAAGGCAAACTATTTTCCCCGTGTCTTTCCCTCTTACATATATTCAGTTTAACCAAGACTAAAAATCATAACTTCCCTATTGAATTTGCCGCCATTGTTGAAATTTGCACAAAAACAATAGGTTTCACTATAAATCGTTCAGGCCATGAGCGCGGATATGTTAGCAACCTATTAACGACACAATGTCATACACGTACCATGGATAAAGAATGCGCGTGAGGAAAATAGTTTTCACGCTATAGGATAGGCAACTACCTATCTCGAACGACAGCTTATTCTGTATATACTCTTTACAACATCGGTTGTCAGCACGAGTAAACCTAGGTCTCTATGTAACGTAGCTTTGTACGTGCTGTCAAGAGACAAAAAACTTCAGGATCTTCAGGATTTAAAAACGTTTAAAATATCCTGAAGTTTTTTGTCTCTTGTCAGCACGCGCAAGGCTAGATTACATAGAGACCTAGCTTTGCGCGTGCTGACAACCGATATTGTAGCAGAGTATAATATACAGAATAGGCTGTCGTTCGAGATAGGGAGTTGCCTATCCTGTAGAGTGAAAACCAATTTCCTCACGCGCATTCTTTATCCATGCACGTACTCTCCTAAAAATGATAAATGTGGTTATAAAATGTAAACGGGGAATGGAATTGTGCTCGAAAACCCGAGATAAGTAAATTTTTCAAATTATTGAGAGGGAATAAATTGACTACCAGTAAATTAAGTTTATTCAATGGAATAGGGTGATGGAACATAAGTTTCTTAAAGGGGCTGTCCGACGCCCTCTCCTTTTTTACCCACCCGCCATGTTAAGCTCTATGAGGAAGATCGTCCTTTGTCCCACTGTCCGAACAGCATCTTAAGCATGTAAGTCTTAATTTAAAAAAAACTTTTAATATCTGGGCCTTCAGTCACTTGCTTAACTCTCTTCTTATCGATACTTTTTAGGTCTTGGTTAAATCCAAGACGTTTTGATTAATATATCTGGAAGGTACAGTACCTGTAATGAGCCTACAAACATCCTGATTTCTTACGGTAGTTACTATTTCCCTTCTGTTTTCTAGCTATTTTATGACTCTAGAGTAGCTAACTTTTGTATACTGCTGTACTGAGTTTTCCAACGGAAGATATTTTTTCTGCAAAACGTCTAAAATGTTCTGCATTGCTCTCTGGAATGCATCTTAATTTTGTCTGAAGTTGAACCTTTTTCAGGTTTATTCCAGTATTTTTCCAGAATATTCCAGTTTATTTGCAATTTATTGCAGATTCTAAAAAATCTAAATAACAGCAAAATGCAGCCGTAAATTTTTGTACGGGCAGCATTGCGCGGACATTGTCGCTGTTCCAGGTGTGATGGATCAGATCAAAAGGGCTTCTTGTGGCGGAGGGAGCCCGAGTTCTGTGTGCCGGTTCGGGAGTTGCTCGGGTTCGCCCTTGGCTCAGGCCGTTCCTTGCCCCGTTTACTGAAGGTGTTGCTCAGCCGCTTCGCCCCCTCCCAGATGTTGCCTTAATTGGCTCACCCCGATATTGGCAACCCTCTGAGGGTCGCGGATACATTGTTTCGGTCGTGTGGTACTGACGTGCCTGGAGGGAAATCCTCCGTCCCCTCGAGCCTCCTGCTGCCTTAATTGTTCCCTGTCACCGACCACCTTCTGGCTGGGCTCGCCGCTGACGGTGTCCAGCTTCTGTCACCTGCTCAAGGGGGGGGTTTGTTGGGGCCGCTGGCCGATCCCGTGTGCCTTGACGGCGTTTCCGCAGGTTCAATTTGGAATATGATGAGCTCCCAGCTAGGTGCTGCGCCTAATCAAGGCCTCTGACATGCAATTATTATGAGAAAAATCTTCAGGCTGACGAGATGAATATGAACGAACTGTTAGAGATTTGTCTTAAGTCTAATCTTTAACAAAGCGAGAATGTATAAACCCCCATATTAAATTATATACCCTAATCAACATGTTGGGAATTACAGCTTTGAATAACTTTTCTTTTTTTCAGAATTTAGGGTAATAATTTTCCAGTGCCCATTTTTAAAGATGGTGTCAATAATAGAGATGGCTATTTTATGGGGTTTATTACGTTAATTAAAATCATCTACTCAATATAGGAATTTCGAAAAGATTTATATGTTTGAAGCTATCAGCAGCACGTCTTCAATATTTAAGTACGATGTTTAGACGGTCTTCAACAATAAATTTACCAATTTTCATAATTTTTGAAAAGTATACTGTATCTAAATGACATTCCCGGCGGCCATTTTGCAGCATGGCGGCCAAACTATCTCATGAATGGCTTCAATATTTTACTATGAGGCTCAAACAGCTTTTATTATAATATCTATAAATTTTCATAATTTTCCAACAACATGGTGAAATAAACTGTACCTACCCCAGTAGCACATGGTCTCCGCAGTACAGTCTTTTAACAGTCCGTGTGTCTGCTAGGTGTCTTAAAAACTCGGGACTGATAATACATGTAAAGACAAGCCTAAAAGCAATTAAGTAAACAGTCCCGTATTATTACTAATTTTATTAGTCACTTGACAGCCTCCGAATGCTCTAAATTCAGCCTGTTTTTTCTTACACTAGAACGTATTAAGTCAGTCCGCCGGCTTTACTATATTAAGTCTCGGATTTTCAGTTTTAGTCTGGTTATGAGACAGTCCGCCGGCTTGACTATATTAAGTCTCGCATTTTCCGTTTTAGTCTGGTTATGAGATAGTCCGCCGGCTTCTCCATTTTAAGTCTCGCATTTTCAGTTTTAGTCTGGTTATGAGACAGTCCGCCGGCTTGACTATATTAAGTCTCGCATTTTCAGTTATAGTCTGGTTATGAGATAGTCCGCTGGCTATTCCATTTTAAGTCTCGCATTTTCAGTTTTAGTCTGGTTATGAGATAGTCCGCCGGCTTAACTATATTTAGTCTCGGATTTTCAGTTTTAGTCTGGTGATGAGACAGTCCGCCGGCTTGACTATATAAAGTCTCACATTTTCAGTTATAGTCTGGTTATGAGATAGTCCGCTGGCTTCTCCATTTTAAGTCTTTCACGGTCAAGTTTTAATCTTGTTATGTGACAGTCCGCCGACTTGAATAAATTAAGTCTCGCACTTTCAGTTTAAGTCTGGTTATGAGACAGTCCGCCGGTTTCTCTGTATTAAGTGTGGCGCGTTCAAGTTTTACTCTGGTTTTGAGACAGTGCGCAAGCTATTCTATATTAAATCTTGCTCATTCAAGTATTAGTCTTGTTAAAAGACAGTCCGCCGGCTTCTCTAAGTCTGGCACGTTTAAGTTTTAGTCTCTGAAAACAAGAGTATAGCTTGAACGCACCACACTCAATACAGAGAAGACGGCGGACTGTCTCATAACCATACTATAACTGAAAATGCAAGACTAAATATATAGAAGAAGGCGGACTGTCTCATAACAAGACTAAAACTGAAAATGCGAAACTTAATATAGGTTAGAGAAGCCGGTGTACTCTCTCATAACCAGACTAAAACTGAAAATGCGAGACTTAATATATAGAAGCCGGCGGACTCTCTCATAACCAGACTAAAACTGAAAACGTGAGACTTAATATAGAGAAGCCGGCGGACTGTCTCATACCTAGACTATAACTGAAAATTCGAGACTTCACATAGGCTAGAGCAGCCAGTGTACTCTCTCATAACCAGACTAAAGCTGAAAACGCGAGAAGCCGGCGGACTGTCTCATAACCAGACTGTAACTGGAAATGCGAGACTTAATCTAGAGAAGCCGGCGGACTGTTTCATAACCAGTCTGAAACTGAAAATGCGAGACCTTAATATAGAGAAGCCGGCGGACTGTCCGCTGGCTTCGCTACATTTCAGTATCTGATTTTCATTACTTAGTATTGTTATTTGATATTGTAGTTGTCATGGGTTTTTATTTTATTCGTTATATCAGTCTCTGACTTCCTTGGTTTTATCTTGTAATGAGACATTCCCCTGGCTTTCCCATAATAAGTCTAAGACTTCCTTATTTTAGTACTCTAATCAGACAGTCCACTAGTTACGATATATTAAGTAACTCAATTTAGACTTGTAATGGGACAATCTGCCAGCTGCTCTATTTTTGAAGTTCCAACGTCGCCGAGTTTGTTGGAATTTATCTGGATTGTATCTATATCATGTCAACGTTCGACTTTTTCAATTTGTTCCATTTTTCATTGTAAACTTCTGATATTTTATTTTAATGATAAAAGTTTATGGAATCGTGTGGTTTCCTTTAATAATACTCCATGGTGACAGATTACTAGCAGCGGACGGATAGCGGCATGCTCGTCAAGTGCTCACGACTCCCACACTCTTCGTGAACTTCCCAAGGTGTAGGATTTCGGTTGAGTTAAAAGTTTAGAAAACCCAAATAATATCGAAACTTATTCTCCACTAAAGTTCCACGATTCTGCTGATGTAAATTTGAACTACAAGCAAAACTTTCTTTAAAAATCTATTTTATTTCAACAACTAACTCTAAAATGTTAATTTACCCAGATTTTAATATAAATTTATCTTTATAAGCATAATTTTAATATAATATCAATGAAAATGTTACGGATTATGGCCTGTTTCACCATTCCCTTATATTTACATAAGCCTTCAAATCGTTTGAAAATATTACTCTTTGCTACTCTGTTATTATTGGAGATTAAATAGCAATGAATACCTTCGATAAGTGCAGTCTTTTGAAGCTATTTAACACTTTTCGAAAGTCGCCAAAACTGCGGGAATTCGGTCCAATGGGCCCTCCCAATTATGGTTTCGATCGAAATGTTTGGAACTGTCAGTTTACTAGCCGGTATCGTGTCCATTCGCAATCCGATATCTTGTCCATTTGCCAGGCAATATTTTGTCCATTCGCAATCCCATGTGTTGTACATTTGTGAGCCGATATCTTGTCCATTTGCCAGCCGATATCTTGTCCATTTGCCAGCCGATATCCTGTCCATTTGCCAGCCGATATCCTGTCCATTTGCCAGCCGATATCGTGTCCATTTGCCAGCCTATATCGTGTCCATTTACCAGCCGATATCGTGTCCATTCACCAGCCGATATCGCGTCCATTCGCCAGCCGATGTCGTGTCCTTTCGCCAGCCATCATGGTGTCCATCCGCAAGCCGTTTTAGCGTCTATTCACCTTGCGATTTCACAACCGTTTACCAGTTGATTTCGCGTCCATCCACTTGCCGATTTTCTGACCGTTTGATTGCAAATTTCGTGTCCTCTAGACTACCAATTTCGTGTTCATTTGCCTGCTGATTATATGACCGTTAGATTGCAAATTTCTTGTCCATTCGCTTACCAATTTCGTATCCATTAAGTGTATTTTGCAATCAACCGTAGTAAACGTGAATAGATACTGGGATAGCAAGACACTTATCTGGGCGGACATTTCGCACTGTAGGGTACGGTCCAAGGTCCCAAATCAGGTTATCCAAAAAACCGTCCAGCTATATAAAATTCAGTACTGTCCCCGCAGTTGATTTTTGTTGAAGGGGTAGCATTCACGGCGGCCATTTTCCAGTATGGCGATCAAACTGTCAAACACAGAGCTGTGAAATTTTACTATGATGTTCATGTGGTTACATTCATAATATGCACCAATTTTCGTAATTTTTGAAGAAGAATGTGGAATACATTGATGCTGACATTCCCGGCCGGTACGCGACAATTTGGTCTCGCCGATTTGGTCTCGCCGTTTTGGTCTCGGGACAAATGGGTCTCGGGACAAATGGGTCTCGGGACAAATGAGTCTCGGGACAAATGGGTCTCGGGACAAATGGGTCTCGGGACAAATGGGTCTCGGGACAAATGGGTCTCGGGACAAATGGGTCTCGGGACAATTGGGTCTCTGGACAAATGGGTCTCTGGACAAATGGGTCTCTGGACAAATGGGTCTTGGGACAATTGGGTCTCGGGACAAATGGGTCTCGGGACCTAACCCAACCCAACATTGTTTGGGGGTAAGAAGATTATTTATATGAGTATTAAAAGCCCGCCTCTTACCACGAACAATTTATTAGCAATAATAGAAATATTTTGGAAAATGTGTCAGATAATTAATAGGAGAATATTTTGGAAAAGGTGGCAGCTAATTAATTGGAGAATATTTTGGAAAAGGTGGCAGCTAATTAATTGGAGAATATTTTGGAAAAGGTGGCAGCTAACTATTAGAAGAATATTTTGGAAAAGGTGGTAGCTAATTAGAAGGAGAATGTTTTTGGAAAAGGTGGTAGCTAATTAGTAGGAGAAAGTTTTGGAAAAGGTGGCAGCTAATTAATAGGAGAATATTTTGGAAAGTTGGCAGCTAGTTAATAGCGGAATATTTTGGAAAAGGTGGCAGCTAATTAATAGGAGAATATTTAGGAAAAGGTGGCAGCTAATTAATTGGAGAATATTTTGGAAAAGGTGGCAGCCTACTATTAGGAGAATATTTTGGAAAAGGTGGCAGCTAATTGGTAGGAGAATGTTTTGGAAAAGGTGGCAGCTAATTAATAGGAGAATATTTAGGAAAAGGTGGCAGCTAATTAATTGGAGAATATTTTGGAAGAGGTGGCAGCTAACTATTAGGAGAATATTTTTGAAAAGGTGGCAGCTAATTAGTAGGAGAATGTTTTGGAAAAGGTGGTAGCTAATTAGTAGGAGAATGTTTTGGAAAAGTTGGCAGCTAGTTAACAGCAGAATATTTTGGAAAAGGTGGCAGCTACTTAATAGGAGAATATTTAGGAAAAGGTGGCAGCTAATTAATTGGAGAATATTTTGGAAAAGGTGGCAGCTAACTATTAGGATAATATTTTGGGAAAGGTGGCAGCTAATTAGTAGGAGAATGTTTTGGAATAGGTGGTAGCTAATTAGTAGGAGAATGTTTTGGAAAAGGTGGCAGCTAATTAATAGCAGAATATTTTGGAAAACGTGGCAGCTAATTAATAGGAGAATATTTAGGAAAAGGTGGCAGCTAATTAATTGGAGAATATTTTGGAAAAGGTGTCAGCTAACTATTAGGAGAATATTTTGGAAAAGGAGGCAGCTAATTAGTAGGAGAATGTTTTGGGAAAGGTGGCAGCTAATTAATAGCAGAATATTTTGGAAAAGGTGGCAGCTAATTAATAGGAGAATGTTTTGGAAAAGGTGGTAGCTAATTAATAGCAGAATATTTTGGAAAAGGTGGCGACGAATTATTGGGACCAATGCTTTGGAAAAGGAGGCAACTAATTAGGAGACCAAACCGCCCCGAGACCAAATAATCACGAGACCAAACCGTCCCGAGACCAAATAATCACGATACCAAATAGTCCCGAGACCAAATAATCACAATACCAAATAGTCCCGAGACCAAATAATCACGATACCAAATAGTCCCGAGACCAAATAATCACGATACCAAATAGTCCCGAGACCAAATAATCACGATACCAAGTAGTCCCGAGACCAAGTAGTCCCGAGACCAAATAATCACGATACCAAATAGTCCCGAGACCAAATAGTCCCGAGACCAAATAGTACCGAGACCAAATCGGTGAGACCAATTAGTCCCGCGACCAAATCGGCGAGACCAAAATGGCGAGACCAATTCGGCGAGACCAAATTGTAATGCTCCGTTCCCGGCGGCTCTTTTTCTAAGATGGCGGCGAAGGCTCGCGCTCAACAGCAGGGGACTTTTAGTGTATTTTTTGTTGGGTCAAATACAACACATACACCAATTTTATGTTCAAATGTTCTAGGTCAAGCCCTATTTTAGCCTATCTGTCCTGGCCTATAGTGACTGATGGACTTGCAAACTCTCGCCTGAAAGTAGTTCAGACATTTTTGCTCCTTGGCTTAACCATAGCCCACTCGATCACGCGCATCACGACGCAAGCTGCTCGCGCTATAGCTAAATTACCGAGATTTGTTTTAAACGTATCTAGTTTTATGTGCTCTTCTATGGCTTCAATAACCTTACTTAAATCCATATTATACTTTCAAATACCTTATAAAACATTACCAGCTACTCTGTCCTGACTACAAACACAAATCGAGGAAGCTATAGCATACACAATAGCAGACTACGGTAACCGCGTAAACGCGAATTAACACAAGACCTATTTTAAGGGAGTGAACTGGCCCAGTATAACTACGCTAATAAAACGGTCAACTACGGCGAAACTCTGATGACACGCGACTTTTGGCCATTTTCATACTTTTCCTCTCATCAGGCCCGGATCGCCCATAAGGCAGACCGGGCAGCTGCCCAGGGCCCCGCTGTTGGGAGGGGCCCCGCTAAATATCAAAGGTCCCCCGTCCCGGGCCGTTTCAGAATTGGAAAATTTTTCCTTTCAATTTATTTCAAAAATTGGAACTGTTCGAGAATTCAGATTATGCAGCCTCAATAGTTTGCACAAATTGAGGGGGGCATCTATAAAATTCATCATCTTATAGATTATTCCGAAACTTTTCTCTTGTTGTGCAAATTAAAACCAAACATTATGTTGAATGGCCAATATTTAGAAAAAAAACCCTTAAAAATTTATTGGACAAGTATATTGATTAAATTCCACAAAATATTTGAATTATATTGAATTTATTTTTGTCACAATAAAACTGTGATGTTGAGTCCATAGACCGGGTACAATTTTATTGTCCAAAGATTACATATTAGGTGTCAAAAACACAGAGTTTAATGTTATTCGAATGCGGAATATCGTTCAATCGTTCAAATAACATTGAGCAATAAGAAACTCGTACAATATGTATTTTCAGGTTTTTATGGAAACATTGTGCAAAATTTATTGCAAATGATGTTCCATTTCCTAAAAAATATTGTGGATTTGAACTTTGCAGAAAAAGTTAGTCTGGATAACGTTTACTTTTACTTTGTAACTAAAACAACGGGCCCCACGTTTTTTACATTAACATACCACTGGGATCATAATAGAAAGCCCATGTTGCAATGAAAACTGGACTTAAGGGGACCGTATACGCTCAATAATTGGCAACGTAGGGCTCGTTGTTTAAGTTACGAAGTATAAATAAAATGTTATCCAGACTAACCTTTGTGCAAATTTCAAATATATTGCCACAATATTTTTTTTTTTGGAAATTGATCATCATTTAGGGTAAATTTTGGACAATACTTGCGTAAAAAAATCTGAACGAGTTTTATCGAGCAAAATGTTATTCGAACAATTGACCAATATTTCGCTTTTGAATAACATTAAAGTTTGTGTATTTGACGCTTTATATGTAATGTTTGGACAATAAAATTGTACCCGGTCTAAGAACTCAACATCAACAATTTTACTGTGATCAAAACATATTCAATACAATTGAATATATCATGTTGAATTTAATCAATATATTTGTCCAATAAAGTTCTAAGGTTTTTTTCACAATATTGAGCTTTAATCATCTTGATGGATTTCGGAGTAAATTAGTAAAAAGTCTTGGGAATAATTTTTAAGACGATGAATTTTTTAGATGTCCCCCATTTAATGGCGCAAAACATTGAGCTTGTAAAGGCCACATAAAAACTTTCCCAAGAACGAGAATTATAAGCGTTCGTGAATGGTCATAACCCATGCAGACAATGCGCTGGCAGTTTTGTGAAGCGGGAATGCGTGATCTATTAGACCATGCCACAATTATGTGTGGAACCTATATATTATAAGCAGACGACATTCTGACATAAAGATAAAGTCCTCGAGCCTCGAGAATTTTGTCAATGATTTCGATATTAATAAATAAATATAGAATTTTTCACCTATACTAAAAATCAGGGGCCTCGCGTTAGCAATCTGCCCTGGGCCCCGCATTGGCTTGATCCGGGCCTGCCTCTCATCCACTATTGATCACTCTAAATAACTGGGCTTCAGCGCATAACTCCATTGGTTATTACATAACTACACGGAGTAAAAATTGTAGAACTTGAAATGTTTTATTTATGAGTATTACAAACATGTTAATGATTACAACCTGTATTTTCTTAATCACTTCCAAAAACTGACTTCTCTCACTTGTACAACAATTGTACACTAGGTAATGAAAACTTTTGTACTATAAAGACTCAGTCACCAGAGCGGGGGCCTTCGCCCTCGCTGGCCCCGTAGTTGGCACGCCCCTGTGTAAGGTCTTTGTACCACTTGACTCAATTGGTCAATGGTGGCTGATGTAAATATTTCAAATAAAACGTACACGCTCCCTGAAGGTCTCTATATCTAGCGTTAAAGATCGGTAGTTTACGAGGGAGAGTATTCCATTAATTGATAACATTGTAAGCCCTACAAAACTGGTAGGCTTACCCTAGAGTAATACAGCACTGTTTCAATACAATAATTTATTCTCACTCACCCAATCATCGTTTAAAGTTTAAAATAAAAAGTACAAAATAAAATACAAGGTAAAAAGCAGAGCTTCCTCTCTTCGGTGAGCAGCCAAAAGATAAAGATATCCTCCTGGTCCCCGGCCCCTCCTTTTATAGACACAGGGTCTCGAGTCGGGTCTAAGGGTTCCTTCCCCCTTGATTTTTGGTCAAGGGGTTAAGTCTCTGTCGGGATTCCGACGAGGACAGTTGCACGGTGCACTAGGACTTTCTTAGACCCCCATGATAGTTTTACAAGCGTATGCTCGTTCCGCTGAACCCCAAGCTCGCTAATTTTAACGTTATGAGGAGCAACGGCCTACCAGGGGTAACGCCATTTCGCGTTTGCGATATGGCCGTTACAACATATTTTTAAAGATGCTTAAAAAAGCTTTCCTTTCATATATAAATGGACCCTGCTATTTACTTCCTAAGACACTAAATTCACGATTTCACATTTTCACAAAAAACTGACGTTTGAAAAAAATCTAATGAATCAGTTTTATTCGAAGAGGTAAAAATCTTATTACAGGGATGTCATATTGGGCTGGAAAGCCGCCAATTGGGTTTCTCTAAAATATTCCTGGAAATAAAAGTGTTGGCTGGAAATTGGGCTTGTGGGGGTTTTTCTTTGGCGGTCAGTACTTAAAATACCACCAAGAGGCCAAGATCATTAGAATTCCCAAGAAGCCAACAAATAGTACTGTCAGATTTTTAGCAGCTTATAATTGGTCAATTTATAAATAGCTTCATTTCGTTTTGGATATCATAAATGGTGTTAGTATGCAATATGCATTGAAATTTATTCCAAATCTAGATCTTAGTCAGTTTTTGGACTGCTTTTCGAATTATCGATTGGCGGTTTTTTGGGCTTGTTTCGAATTTTATTTTGGCGAGTTCAAGGTTATAAATCTGGCATCCCTCTGTCCGTTTTTCAAAGAGGGTTTGAGCATAATAGAAACAAATTTTAGGAATTTTTTATTTTGTAAGCCTCGAGTACGAGATATTTAGACAGGAGCAGATAAAATGTGTAAATTTCAATTTATTGGTACAAAACCTTTTTTCGCCTGCCATGATACTTCGCAGTTAATTTTATCACATTTCTTACAGCTAAGAAAGTCAAGCTTTTCTTTGATGGCTTGTTGTATGGCCAACATACGGCTTTTCATCAAACACCGATGGCAATATCTTCAAAACCAAGAATATCGGAATTTTCATCTACTTGACCTCTGGTTGGTAGACTGTAACTGTCGAACAAAATTGATGACCAAAGATACAATACATACGAAGTCCATTTATGATGACTTTTAGTTCCAACCACAGCTGAAGCTTTAGAGAATGTTTCTGCCAATGAAACTGTGTTTTAACATCATCTTTTATCACATAGATGAAATCATTTCCATCAATGTGTTCAGTATCCCGTTGATCAAGTGGTGAAGTTATGATTTGCTTTTCAACCGTGTTTTGAAGAGCAGCTCTAAACACTAAGCGATTTGCTGGGCCGAATATACCATTAAATGTATTTTTCCATACAACACTTCGTAGCCAAGACTCAACCCAAATATTTGAGAGAATTAAAAGACTACTACAAGTAATATTGCTTGACTTCGCGGAAAACTTTCCGTTTGTCGTACAGGATGCCGTTCACGGTTGCCATTGGGATACATCTCAATGCACCATACCCTTTCTGGTCGATTTTAAAATTCAAGTAATGGCTTGATGATATACCATCAACGCATTTAGTTTCTGCATTGTGTCTGATGAAATTCATCATGGAGCCGTCACTGTCCACCCTTTCGTAAAATTATCGGAATTGATAAGCACTTTTCGACAGTTGCAACAATTAAACGGTTTAAGAGATGAAGCCGCCTCACAGGAAAAAAACTGGTCAATCTATGTTTCCATCAACTAGATTTTGGCTTAACTGCGGAGTGGAAGTTTGCAACATCGCGTGTGGTACATGACCCGGGTGCAACAAGCACGACGTATTGTCTCAACAAAAAACTTCGCTCTATTCGCTCTAAAACAACGTATGTCAAACAGTACGCTTCTCTATGATTTTAGCCAGGATAAAACCACGTAAGTCCAACCGGATAAAAGGATGTAATTTACTAATTTTAAGTATGTAGTACTAAAAAGTACAAGAAGTAATACTTAATATTAATTGAATTCAATGAAACTTTGGAAATTATTCATCCATATGTTTCTAAGCTGAAAAGATTGAAATAGCAGAAATCTTGTTTGAGATTTCTTTGTCTGTACGGGTCTTAACAGTTCAAATCTCGTTTTTCTTTTATTGTTGTTCTTGAATTCTAGCCTCCAGTGATGATGACAGTTGGAAAAGATCATGATTGGGAATTGAAATTGAGAACTTCTAAACCTGAACCAAACTGTGTGGCTGTTGAAGCTACCTCGCCTATCTTTGTTTTATATACTTCAGGTTCTACTGGGAAACCAAAAGTTGGTATAAGTAATTCGTTCACGTTACAAAATCGTTGGAGACTTCGTGACAGTAAAGCTCGTCATAATTGACTGATTGAACATATATGACTCAGTGATAACTAATTTTATAGTAAAACAATCATATATGCAAATAGTAAATTAATATTAAATTGCTAGAGTTCGATCTGTATCAGTTTTAGAACCAAACATTTCCCCAAAAAGTGTCTAACATAGAACCTGAGACTGAAGCTATGTCCTCCTAACCTTAATAACGTGATTGAATTTTTCTTAGTGCGGTATTGTAATTCATGCGAGGAGAAAGATATGTGTTTTAATATCTGAAATGCTTTTCTAAATATTTTAGGGTATAGTCCACTCAATTGGAGGGTATGCCACTAGACTCATCAGTGACTCGTAAGTACACATACGTGGTATTCCCACAGCGGGTTTTATGAGCGATTTTGAGTCCATTTTGCTCTATGAAATTTTGCCATCCGAGCCGCCATTTTCAAGTTATGATTGTAATTTACGGATGATCCATTGAATTTCATAGGTAGAAGTATTGCATTTCATTTAATTGTCTTTCAGTTTCATAATACATTTTTAGGTGTCATCCGTAAAACACTAACTTCAAAACGGTAACTGGTGCGGTAAGGTCACAGAACATTTTCCAATCAGAATCACCGATAGAACCCACAGTATATACCTTTTTTAAAATGTCTTTGTCCTTTCATTTGTTTTAATTTTGAATGCAAAAACCGTTCACCACAGAGAATTGATACACGATTGTATGATACATAATACAGCTTCCCATTAATAGATACAGAATTTGAAAGTGTAATTTCAAGCACGTGCTCCAAGAGGAGAAATTTACTCAAATCTGAACTTCTTAAAAACTAAATGAGTTTGATTTTCGACATAAGCGATGTCCATTTATATTAAGAAGGTGTGATTTCAATTTATTTAAATTTATAAAATTAAAAATCATCTAAGTACCACAAGAAGTTAAAATTGAAGTATATTCCAAGAGAACGGTTTAAACTCAGTGAAACTAAAATATCAATATCCACCAATTCACTACTGGAAAAGATATTAAGCTATTCTTTAATTTAAATTTCTCGTGTTAAGTTTCAAAAGAAGATAAATCTTCTATTTTTCTGATACAAAAACTGGCAGCTTCTTTTAATTTTTTAATGTTACTTCTATACGGATATCTTATATGTTATTGGCCAAAACTACATGTTAAACCAAATAACTTCAATAATGAGTTCAATTCCAATTTTAAATATATGGGGTAATTAATTTATCTTAGATAATTAATTTATAGCCTTAGAGTAATTTATGATGAAGTAAAATTACCTAATGAAAGAGTAAGTAACTTACATATGGTGTGGATAAATGTTTGGCGGGAGATTCAAATGTCGATTTGGATTTGAGTTAGAGAATTCGGTTTTTAGCAACCTCTTCAAAGGAACGAACCCTAATGTTTAGATTTGGATCTGGGATCCTAATAATTTTTTGAGAATAGAGCCCCTGGATACCTTGGAAGTGTTTTACTTATTTCCACTCTGAATTTCCTTCTGACTGGAAGTGTTTTTCTTATTTCCACTCCCCAATTTCCTGGAGAATGGAAGTGTTTTGCTTATTTCCGCTCCCGGATTTCCAGTAGGGTGGAACTATTTGGCTTTTTTCCGCCTCTTTCCAACCTTTTCTTGCTGACTCTCGCTCTGGCAAGAGAACAATTTACTACTTTGATTTATATATTAATTATTCCAGCTAAATATTACTTTTGTGGTCTAAGTGAGAGCACTTATGTTCATATTATATGCTTTAATTATTCTGTTTATTATAGCTTCTTTGGTATAAGATATCTTTAGCTCTTATGAGTCAGAAATCAATTTTGGTTATATATCTCATATTATTCATCATCTAAAGGTAATTTTCTGTTTTTTTTGGTGTATTTTTTATAAATTATTGCAAGTGTTCATATTCCATATGATCTTACCAAGCTTACAGTAATAAAAAGGTTTCTAATGCCAAGGAGACACCTATAGAAAGAATGAGAGGGTTGCGTCTCAATATGCAGTCTGTTTTCGTTATGTTTGTTTTACTGAGAGAGTTATTATGTCTGCAATCTTCCAAGTAGAGACGGAAATAAGATAACTTTGAGAAACCTAAAGGGGTCACTGTCTCTCCGGGACCATCGTGTTTAACGTTTAGTTGCTTGAAAATAATACGAGGGTTTCTTCATAAAGCCTTATGGCCGAAATGTTATAAGAGAGCGGTCTACACATGTTTGTGCACACGTCTATATTATCTGTTTGCGTACTAGTTTCTGACATCGTTTTGCGCACTAGTCTATGACATCTGCTTGCTCACAATTAAGTCTCTGACATGTGTTTGCACACGAGTCTATAACTGCTGTTTGCGCATAAGTCTATGCCATCTGTTTGCGCACAAGTCTACGACATCTGTTTTTGCACAAGTCTATGACATCTGTTTTTGCACAAGTATATGACTTCTGTTTGTACACCTCTGCTTGCGCAAAAGTCTTGTGACACCTTTTTACTTTTATTTAAAACAGTTAATATAAGGGGAATGTTGGTTTTTCTGGGGAACTGGCAATGATAAATTTTTAACTCAATGCTTAAATAGTTAAAAAAACACTTAACATTAAAAGCAATACTTGAAACTTCCATTACCTAAAAACAAATTAAATACCATTTTAACCTAAACATAAATACTGATTAAACATAAACACAAATGAAATACTTAACGCTATCTTAACTTAAACATAATGTTACTGTGGGTTAGCTGGTTCCCATTAATTAAATTGGTACGGTACCGTATTTGTTGGTTTTCAAGGCCGGGAGGGTGGAACTCGATCGCGTCCATTAACATGCATTCGCGCACTTTTTGATGGTCCGCTTTATCGTTGCCGGGAGCATAGCCTTGACCGTTGGGGCTTTTTAAAATTCGTCTCCTCGTTGGTTTCCGAATTTGGGGATGGTCGCGTACTCCAAGAGTCGACCTTTACTAAATTCTCGTACACTCTAAACCGTAGGCCTAACCCTTTTCTCTCCTTTTTTCTTCCAAAAAAACTAGCCCTCGTTAACCTCTTGGCCGAAGAGGGAGAGGGCAAGTTGTTTATATTTAGGGTAGACCCCATGGAAAATTTTTTGATATTGGAGTACAACCCTTGGATTATGTTTAGGATGTTGAACCCCTGACACTAAGCTTAGCACGTTTTTCTAAGATTGTCGAAGCGAGCCAGCACATTGGGAATACCAGCCATTTTAATTTTATGTATGCATTTTATTTGTAAAGAAGTTTTAGGTCTTGGTAAATAAGACCTTTTGTTAGCCTAATAAAAATATGTATGGCACTTCTTTAGCATCTGTTTCTGTTAGTACTTATATAGGTATGTAACGCTCAATAAATAAAAGGACTATCGCTTTTACTGTGAAAACTAAGCCCGAAGCCACTCAAATAGTATAACTTTCGCTTCTTCTGTGATTTGTAAGTGAAAATAACAGGAAAGCAAAGATAGTTTGACTTTCGGTTTATTGTCAAGTCAAGGAATCAGGATTGACACTTATAGTATAATAGATGGTTTGTTAATTCAAACGCGTTATCTAATGGACGAGAAACACACTAAGACTAAAATAAGTGCCGGTTCTTCTCTCCAAAGGCTTGGTAAACTAGTCTCTAAACCATTTCATGATTGTAAAACATTAAATATTGAAAATTAATTCATATCTTGGTTTTTTCACCAAAATTTCATTGCAGAAGAATTTTTTCAACATTATTTACACATGTAGTTTTCTAGGAAAAGTAGTTCCATTAAAGAATGGCATTTTCTTGTATACATATTTTAAGGGATACTGGTGTACAATTTTTGACATTTGCTTTTAATATACTCAGATATCTGAAAAATGGGTTTGATGAATTTAAATTTGACAGCTATGCAACACGTCAATTTTTCAAACTTCGAAAACTTTAAAATTAACGATTAAGTTTTCATACTGACTTTATCAGCTTTCAACGATTTTCTTTCCGTCCTATACTCCCTTATAGGACCGAATACTTATACCTATCTTTAAATTTTTTTAAGAGAATATAAAACGCATACGCCAACTACTTTGAAATGATGAAGTCAGATGAACATGTTTCATAATAAAACGTTTTTATTAAAGGAATTTTGGAGAATAAACTAAGATAAGAATTTTTTAAATAATCGGTGTTTTATAAAAATGTCTTTACAAATGATAATTTCAATATCTTTACTTTTGGCATCTTTGTGTACAGTAAGACAGTTTTTATTAATAAATATTTGATGCAGGATGATTTTTTCTATAGTTCTATGACGAATGTTTTTTTAAATTACTTTCGTCATTGAAATATTATTAATAATAATAGTTTTAATAATTGAAATAAAATTAAAGTAACCCTGGCTGGGTATAATTTAAATAAAAACCCACACGGCGCGAAATGTACATTCGTCCAGGTGCGGCGCGTTGGTAATTTGTAAGTCCGGAGACTTCACGATAACCGCGGCGAATGATCCAGACTCGAGGGCGTAGAGCCCAAGTGCAGCGACAGAGCAGGGTGAGACTCAGAGAGAGAGCTTGACAAAGGTCAGGGACCCCTTTTATACCACGAGGGAGTTTATATTTCGCGCACAAGCAAGTGGCCCACTCGTGGGTCCATCTTCACGATGTGAACGTTTCTAAACTCTTCGGCTTTTCCATTGACGTCAGAGTTTTAAACTTTGAATAGTGAAGACACTTCACGGTAAAATCGGTAAAACCAGCCAGGTTAGAAAAATAAAGGGGGAGTGCCAGTTTAAAGGGATAGTTTCAAAAAATACTGTTACACTATATTCGCATAAAATATTGCTAATTATGCTGTTAATCACGAAGTTACACGACAGGTTCACTTCCCCACTCGAAGCTCCCCAATCAAATCTGCAATCGCCCAGCCCCGCTTAGGCTCTCATTACTACACCTTGACCCTGTCCCCAACCGCCTCAAAATTAATAATCTCTGCCTCGTTCACGACTTTATTCATGGTCACCTTGCCTCTGAATTCTCCGACTATTTTACCCGTAATTCAAGCACTCGCACCCGTGGTCACTCTCACAAATTATTTAAGCCTAGGGCTCTAACTACCTATCGTCAAACTCATTTTACTACTGCCGTCATTGATGACTGGAACTCTTTACCCCCTGATCTCGTTATTATTACCAATAAGTCCCAATTTCGCCGTAAATCATCCGAGTATTTTAAGTCTTTACCTTAGCTTAGTTTCTTGATCGGTTGTTTCGTCATACTTGCCTCCAATTTCAATTGTATCTTTACTTAATTGTTCTCTTTAAAAATGTATATATATATATTCTGTTATCTCTCATAGGAAACGCATGTTATTATTGCTGCTCATGCTTAAGCCACTCAGCTGGCTCTGTGGGCAATTGTATTGTATAAATAAATAAATAAATATTCAGAACACTCGGGAAAGTCATGAACTTTCTAGTCAAACAGAGCCCACCAAGATGAAGGTTCACCCATACTTTATAAAGTAACTGTCATCTTAAGTAATTGTGTGTCAGAAAGTGGTTTATTTCGTTGTTTGTTTTTATGCAAAATCATAATTCGATTTACAATTTGATAAAACATATTCGAACCAGTTATACTAAGACACAAGCAAAGAAATTTATATCAATTTAGCCAACATACCCGAATAAGTGATGGTCATATTCGCAAAATACACATTTTCCAATATTTCCTTTTCGAGAAGAGCATAAATCCAAATTTGCACAAGACAAATATTTATATAAAGCTAATGCTTTCAAAAGCATTCTTCAAAAGTTTAAATAAAAATGTACCCCCTTTTGGAAAAGTAGTTTCTTTTTTGAAGATAAAAAATTTGTAATGATAACAACATTTAGGAACGTTTATAGTTTTCATGAATTTTACAATGCGAATGAGGTAAAGGTTTTGGTACATATGTTCCACATTACGCAATCTTAACAAAACTTGCGGCCAGCTTGCTTCGAAGGAAGCGCGGTGTATTGTTTTTCTCTAAAATGCTTCATGTAATATATGTGAAAGTTCTGTGTCCCGAGACCAAGTAATCACGATTCCAAATGGTCCCGAGACCAAGTAATCACGATACCAAATGGTCCCGAGGCAAAAAAATTACGATACCAAATAGTACGGAGACCAAAACGTCCCGAGACCAAATGGTACCAAGACCAAATCGGTGAGACCAATTAGTCCCGCAACCAAATCAGCGAGACCATATTTTCCTGTTCCGCAGTTTGTAATATAAATCGACGCCGTTGATATCGAAAATATTACTACTCTGTCCTATTCTCTTAAAGTTAATAATTTTATATACGGGTATAGTTATCTTTACTTGCTTAAGCAGTGAACATTTTTAGTTATGGAACATTTTCCAGATTAAAAAATAATAATAATAAACGGACAAAGACACAGTGTATATTTCATTAAGGGATATAACTTCTGTGGATTTCTTTCCCTTTCACTGTTATAATACATTTCTTTTGATATTTATAATTGAATAAGAACTTTATTTAGGAATTTGCTAACCGATAAAGAGAACGAAACTTTCTTTACAACGTCAAATTTAGGATGGGTAGCTAGTCACAATACTCTAATTTACATGCCTCTCTTGATGCGACACAAAACTGTTTTATTTGAGGTAAAAAGTACCAAATTTTTAAATCTTTGACTATATTTAGAGTGGATTTTTTACACTTATCAAGGGTGACCATTTACTATCAACCGATGGGAGCACTCTCTACAAATTAATAGACAACTACGGAATTACACGTTTACTTATAAGGCCCGGAATATTAAAAATTCTCAAATCAATGGTAATGAACTACAAAATTTCGAATGAAGTCTGAGAATATGTTATTATTATCTATTTCTTACTGCAAAGTCTATAGACTGAAGACCAAGAAAATAATATGAGTAACATTAACAGAGCGAAAAGTATTCGCTAACACTTTTATGAGCTACTACGCGGCAGGGTAAGGGTTTAAAAGCTGCCGGTGCCACTGCCGCAACGGTTGGATACGCTGGTGGAGCCATGAAGGTTTTAATTGACTGGGTTTAACACGACCCAGGATATATGCTTGAAAGAGAGAGGAATGGAGTGGAAACCCCCAAACCTATAGCGTTGACTGTGTACCCCCACCTACGGCACCGTAGTCCTCCCAGCATCCTCAGCGGTTAGGTAGGGTCGTACGTCACTCGTACTGGATGAAATTGTAAAGGGCGCTCCCTCTATCTTAAAAATAGAAACTAGCTCTCATACAAATAAAATGGCGCTACGCGGCAGCACTTAGCAATCGCCTACCGAAGGGTAGGGGCGTGCGCGAGGTACATTGGGAGAGATACGGTGCCGCAGGTCGCCCATCATCATTTCCAATCCATCTCAACTCCCTTATCCCTGATATAAGACGCGCGAATGTGAGATACAAGTCCACAGCGCGGGCAAAACCACACTAAGCCTCGGTCGATCGTAACGCGAGACGCGAACGCAGGGCGCGGGAAGAAAGAAAGAAAACCAACTTATAAACCGGTCGAACAAACGTCTGACACCATGATGTGTTATCGGCTCCTTAATAACACAACTAATTAAAACGTAATAATATCGACTTTATTCAGTGTTGGTACTAACATATTTACAGGTGATGACTAACTCCTTGTTAGCTCGTACTCTTCTTATATAGGCCTGCCCAAGGTACCAAGAAGCGTGGGAACATAGCCGACTTGTATTAATAAAGGCCTATAGGTAGGAAGCTACCAATGGGGCGGCATACCGATTATTTTGCGACCGCTAGATGTCGTTCTTAGGGGGAAAATTTTGTGACGGGAACTTCAAAACGAATGAAAATGCCAATAGGAGAAAGCTTACTTTTTGTATTGAGGTTGGGGTTTTTTTTGAATAAAGTAAGGCAGTTTTTTTAGAAGTAATACATTTACTTGATAACAATATATTTGTCTTTATCTCATTTAAAGTGTGTTTAGGAAACTATGTTTTCTACTTTTCTATCACAGTACAATGTAATATTTTCAAAATAAGTGTTTTAATTAGTACCTAACATATGAAATTTTTTGAATCACATTACAACTTTGCATATTATCGGGGTAAAGGTTTTTATTTGTACGTTTTGACTGTTTCTTCAACGTCACTTATATCTTTGGCATAGTTGATCATTAGGGGTTTGACAAGCTTATCTAACAAAATATCACATAAATTAATATATACCTATTCCTTCCCCATTTTCAGCGTCCCACCAGACCCAATCGATTCCGCAGTTAAGACGCGTATTTCTCTCAGATTTCGTATCCACCCCCATCATCCTTGCCCTAAAATACCCCCAGTAATGTTTTGGTAAATATAGGCATTTTCACAGCGTTTGCCAAATTACATGAACCCCAAATAAAAAATTATAATTACAAATCAAAACTATATTAGATTACAAATTATAAATCATCGTAGGATTCGTATCTGGTTTTGTTAAAGAACCCTTAACTTTTCTACCTCGCCAAAATACTGTATTTTAAAGTATGCAATAACGCAATAAGTTAGTAAACTTTTTCAATCCTACTGTTATATGTATATATTAACCTATGAAAAACATTAACATGTACAAAAATGGGCCAAGCCTCGCTTCGTGCCCTCTCCGCCGTAAAACGTTCTGAGATCCCATGTAGAGCCAAGTCTGCCTTTTGTTCTCATTCAATCGCCAATTGAACAATTATGTTATAAATTAAGTCTTTTTCCTAATTAATAACCAATATTCTTTGACTCTATCATTATTATACATCTTTGTTCGTATCAAAAATATCGTGACTTGGCAAGCGCAGGTGTACATAAGGTTATGCATAGCTCGCCTTATAAACTAGTAAATAGGGTTATGCATAACTCACCATATAATTTGTACATAGGGTTGTGCATGACTCATCTTATAAACTTCTACATATCCCCTCGACCATAAACGATTTAGTGAATATCCCTTCGATTATTTTAAAATCGGCAACGATTTAGTGAATATCCCCTCGACTTCCTTTTAATATTACTTATCTGCGATTGCCAAGTCACGATATTTTTGATACGAACAAAGATGTATAATAATGATAGAGTCAAAGAATATTGGTTATTAATTAGGAAAAGGACTTAATTTATAACATAATTGTTCAATTGGCGATTGAATGAGAACAAAAGGCAGACTTGGCTCTACATGGGATCTCAGAACGTTTTACGGCGGAGAGGGCACGAAGCGAGGCTTGGCCCATTTTTGTACATGTTAATGTTTTTCATAGGATCTCACTTCTTTTTGTAGACCCTCTCGTTATACTTCGGTAGTTATATTAAAACAAGACCCTCTCGTGGTACTTCGTTTGCCAATATAATCGCTAATGTTTGTCCATATTTACGTTGAATTACCCCTTTCGACCCGCAGAGAATATGCATTAAAGATTGTACGCGATATCCTAATAAAAGAATGTAGCATCAGTTACGACACATTTCTTTTAAACTACTACTCCTATTAGCTTTAATATATATTTAACGTTCGGTTAACTTTGGACCATTACGTCCTTTCATCAAGAACACACACTATTTGTGTTGAAAAGAAGGCAGCGCCATCTAGTTTTAAAATAAAGAATTAAAGAACAATTTTATAAAAATTTCGGGATGTTTTAATTTTTCTGTGCTTTAAAAAATAAATGAAAACTAAATCCTGAATTTTAAGTTTCTGCCTCCTCTAGAAGTACCTTAGAATTTTGATGATCGGTGAGTGAGTGAGTGAGTGACAAAATAAGGTAAATTTCACCAGCGATATTTCGAAAAGTATATAGGGTAGGAACTTGAAATTTGGAAACTATAGCTACGATTGACAGTCCTCGCGGCAAGCAAAATTTCAGGCTTTTACCTGTACCCATCACGAAGTTACAGTGGGCTTAAAAGTACCACGAGTTGCTTCGAGAAAAGGATGTCAGTGCTCGACTAGGCTGGGAGCACTGCCGTGCTCCCAGATTTATGTGATATTATGTTAGATAAGCTTGTCAAACCCCTAATGATCCCCCGAAAAAATGCAAGGTTGTAATGTGATTCAAAATATTTCATTTGTTAGGTACTAATCCAAACACTTATTTTGAAAATATTACATTATACTGTGATAGAAAAGTAGAAAACATACTTTACTAAACGCACTTTAAATGAGATAAAGACAACTTTATTGTTATCAAGTAAATGTATTACTTCTAAAAAAAAACTGCCTTACTTTATTCAAAAAAATACCCAACCTCAAGACAAAAAGTAAGCTTTCTCCTATTGGCATTTTCATTCGTTTTGAAGTTCCCGCCACAATATTTTCCCCCAAAGAACGACATCTAGCGGCGGCAGATCACGACGGCCATTGCCAATATCAGAAAAAAACCGAGGATCACCTATAGGCCTTTATTAATACAAGTCGGCTATGGTGGGAAATAAGGCGGTGGCACAGGGCAAATGACCAGATTCAAAATTACCTGGACCAGTTTAAAAATTAAATCGGAGGGGGGGTCAGTAGTCCACGGGACCACTAAGAAAATTCAAGGGTAACCAGAGTCCAGACATTATCTCAACTATTTTAATTATCCACTTCTTTAGTTTAGCAGACGAAGCGGCCTGGTCAATGGTCATGGACCAGTTTATTTATTCCAGACCAGGGGGGGTCTCTGGCCTAATGCCCAGTTTTAAATAATCCTTATTTCCCACCCTGAAGTCTACCAAGTTCAGTTCTATCATACAAGTCAATTCAGTTCAGTTTCTACATTATACAACACTCATCTATCGAAAATTTTACCCCCTTTTCACCCTCGCTCTACTGGTGAAAATGTCTGTTCTTTATAAAGAAGTTCCTTAAAGAGCAGCACAACCGGGATGTGAAAAACTATAGTCGTTTATGATGGTATAGGTTTGGTTATTTGAACTCAAATAGAACTAGTTAAGATTAGGTTAATTAAGACAGGTTATATTTGGTTGTTTGTACCAGTATAGTCTTATATTAGGTTAGGTTAGATTTGGGTATTTGAACCCCATTAGTATTAGGTTAAGTGAAATTTGGTTATTTTTACCATTGATAGCCTCAGGTTAGGTGAGTTAATAAAGTTAAATTTGTTTTTTTGTAACAATATAATGTTTGATTAGGTTATGTGAAGTGAGGTTAGGTTTGGTTTGGTTATTCGAACCCATTAGGTCAGTTTAGCTTTTGTTAGCTTAGCTGAATAGCATTGGAGGTTAGGTTTGGTTATTTTAACCATACTTACCTTAGGTCAGGTTAGGATTTGTTAGTTTAGTTGAACAAAATAGTATAAGATCATGCTAGTTTTTGCAATTTCAACCTCAATAGTGTTAGGTAAGGTGAGGTTTGATTATTTGAACTCCAGTATTAACAGATCAGGTTCGGTTTTGTTTTATGAACCCAAAAATTATTAGGTCAAGGTAAATTTTTTTATTTGAACACCATTAGTGTTAGGTTAGGTTTTGTTGTAAAACCAAAATAGTATAAGGTTAGGTAAGTTTTGGTTAGAATAGTGTATGATGATCTAAATGTGCTTAGTAGATAAGGTAAACTGTTCAAAATTGATGTGTATGATGATCTAAATGTAATTAATAGATAAGGTAAACTTGTTCAAAATTCGAGTTAAACACTGCTATATCTCAAGTCGCAGCCACTATTTTTAAAACTGAAGCTTTGAACTACGCCGTTGGTTTTTTTGGAAATGCGATTTCTATTTTGGCAACAGCTCATACAAGGGACACCTTTTAAAACACATCATATATTTGTGATTATTTTTTAAAAGAAGCATCAAAATGGGATTCACGACACGAGAAGCTTAAAGTGAAAATTTTAGGCAACATAACATTATACCTTTAAAGAAGGGCTTTTTTCTAAATATGAAAGAAAAAATATTAAAAACTAAATGATCTCTTATTAGTGTTCGTACGGGGACCCCGACCCCGACCCCGAAAACCGGGGATCCCCGACTTTTTCCCCCGACCCCGACCCCGGTACCTAACATGTAAAATGTAGTCGGGGTTTTTTTCGGGGTTAGATTTTGGTTAGGTTATTTTTAGCAAACTATTTTTTGTCCTGCGCCAAAAACAATCATCTCATTCGTCTCAAATAAGTGCTCCGCTTCTCCTTTATGAAAAAAGGGCAAGGGGGTAACTAACAAAAAACAAAATATAGTAAAAACAGTCACCAAAATTCCAAAGTTCACCATCCACCCTCTCGTAGATCGGCGGCCCTCCCCCGTCTTTTGTAATGGCAGTGGTCTTTCGTGGGAATCGTAGCTGCGTAGCTCGGAAAGTTGGAATTTATTGGGCTTTTTTACAGTTCGAATTTGTATATTAATAAAGCTTCTTTCCAAACACCCAGAAATTTAACGATTTTTTTTATCATTTTTCCAAACTTTCAGCATGCGATGTCCTACCCCGACCCCGACTTGTTTTTTTCGGGGATAACCTGCCCCGACCCCGACCCCGACCCCGATTAAAGTTTTACCCCGTATGAACACTATCTCTTATTACAAAATAATTAACATTTAATTAATGTTAAAAACGAGGATTACTTTATTGGTTGAATTCTAACAGGCTGAGGAAAATAAGGTTAAGCGGTTCGGTTTACCTATGATGGCACAGTAGTCCTCGTTTTTTGTCAAATTAAATGCTTATTATTTTGTAATAAACGATCATTTATTTGCGCTCCATATTTCTTTTATATTTTGAAAATACCATTATTTTAAAGTTATAATGTAAAGTTACCTGCACTTTTTCTTTAATTAAATTGCTAAAAAGGAAAAATCAAAGGTGAAGGCCCAAGTTAACTTTTTTTAGGAATTCAGTCGTATGTGTGAACCAAGTTAACATTTTTCCTTTGGAGACTGGCGTATAGTGCAATTTTTTTTCACGCAGCTCGTAAGTTTTCCGTCAATTGGGAACCAACCATGGGAGTTAATAGAAAGAAGAGTTAAGAAACAGCTTGTTGTTTAGAGAAAAATTCATGACTATACTGGGTGTTTCCCGACAGTACAAGATCGGTTGATTTAAACCGACTCTAGTTAATAGTCCGTTTGATGGCGCCACTTTATTTATAATACGCAGAGGGCGCTTTTAATATTTTAAATAATCATATTATCATCTATTCATGCAGAGAGTGGCGGTTAGGTTTATGAAGTTAAGAACTACAACAACTATTCTGCCGTAACAAAGCAGTAAGAAAACTGTAAACTTTACAGTCATACGATTGTAACCAGTTTCGCCGTAAATATAAAAATTAATTTAGCAGACATTAAAGCAGACGAGGTATTAAATCCAATAAGGATATGTCTTGTACACATAGAAATAAGTCCTTGTGGAAAAAAATAGAGTGTAAATTTTGTTGAGATATTACTTTTATGTGTTTGTGAAGGCCCAATTGTCCACGCCTCAACTATATAACCTTTGTGATCAAAATTCATTCACATCTGGATTGCCGTGTAAACACTGTCCTCTCTTTTCACCTCAACGATATTCTACGTAGTCATAACCGATTACGACCAGACATGTCACTGATCTGATGACCACCATGATGCTTTCTTCTAATATAAAATCCAAACCTGATTAGCTAAATGTGAATTAAACTTTCGGCTCACTCTGAACCATTAACGTCTCTTCATTACAAACACGAAAAGCAAAACAAACATTTTATTTCAACTCGGCCCCTAATTATTTACATTTTGGATCACTAGACCTATTAACAGATAAAACTTAATTTGAACGACGAAATGAAAGGCATAGCGTTCTTCTTGAAATCTCTTGCTCATGAATCATGGTATAAGTCATGAAGACAAACTAAGAATATTTTTGAGGTGAAACGAGAAGATAGTGATCACACGCCAACCCAGCTGTGAATATAGCTTTGAACGAACATAGAGGGTATAAAGTTGAGGAATTATGAGAGAGCGGTAGCTCTCTTAGATAGTCTTTCCTATAGAAAATAAAGTTGCTAAGAGTGGTTTTCATTTGCGTAAAATTATAGTCATTTAGCCAAAAACGAGAAATTTCTCGACCATTTATTGAAGACCATATGCTCGATAGGTCTTAAAACTGGTTTAAATGGAAGGTTGAACATTAAATTGGTGCCTTTGAAGTTTCTTTAAAAACAATTAATTTTAAGCATTGTTTTTCATAGTTTTAATTACAATAAATGCGTAGTTTACCCTGAAACTGTGGAACATACCACTTTTTAGTGGTATGGGTTAGGTAGTCGTTTTACCGCGAATATAACGACTTTAAACATTACTAAACTAGGTTTTCAATTGAAGCCAATTGAAAGGGACCCTATTCTCTAAAAATCTAAATCATTTGGACGATGATCCAAATCTAAACTTTTGGATCGGCTCCATTTGGATAGGGCGCTTAAAACCGTATTCTCTAACCCAAATCCAAATCGACATTTGGATCTCCCGCCAAACCTTTATCCAAACCAAATGTACGTCACTTCCTCTTTCATTACGTAATTTTACTTAGTGTTTATTGGTCAATTCTTTTGCAGCGTTTAATATAAAAGTAAAATGTTTTTAAGCCTTGGATTTTTGCATGTTAGATTTAGATTGTAATAATTTTGTACAATTAAGAAACCTCTTAATTTGATAGTTTAAGCTTATTAGGCCTAATTAATATTAAGTGGGAAATTAATTTGATAGTTTAAGCTTATAAAGCCTAATTAATATTAATTGGGAAATTAATTTGAATGAAAAATAGTTGGATATCTTTTATTAATTGGGAAATAATGCACACATTTTACATTTAAATTTTACAAGTAAACATTTAATTTGTGTATATAAAATTCATAATTAATTTCACTAAGGCAATAAATTAATACCTACGAGGAATTAACTAGTACATATGTTTAATATTAGAATTTAACTCGTTTCAAAACTAATAAAGTTTTGAACCGGTTTTTTTAATTTAGTTAGTAAAATTTGTGATTGTCGATTGGTCAATATTGTAAATTAACCAATGGTGGAAGCAATTTTTTTTTAAACTCAATGAAACTGAAAATTCAATCAATCATCTACTGAAAGAGGTATCAACCTACTTTCTTTTTTTCAAAAAAAAGGTAAATAAGGATTAGATGGCCGCTTGCTGCTTCAAACAAGATTTTTAATCATGAAGAGAATATTTTGTTAATTTTGGTCAAATTTAGATATTCGGTAATCGAGTTGATATGACTTGAAGCCCTTTTTGCTAATGTCTATTTTAAACTTTAATCACAGATTTCGCTTACCATTTTACAAGCATAATAAGCACTACAGATGGACGCAAATCTATCTGTGATCGGTAACGGTGACCAATATAGCAATTTGCCCAATTAATCGGTTTGAACTTCATTTGCACATTTCTATTCGTTAATTTGAAATGTTGCGAGAAATTTGAATGGAATATAAGTAGATATCTCTTTCAGTAGATAACTTTTGATGTTGATATTTAAGATTCATGGAGTTGTAACCGAATCGCTGTAAAAGCGAGGTTACAGAGTGAAATAATGAGCTCAAAACCAATAATAACATGTTTGAACTCTTTTATTAGGTTCATGGGTTAGTAGGGTTACATAATATAATTAATTAAATAAATAACAAAATAAATGATAATGGCTATTTACAATGTATGTGATAGGATGGGAAGTGAGAGCGCCAGACTAGGGGTGTGCCTTTCGGAGGTAGCTAATAAAGCATCACTTACTAGGGTTGAAGTAGAGCCATTTGTGTCCCAAAGTAGGTCTACTGGAGAGATGGCACGAACTAAGAGAGTTAACGCGCGAAGACTAGTCATAACGGACTATATCACTGGATTGCCTCGTAGAAGGTCAATCTACCCTACATCTAAACAGGTCTTAGCTTAGATGGTGAATACGGCCTACGGGCCTACCGCACTAGCTAACTAACTCTCAACTAACACCAACAACTATCCTAGATAAACTGCCACTCTATCAGGATACTATCATGATGACTAATGAAACAGACTGCTTAACAGACTGAAACAAGATGTAACTGTACTCTGACTCTAAAGCACAGCTGACCTGACGTTATATAGCCCTAGCAATAGGCTTGGCTCAATATAGGGGGCGCTCACCAAAGGTGCAATATGAGACGCCACCTAGTGTTCAACTAATCTATTTTGGGGTTAAAACAAGTTGGGAAAACCAAAATATTACCTCTCCGTGTCGAGAAGATTATTTAACCTTAAGTATCCAATGAAAACGTCGACCTTTTTGCCCTCATCCTTTCCCGCGCTTTGCGCTTCCGCATTTCATCCTTACATTATCTTCCTCCATTTTACATACAAAAATCCAATACTCACAAAAAGAAGTGGCAAAAACCTGCTGGCTCTTTACAACCACTTAATTTGACTTAATATCCAATTTCCAACAACAATAATATACCGGTAGTTTAATTGACAACCTACTAGCACCGAAATTCTCATTAAGAATGGCTCCCACGGATAAAAAAGGGCAATTTTCAACTAGGTGGGCGTTATCTCATTAGATTTTAAAAATATCATTTGTCTTTTTTACCAATGCCTAACCGTTTGGATTTTTTTAAAGCAATCTCAGCACCAAATGATATTTTTTGATACAAAATAAATGTTTTATATTCTTATTAATAATAAAACAAGAGGAAAAAAAGGTCTGTCCTCTCGTAATTTTTTAAGCTTTTATCATGATTACTCTATACAACAGTAACAAGGAGTATAAACCCATTAGTGGAAGCAGTATTTTTTTTCCGAAACAATCTCGCTTATCTTTATCCTCTCTAGACTTCGCTAAAAACGTATTTCTCCTACGTAAAATATTAATAGACAGGCAAGGATTCATACCATTAAAGGAGCGCAATATTATCCATATATTCATTTCATATACAGAGAAAAGAAATTATTATGTTTCTGAGAGGAGCTTCCCGTTTTTGGTGTTGATTTGAAAAATATATCGCAATGCACGGGCCTTGATAGATATAGGAGGCAATGAATGAAATATATCACAATGCACGGGCCTTGATAGATATAGGAGGCAATGAAGGAAATATATCCATGCACGGGCCTTGGTAGATATAGGAGGCAATGATAATCTCTCTCTTTGCACGAGAGGTTTATCTTTAATATTTAAATAAATATAATTATTTTCAATTATTTTAATCTTCAAGAATTAACATTAGTAATAGTTAAATCGTTTAAAATAAAGTTATACCTATTTTCTTCTCAAACTTTGCTAATATTGACGTTTAAAGTGAAGGGTACCCCTCTTGCCCGCTTTCTTCAAATTTTGGGGTATATATACGATTCGTTTCCATTATAATAATAAGGAAAAAGCGCAATTGCGAAAACCTTTGGTGGCCGATCCCACCTTAGGGAGGCTAGACGTTTCTCGTAACCCTAGCTGATCGCCGCGTATATCCTAAAACCAAACGATGATAATGGAATAGAAGCTAATGATACAGATTGGTGTCTATGTGGAATAGACGGAAGACCAGTGGATGGTGGTGTTAGAAGCCAGTGTAAGTGGAGACTGGTGTCAATGTGGGATTGACAAAGAACAGAAGATGGTGGTGATTAGAAGGCAGTATGTACAGACTGGTGTCCAAGTGAAATGGACGAAGACCAGAAGATGGTGGTGATTAGAAGTCAGTAACAACTCAACTCAGGTGGTGTGAGAACTCAAGTAGAGGAGCCATTTCCGTGACTGTGAAAGCAGTTCGGAAATGGCGAACACGTTTGCTCCGATACGCAAACTGCGAACGCGGTCACGTGGGTGTAACAACGGACAGACAGACACACGCACAGACACGGCCGTTACAGAACCTCTCCTGGACTACGTCACACGGAGAGGTAAAAGTCTTCATATAAAAAACTTAAGATTAGAGATCAAAGGGAGCCGGACATAAGCTTAGCTAAGTGTGATTGTGAAGGCTCAGTAGCGCATCCGCTACAGAGTTAAAAAAAATTTTTAAGCTTTGATATCAACATCGGTTAATTTTCGATATGGGCTTATGATGGTAGTCTGTTTATAAGATTAAATCGTTACTTTAAGTGTCACTAGACAGTATCTACCTCCAAAATCTAGAGTTAGTAACTTTATAACCATCACAGGATATACGAGGATCAATTTCTTATATCATATGACATGTGATAATCTGACGAAGGCTTACTATAGTTCAGTCAACTTTTGGCAAGGCCTAATACCGTTTTGCTTGACTTTCGCGGTCAAATTCCTTTTAAAGCATAGATCATATAGTATCCACCCTTGATTTTCATTTCGCAACACACGTTGGATTCGTAAACCTTGACGCGCACCACGATTAGAAGCAGTAAAATGCAAAAACAACACACTGACCGCATACATTTTTAGTAAATAACATCATTTCTCACTACAGCTGTGTTTTCGGGGCTGAAGCGAGACGGCGATAAAGAAAAAGAAAGGGGGTAGTTTCGAGGGATCGAAATTCAAATGCAAGGCTCGTCCCTTGAATGCGTAAATACCGACGTTTAACGCAATTATAATATTGAAATCTTATACAATTAAGTTACATTTAAGAAAACAAAGCACTACTTTCAAAGTCTAAACTTTAAAAATACGACGATAAGAGAAGGCGAAGTAACGGGCAACGAGAGGCAAACATTTAAATGGCAAAAATTAACGGTAAGCCAAGGCTTAGCGCAATTTCACCGCCTTAAAAAAAGGGCCAAGTTTAGAAATAGATTGTGGGACAATAAAAAGGTGGAAAATTATGATATTAGGCTTATATTAAAGCTTGAAACCTACTTTATATTATATTTAAAATCCATCCATAAGCAAATCGTCAAAAAATATGAAAATGACCACGAAAAAGAACCCACTCTGAAATTTTTTCACCTTTAAAAAAATGGCGGCCACAAACGGGGTGAAAATGGGGAAAAGAGCTATCCAAATGACGATTTGGCCGGCCATTTGGCTTGCCAAATGTTTGGATAGGGTTTGAACCAAATGAAAAGGGATTTGGAGTTACAGAATACGGATTAGTGTCATTTGGGGATGAGCCGACCCCAAATCCAAATCATTTGGATTAGGAACGATCCAAATGTAGTTAGAGAATAGGGTCCCTCAGACATGTCACTGATCTGATGACCACCATGATGCTTTCTTCTAATACAAAATCTAAACCCGTTTAGCTAAATGTGAATTAAACTTTCGGCTCACTCTGAACCGTTAACTTCTCTTCATTACAGACATGAAAATCAAAACAAACATTTTATTTCAACTCGGCCCCTAATTATTTACATTTTGGATCACTAGACCTATTAACAGATAAAACTTAATTTGAACGACGAAATGAAAGGCATAGCGTTCTTATTTAAATCTCTTAAGAAAGGTTTATGCTATATACAGATGTAGTATAGCTTAAGTAGTAAATAAGCAGCCATTTAAAAACATAATATAAAAAATATTCTTAGAATATCAAAATGAAACAGAGCTTTATAGCTACAAAACTACTAAAGGCATCGACATTATGAAAAATATTTCCATGTTTTCATTTTATATTAAGAAGAAAAGACAATACTATGGTTTTGTAGAATTTCTTTACATATCAACACAAGTTGGGAAAACAAAAATATTACCTGTCCAACTCAGGAGGAGTACTTACAGACTTATTTATCTAGATATGGAATTATTTCCCTTTTTATGTCAATTTGCAGAAGTTGAAATTTATTAGTTATTAAAGCAGTATTCAAAGATTAGCAAATATTTATTAAAGCAGACGACATTTTACATCCAATAAGGATATGGCTTGTACACATGGAAATCAATCAATGAAAAAAAAAACAGGAAATGATGGGTATAAATTTTGGAGAGATATTACGTTCACCTATTTGTAAAGCATGCACAATTGTCTACTCCTCAATTGTATTCCCTTTATGATCAAAGCTACATTCACATCTGGATTACCGTGTAAACACCATCCTCTCTTTTCACGTCAATCATATTCTTAGTAGCTGTATACCCATTACGACCAGACCTTTCACTGATCTGATGGTCACCATGACGCTTTCTTCTGTTACCCTATTATTTAAATGTGATTTTAACTTTCGGCTCATTCTGAACCGTTAATTGCTCTTCATTACAGACATGAATATAAAAACCCATATTTTATTTGACCTCGGGCCTCAATTGTCTACTGTTTGGTTCACCAGGCCTATTACGATATTAATATTTAAAATGGGTCTTTACAAATAAGTTTAGCTAGACTACATTGTAGATAGCCCAAACCCTGATATTTGTAAAAAAATTTAAAAGATCGTACGCTTGTAGTTTCATCTATTAACACTGGTGTGAGAAGTAAACTATTGAGGAATGAGATGAATTTAATTAATAAGTGGGTTTGGTTTTGCAAGTGTGCCATGAAGAGACGTTAACGGCTCAGAGTAAGCCCAAAATTAAGCACACCTTAAATAAACAGGTGTAGGTGTTATGTCATGGTGGTTACTAGATCAGTTAAATTTCTGATTGTAATCTGGTTATAGCTTCGGAGTTGTCCTTAATTTGTATGCTCGTGCATTTTCAGTGCGGCTAGCGACAAATGAGCAATCATGGTATAAATCATGAAGACAAACTAAGAATATTTTTGAGGTGAAACGAGAAGATAGTGATCACACGCCAACCCAGCTGTGAATATAGCTTTGAACGAACATAGAGGGTATAAAGTTGAGGAATTATGAGAGAGCAGTAGCTCTCTTAGATAGTCTTTCCTATAGAAAATAAAGTTGCTAAGAGTGGTTTTCATTTGCGTAAAATTATACAGTCATTTTTGCCAAAAACGAGAAATTTCTCGACCATTTATTGAAGACCATATGCTCGATAGGTCTTCAAACTGGTTTAAATGGAAGGTTGAACATTAAATTGGTGCCTTTGAAGTTTCATTAAAAACTTAATGAAGTTTCATTAAAATCAATTAAGTTTAATTATTGTTTTTCATAGTTTTAATTACAATAAATGCGTGGTTTACCCTGAAACTGTGGAACATACCACTTTTTAGTGGTATGGGTTAGGTAGTCGTTTTACCGCGAATATAACGACTTTAAACATTACTAAACTAGGTTATCAATTGAAGCCAATTGAACTGGATTGCTAATAAAAGACAATAAAACTAGATTAAGATTTATAGATAATTAAACCAGATTACCGACTAAAAGCAAATAAAATAGATTCCCAATTTAAGGTACTTAAACTACAATATCAATTAGATTTAATTAAACTAGATTACCAATTAAAGGTAATTAAACTAAATTTCCGATTAAAGGTAATTAAACTAAATTACCGATTAAAGGTAATTAAAATAAATTAGCGATTAAATGTAATTAATCTAGGATACCGAATAAAGGTAATTAAACTAAATTACCAATTAAAGGTTATTAAGCTAGATTACCGAATGCTGGTGATTAAGCCAGATTACCGAATGCTGGTAATTAAGATACATCACCCACTGCTGGTAATTAAGATACATTACCCACTGCTGGTAATTAAGATACATCACCCACTGCTGGTAATTAAGATACATTACCCACTGCTGGTAATTAAGATAGATTACCGACAGCTATTAATTAATCTAGATTACCGACTGCTGGTAATTAAGCGTGATTACCAACTGCTGGTAATAAAGCTAGATTACCGACTACTAATAATTATGCTAGATTATCGATTGCTGGCAATTAGGCTAGATTAACGGCAGCGGGTAATTGAGATAGATAACCGACAGCTGGTAATTAAGCTAGTTTACTGACAGCTAATAATTAAGCTATACCGACAGCTGGTAATTGAGCTAGATTACGGACATCTGCTAATTAAGCTAGTTTACTGCCAGCTAATAATTGAGCTAGATTACCGAAAGCTGGTAATTAAGCTAGTTTACTGCCAGCTAATAATTGAGCTAGATTACCAACTGCTGGTAATTAAGCTAGATTACCGACTGCTGGTAATTATGCTAGTTTACCGAATGCTAGTAATTAAGGTAGATTACCGACTGCTGGTAATTAAGGTAGATTACCGACTGCTGGTAATTAAGGTAGATTACCGACTGCTGGTAATTAAGGTAGATTACCGACTGCTGGTAATTAAGGTAGATTACCGACTGCTAGTAATTAAGGTAGATTACCGACTGCTGGAATTTAAGCTACATTACCCACAGCTGGAAATCAAGAGAGATTACAGACTGCTGATATTAAACGAGATAACCGAATGCTGCTAATTAAGCTATAATACCGACTGCTGATAATTAAAGGGATAGAATCAATCTTTTGACTACTAATGAAAAGCTTTCAAATTTTTAAATCAGGTAGAACCTAAAATTACGATTTCAAATATATATATATAAATTGATAGTTTTAATAACTTCTAATTTAATTAGTTTTCGGCACCGCTCCGATCACTGCCCCCTCTACAGTTGTTTGGCAAAAACACGAGAGAAACACATACATTATCCCGGCTACCCTCCTCTCACTTCGAGATACAGTAGATTTACACATAAAAGTAGTTTTCATACTATTTTGGATATTCGCCAATTTAATATTTTTCATTTCGATATAGACGCTTTGAAAGTTACAAATGAAGGTAAAAGTTTCATTGTTCGTGAACTTTAAGAACTATAAAACACGTTAATTTTTAAAACTTCGAAATGTTTACAATATTTTGTTAATTTTTTATTTTATCAGCTCTTAACGATTTTCTGTCCATTTTATTAGCCATATCGTAGTATACGATAGGCTCTTAGTTTGACCCGAGCCGTCCGTAGTAGTAGTAGTAGTAGTAGTAGTAGTAGTAGTAGTGGCCGGGGTTGTCGCTTCGTTATCGTCAGATTTTAGCTTAAAAGGAACTTTATATTACCACAACCCACCCATAGGGGTTACTGGGCTCGGTTAGAGATTTAATTTTAATTAAAATTTTTTCAGGTCAGACCCGGGAATCGAACCCGGGTCTCTGGCGCAACAGGCAGACATTCAACCAACTGAACCATAGAGACTTGATAGAAACTCCGAGTTTTTTATTATTTATTCTTATCTCTAAAATGTCGGGGTGATGTGGGGTGGGGTACCTCTTAATCTGTGGGATCGGATACTTTTGAATTTTTATCTGTGGGGTCGGATACTTATGAATTTGTATGTTTGGGGTTTTTATATTTATTTTCTTTTAATGTATGTGCTAATTAAATAGATAACGATTTTCCCCGTTATGTTTGACTGGAACGTTTTGGCGGTTAATTCAAAGGTGGGTTTAGATAGAGCTAACATAGTGTTAAATGAGCGTTATGCGTTTGATAATTTTAGCATTGCTAAAGGTAATTCGAGGGGATAATCACTAAAATGCGTTATCACTATAACTAAACTTTCTCTTTCAAAAGTTTCTGGGCATAAGTCCTTGTTAGAAATTTATAAGATGGGATAAGTGTGCATCGGCATAAGTCTATGTTGTAAACTCATCGAGGGGATTATCACTAAAAACTATCTGTTCTTCGATTCGCCGGAATATTAGAATTACAGCATAAGTAAATTTATACGGTCATAATTTAATCACTGTTTAGAGTAGGGAATCGAGGGGCTATTCACTCTGATTTTATCCACGGGAAATCATTTAAACATTGAAAAAGATAGCGCTATTCACTCATTAGGGTAAGGCATAGAGGGGTTATCCACTCATTAGGCTAGGGTATAGAGGGGCTATTCACTCGTACGATATGGCTACTATTACGAGCCCTTGGGCCGTCTTGTTCTCCTTATAGGGCCGATTTCTCAACCAAATTGTAAATTTTGAGAGAAAACAAAATGTAAACGCGTACTATTTTTTAAATAATGTGCTTGTTTCATGTTAAAATATTTTTACTGAAGTAGTTTTAAAAGTAATATAAGAATTTCTTCAAGTAATTGATGTTTTATAATCATGACTTCAAAAGTGAACATTTTAAAATCTGTTACTTCAGGCAATTAATTTTTTACACTTAGCATTAACACTTTCCCGTCTTTTGTCTACAATGACAGTTTTTATTAATAACAATTGAGCCTTTACCAACAAGTAAGGGACCATCTCGCCAAAATTTATACTCTCATTTCCTATTTTTTCCCCCATTGGATGATTGCTATCCATACCCTTAATACCCTTAATGGATGAAAATTTTGTCTGCTTTACAGTTAATTCTCTATGCTTTGAATAATAATAATAATTTACACTGGTAAATTACCACGGTGGTAATTTACCACCGAATTCTAATTTTTTCTCTTGGAAAATGGTCTAAAAACTCCATGTTTTGCTCTACCTGCGCATGCACACTTATTTCTTCTCATGAGACATGAGTAAGTTAAATTTGATTAAGGAAATGAAATTTTATTTTCTCGTCTATTCTTGTTGTCGAGTTTCTTTGCGTCAGCTGGAAACGTTATAGTTGATAGAAATTTATAGAAATTTGTAGAGATGGGCTGATACCGATACCAATATCGGTATCGGTATCGATAGTTGGCTAAACCGATGTATCGGTATCTGTTTAAACTGGTATCGGCCCATCTCTAGAAATTTGTTCTAAAAACGTGAAATATTAATACTTCGCAAAATGGGTATGAAGAAATTTATGGATATTTCTGTTCAAAAGTATTTTGAACTACGAACCTGAAAACTCTGTGTTTAAATAATGTAAGATACAATACTATAAAATTATAGCTTTGTTCAACTGATATTTTTCATTATTTAGCTTAAAAACGATCAATACAATTTATTTTTCAATTTTCGTAAATTACCACGAACGGTAATTAACGCTGTAAATTACGGCGTAATTTACTATTTTCCAAAATTGCCGTAATTTTCGAACCCTACCAGTAGCACGTTAAGTTCCAATAACAGTCGGGATAGTCTCAGCAGTCGGGCTAGAGACCTGTAATTATAAATTTTATTAGAGGCCAAAGCACCTTGTCCGCCATCAGCGTTTTTCAATGTATTACTGTAAATTAATTTGGGCTCTAATTAAATGCGGTCGGCCGAAACTCCTCTTGTTGGCCATATTTTTGAGGGAGTTAAAAAATTAAATAAAAACCACTTTAATTACACAATAAAAGATTAATTTCAATAACAACGTATTAAAACACGTGACGACTAGTTTCGCCTCACTTCGAAGGCATCTTCAGGTCTGGGTACCAGTCTCTTCGCCCGTATCAATTTTTGATTCCGTTCCCTCCCCACTGTCGATTGTAAACCCGTCCATTTGCTTCTGTGCCAAAGTTAACCGAGATAACTAGCTGCGCCACTATCACTATTCAAGCTAGTTTTTTGTTTCTGTTTTTTAATTATTAGTATAGGGATTCTCTTAAATTCAGCTTAAAATTATTACCTACTATCGCGATAGATTTGGCGTTTTCAAACAGAAAAGAGTGGTCATTTTTTTTTCTTTGCTTTTATGTTCGGCTAGCGCTGATGAATAGAACTTGTTATTTTTAATGTCATTTTTATGTTCATTAAAACGGAAACGGAGATTACGTTTGGATTGTCCAATGTATGATTTGCTACATGAGCACGGAATTTCATATACTCCATGTTTGTCCAAGTATTAAAGTATTATTAAAGCTGTAGCGGAAGACAGAGGGTTCCCTGGTTCTAGCCTGAATAGAGGTCTCGATAGAAGCCCCAATAGGAATAAAATTCCCCTAAACACTAAAATGCAACCCGAACCTAAGAAAAGTAATTATGTAGTACTCCCATATATTGGCCCCCTTATTCAACATATTGGCCCCCTTATTCAACGTATTGGCAATCTTTTTAGTAACAATAACTTTAGACCCATTTTCAAACCTGCCAACAAAATCCAGTTGACTATTGGCTCCTTTAAGGACAAAATAAGCCTCTTGGACAAATATGGAGTATATGAAATTCCGTGCTCATGTGTCAAATCATACATTGGACAATGCAAACGTAATCTCCGTTTCCGTTTTAATGAACATAAAAATGACATTAAAAATAACAAGTTCTATTCATCAGCGCTAGCCGAACATAAAAGCAAAGAAAAGAAAATGACCACTCTGTTCTGTTTGAAAACGCCAAATCTATCGCGATAGTAGATAATTATTTTAAGCTTAATTTAAGAGAATCCCTACAGATAATTAAAAAAACAGAAACAAAAAACTAGCTTGAATGGAGATAGCGGCCCAGCTAGTTATCTCGGTGAACTTTGGCACAGAAGCAAATCGGACGGGTTTACAATCGACAGGGGGGAGGGAACGGTATCAAAAATTGATCGGGGCGAAGAGACTGGTAACCAGACCTGAAAATGCCTTCGAAGTGAGGCGAAACTAGTCGTCACGCGTTTTAATACGTTGTTATTAAAATTAAACTTTTATTGTGTAATTAAAGTGGTTTTTAATTAATTCTTTCACTCTTATCTTATACACAAGTGCCGTTCTACACTTACTCATAATTTTGAGGATTGCAGTCCAACAAACCGACCATTTGGCTGACTTTCCTTTTGATGGTCTGATCGACTAGTCGTTTGGCAGTCTGCGCGACATTCCAGTTATTGAGTATTGTGGATATTCGGTGCCGAGTCGACATGTCCTACCTGTAACCCGCCGAACCGTCGGCCTACTTATTTTATGTTGAATAAAAACAGACCCTTGTACTTGTCTTATGTTGGCTGAAGAGAATTGCACTAGTTAACCGATTGCATATATGAAAGCAAAAGATTTCATTAGCCGACTTTAGTTTCTTAGGTCTACCCAGTTATGGGCGTTCAAAATCTAAACTTTGTGTCCAACTACGAAATGCCGTTATAAAAGCAATTGGTTCGAATTTTATTCATAGGGTCGCAAACTAAAACGTGCTTTTCCTAAACACTGTCCTGTTTAGGAGGTTAACCAGACCTAATTAAACTTCGAACGGCCAACTGTCGGCTACTGAAACTTTTGCTTGCATAAATGGAATCGCTCAAATAATACAATTCCCACTTGTCAGCATGACAGTTAAGAGAAGGCTGAAGGTCTGTATTCGTTCAACGAAACGTAGTCGGCCGACAGTTTGGCGGTTAGGACATTCCGACGTCACACCGGCTAACCTCAAAACTAAATTTGTACCAGTTGTTGGAAGGTCGGACTTTTTTGTGCTTCTGGGGTAGAGACGTTTCAGCTAAACTGCTCAAACAGTTGAATAAATATAATTGATATTATTTTCATCGTTATTAACGTACCCTAATTCACGTAACACCCTGCCAGCCTTTCACTTAATTAAATTTCAAATGCATTGTCAAGCACGCTCTATGTCACGCGCAAATTAGTAAAATATGTTATTTATAGTATGCAATGTGATTTTTCGCCTGACATAGTGTTCCAAGGGAAAGTGAAGTGGGAAATCAAGTGATTTTTATCGATTCTTCTACAAGACCTATTCAGGAAATAAATTTAAATGATTTTAAAAATGAAAATAGATTCTGATTTCACTGTTTTTTAAATCTTAACCTTCTCAGCGAACAAAATAGTCCTGGGATTCCACCGCTATGTCAAGCGATATGTGGCAAACTTGGCGCTCTAGGGGTATTTTGTTAGCTGGAAGGCAGGGCGTTGCACTATTGGTCATAGGGGGCTACGATTTAAAGAACAGTGAATATGGTCTATTTCGATTTTTAAACTCAATGATGAACTATGCGGATAGATGTTTTAGAATAATACATAAAAATCACTTAATGTTTCTCTTCCTATTCCCTTTAAACTATTACTAAATGGAAGGCTGTGCATTACGTGATTGGTCGGGTTCCTTCGGACGACATATTAGATAGTATCTAAAACGAATTATCTAAATATTTTTAGTGACATTGGGAAATAATTCTGGAGTCTTTCATAATGCAAGCAGAGGTCAGATTTAGCAGAGGAATCGATGAAAGCCACTTGGTTTTCTTCTTCATTCTGCCTTGAAAGAAGTAGTCGCCAATAAATCGATCATTAATTTCTAAATTAAGAATTTTCTCTCGAATTGAGTTAACGTTCTTTATTGTGGTTAACATTTTTTATAAAGGGAGATCAATTGGTTTTTATTTGATTATTCTATTATATGAGCAATTTTGCAGAATTTACCATTGAGGAAACATTTCCCACTGATTTTAGGAATCAAAATAGATACGGGTTACATCTTGAATTATACATTAACTACAGTAAAAACGACTGTTGGGTTGTTTCACTGTAGAAAAAAGAATCTAGAATGACGTGTATATCTATATATTAGTTTTTTCTACTATATTCGATTTCATATTCACCTCTGTCATCGTCGAGAAAAAAAGTGCTATTTCACTTCTATTTTTACACTGAATACTCTTTTTTTTCAAGGGTATACTTTTTTAATATTTGTACCGTCAGATGAAAATTATCATAGTGACAATCCATTTCCTCCTTCTACAGTTTTAATGGTTTGTTACCACCAACAAAAATAACTGCATTTCGATCGTTGGCAAAAACCACAGTAGTCATGACTGACTACTGTGGTTTTTGCCCTTGATTATAATGGCAAGTTAACATGATCCAGGAAAACCACAAAATTGACTTTTAATTACGGCAAAACTCGTTACATTCGTATCACTGTAAATTTTAATGTTCTTATTGCTTGGTTAGGGCAATTATAACCGTGTAGTTTCGCAGTGTTCGTCATATTGATTACAATTTAATATTTTCAAAACTTCTAAAATTAACATTTATACTATACAGTATAATAATCGAGAATTGCGCACACTTTGCCTGCGTAGTATATTTTTTAGAATGATAAGAACCAAGATTTAAAATCAAACTTGTTCCAAGGCTTCTTCGAAAATATAAAAAATGCATTTTAATATTTTCTTTAAATGATAATTTAGGATCCAGACGGAAGTGAAGCTAAAAAGTATAACATGAAAACGTAAGTTATAGCAGAGATATTTCAAAATTGCGTTTATTGTGGTGCCTGGCTTTAATTCCCATATTTGATTGAATGAAGTGTATCTTCATAACGCGACTTTTAATGTCCTTGTGTCCCATTCGAGCGAATCCCATTCGACCGAAAGCGTTTCCCATTCAACCGAAAACAGCCCAAATGTGCGGTTTTGGGAAAATATATATCAAAATTTAAAAAGCAAACGTTTTCACTTTTCTTAAGGATTTTTTTTACCCTATAATTTTCGTTGTATATATATATATATATATTGATGTTTGAAATGCAAAATTTAATTTTAAGAGTGATTGATAATGGAGAGAATTGCTAATAAAGGCGGCTTTCTTTAAATTAATAATGGCTACTTGTTTCAATTGAATAAGAAAAAGGATAAAACTAGTTACTATAATTGTTGAAACCCCTCCTGTAAGTTTCAAATAATAGAAGTAACCTAACCCAACCTAATCTAACCTAACCAAACCAAACCAAACCAAACCAAACCTAACCTAACCTAACCAAACCTAACCTAACCTAACCAAACTTAACCTGATCTAACCAAACTTACAATTTCCTTCTCTGGGTTTAAACCCGAGCCTCTGAATTAAAAGCCTGATATTCTACCATGCTGCTGCGGTGATTCGAAATCCTCACAGACATTTAATTAACTAATTCTTTCAAATAAATTCCCATTCAGCAGAAACCCGCCATTGGGCTGGAAATCTAAATATATTCTCCTTAAAAGCGGTTTCGGTCCAATGGGACTATACCTTTAATGTCAAGCCAAATGTGTGCATTGGTGAAATTTTCTTTTAAATAATCCAATTTAATTTATCTTTATAAAAGGTTATTTCCTCTATTTTAAATTGTTTGACGCAATGCGATTTCCTAAACATTTTATATTTCAATCGTCACTCAAACTATATGATGGTGTGACCATAGTTCAAATCCGAAGAACGATACAGTTCCATGATTGTAATAATTTTATGCTCCAGAATGATATTTCTAATCCATTGGACTTAAGCCTATGTGAAAATTTAAAATCGCAGCTACATCAAAATTAAGTTATCGTTATTTACGTACACGAATAATTAGAATAATTCTTCGTAATAAAGCTTCGGATTGTTTGAGAATTAGGATATTAGAGTATTGCGGGTATTTCGATGAACGTTTTCCGTGAAACGTGCTAAAGCTGCAACATCCTAACCATGTAATTTGCTAGCAGCTGAGCAACTACAGACCCTAAAATATTTATATGTTCAGCCTGCGTCAAATAAAGTTTGGAGGCGAGACACTGGATAAAAAGACAGTCGATTGGACGCTGGAAGTTTTTAGAACTACTCTTTGGAATTCATATGGGCAGACAGGTAAATGAAGCAGTAAAGCCCGATACTAAAAGTTCGGCAGCGATTTCCAAACCGATAGGTTCTCACTTACGAAACGTACAAGCATCGTCTGCTTTAGGCGGTACAATGATTTTTACTCCGTGTAATGAGCTGATAACTAGTTATTTAGTCATTGTGGAGCACGTACAAAGGCAGTGCACGCGATTCCATGTATATTTTTATAGGAAAGGGGACAGGTAAAAGTGACAGCTTTGATAGTTCATGTATCGTGGCGGTTTTGAAATTCAGTATAAAGCTAAGGTTCTAAAACGAGTTGTGAAACGTATTCTATAAGGGTTTTCAGAAGTGCAGAATCATTTTTAACCTCGTCCTGGAAATGAATAATATCACATTTTTTGATAGTCCCTTATAAGTATATACTGTCCCTGACTTCCATCATTCTTGCACCAGAACCAGTTTTACATACTTATACATGTATAGAAAGTCTTCCCTCACTGGGAGACGATTCGTTGCCGTGGTGTTGTTTTCCAAATTACATAGACATCGGAAACACCTTCAATAGGCCAGTAAGTTGATGGATTTAGTTTTTTTCTAACGAAATTCTAAAATTTGTAGGGTTTATTTCTAATTGTGTTGATTTTCCACGATTTACGGAAAGAGAAAAATGTTGGCAAAATTTGGAATTACACCTCGTAGTGTCGTGGTCACTGTATTGAATTGGGCAGGGAATCGTCAAGTTTATGTGGCACTATTCGTAACTTACTGCATGCCTTAGATCGTTATTGAGTGCTGTACAACATTAGCAAATTGAAAAGCACACAAAGTAGTGCAAAATTATTTTTGCTCTTGATTAAGCACGACTTAAAGGGACATTATTGGCAGAAATTAAATATTTTTATTCTGATTCCTTATGATAAAATATGCCGCCTTGAATTTTCAGATTTTTTGAAGAGCTATTTATAGTATTTAACAATAATTGAAGTTTTGTATCTAAAACATTTTTTTGGTAAAGCGACCTACCGGCCAATCAGTGCCCGCTATTTATAAGAGGTAATCCCCAAAGATTTTCTCAGTCAAGTCTCATTTACGTCGTCTGCAATAGGTTCGGAAATCTATATTCTACTTTTTAGAACTCAAAAGAAGGGCACGGGTTTGATCATTTAACGGATACCGGATAAGGTAGATTAATAATTAGCAGGTTTATGCTTTTACGTTTCACTTACACTCAAAGTTTTCTCTTAAACTTACTATATTAAAATGCGGCGTGTCGTAATTTTGATGTATATCTGATAATCTGAGTGTCTAGTTACTAGTCTTAGGAATGGGAAGATCAGTGTTCATTGTGACGTTCGGGATAGAAAAAAATGAAAAACCCGTCTTTTAAACCTCAGTAGAGTCAATCTATAACACAATTACTATCGTCCTCAAACTTTAGCAGACGACGGGTCCCGGGGAGTCAATGGTGACGAGACCAGTAGGCCACTCCAATAGAATACTTATTTCCCGCCCTTGGAAACTCAGCTTTTCCTATTTGAAGCAGACAGCATACGACTAAATATTCTCTAAACTTCACGGGATTGGTTGATTTGTCTCTATCCCTAAAGAGGTTTTTATTCGCCGGTAGGTAAGTGCGCTAAAATCGAAACCCATTGCTAAGCTTAACAAATTTTAAAAAATTAAATTTTCATTGAAAAAATGTTTGAAAAATCAGAAAAAATTAGAGACTTCATATTTAATTAAAACAAACCAGGAAAAAATAAAACACGGCCCTAAAATTTTCAGCTGATAGTATCCCTTTAAGGGCTATCGAGAAAACGTAAAAACATTGACGTTAACGCTTTATTGGAACCTAAAAAAAATCGGCGGACCTCCTGAAGCGAATGACGCTTATATTTTCCGGATGTTGGTACTTATCGGTTTTGAGTATGGGGGCTGGAAATCGTTGCCGACTAACCTTTTAATATTGCTTTGTACTTCGTCGAAAGAAAGAGTAATAAAAGCTTATTATATAAGTGTCTAGTAGGTATTTTAAATTTTCAATATTACTCTTCCTTTCAGGCGAAATTAATAATTTTCTATATTTTGTGAGAAATTTTTGTTATCAAATGGTATAGAACTATCTGGTTTGGTAACTGGTGGAATAAACCCTACATGTTCAGAAAACGTCAAGAGATATTTTGATTCCTGCTTTCCTTATCCTGGATTGGAAAGTAAGTTAATGAACGAATAATGTGAAATTAAGTCCCAAACTCTTGTAAATATTCAACGTTTAAAGAAGAATTACACATAGCATAGTTTTATTCTTGATGAAAGGGAATTCGACAAAAATGAGGTGATATTTTATAATTCTTTGCTATTGCGTATAGTAAATATCCGGCAGGCGAAAAACTCGATCGCATTATAAAATTATGAACCAGTCACGGATAATCAGTAACAAAGGCCACCGAGGGTGAGAGGTCCAATAGTTTTGAAGTTTTAAAATAAAATTAAGGGTTTTGAATAAACAAAATAATAATAAAATTGACAATAAATAATAACAATGTGTAATAAATTTTATCAATACAACGTTTTTATTGCAGTTAAAATAAAAAAATGGACCAATCAATTGCGAATCCTTACGAAAGTGGTAGAATTTTAGTCAGGTTCGTATTTTAAAGTTTTATTATTCTGTTTAGTGTTAAATGTGGACTGTTTGATGTATAATTGGCGTTAATTCCGTAGCATTTAAACTTATCGCATGCTGGATGAAATGTTTGAATTCTTGAACATTGAAAAAAAAAACAAGTCGGAAATAGGCGTTATTGATCAAAAACGCGTGCTCTAATATTCCACATAATTGAATACAATATGATATTATTGGTCGACCCTTGAGGTTAATACCGCACGCATTTCTGGTTCTTACTTTATGATTCGGTCCATTGATATGGAAACTTGGTGGGAACCCAGCCATTTGGAGGCCAGATGTTTCTCTTAACACTAGCCAATTGCTGCTCAAATCTTAACCATTACCATGATGATAAAGTTATGTTTAAAATAGGTGTCTATGTGGGAAAGACTAAGACCAGAAGACGGTAGTGTTAGAAGCCCTTAAGTACAGGTTGGTGTAACAATGTTTTCTTGTTTAACGACCTGAACGTTAACAACGCAATATTGGAACGGTACGTGACAATTTGGTCTCGCCGATTTGGTCTTGGGACAAATTGGTCTAAAATCACGAGACCAAATCGGTGAGACCAATTAGTCCCGCGACCAAACCAGCGAGACCATATTTTCCTGTTCCGATATTGGAAAGATGCTTATTAATTTTGTTAAGAAATTAATAAAAAAAAATCCTTTATCCGCTTCTGAAAAGTTCAAAATTTATAAAGACAATAATTAAGAATATGACTGAAGGAACAGATATAATTAACAAGTTGGAAAAACCAAAATATTAACTCTCCGAGTCAATAGGACTACTACCAGAAACTTATTAATCTTGATGTAGAATTATTTCTCTTTTTTGAAGTAAAATTTACGAATTATTAAAGCGGTATTCCAGTCATAACGAATAAACAGTAGAGAAAAACACATTTTACACCCAATAAAGATATGCCTTGGACACATGGAAAATAGTCAATTGGAAAAACAACAGGAAATGAAGTGTATAACTTTAGGAGAAATATAACTTTTATGTGTTGAAAAGGCCCAATTGTCTACGCCTCAACTGTTAACCCTATATTCTCATAGCTACATTCACAACTGGTTTGCAGTATAAACACTATTGTCTCGTTTCACCTAAACAATATTCTTAGTTTGCCAACACGAGTTTTAACGTTCAATATTACCAAAGCCGATTTGTGGCAAGAAGGAATTTACTATAAGAAGGCCTAAAAAGGCTTCCGGTGCGCGCGTGATAGTCGACAATCCCAACTCATGGGTGGGAGGAGGCTGGAAACCAAGGCGGGACTTAATATTTTATCTTACTCTATGATTTCCGGGTCTCGTACATAATCCCCCTGGACATTATCCCCCCGGACAAAATCCCCCTATTTTGGATTTGCCAAGACTTCCCCCCCCCCCCCGATTTTAGACGTGTTTGGACAAAATCCCCCCAGGGAATATGTCCAGGACAAAATCCCCCAAAAGGAAAACTGTTCAACAAAATCCTACCGAAAGGATCATTTTATTGAAAATCCGGTAGGATTGCACTATATCTATTTACATGAAATAACGGTCTTACCTGACTAATTAGACCATGGGGAGTTCAAATAAAATAGTTAAAAAAATATCGGCCCGCCGCAAGTATTTTTAATTTTTTTTTTTCGAAAATTTCAAATTTGCATGCTTTTATCATAACTCCTGTATCCCGTATTCCGCACTCAGTCTTGAAAAAAACGTAATTAATAGCCGATAATTTGGAAAAGGCGCTTTATTTTGGCAGAAGGAACTAAATTTTAAAACTCATATTTAGGAAAAGGGGCATAATTTTTGGTGAAGGCACTAAATTTAAAAACCGATATCTTGGAAAAGGTCGCAACTAGTTACAGAAGGGGCATAATTTTTGGTGAAGGCACTAAATTCAAAAACCGATATCTTGGAAAAGGTGGCAACTAGTTACAGAAGGGGCATAATTTTTGGTGAAGGCACTAAATTCAAAAACCGATATCTGGGAAAAGGTGGCAACTAGTTACAGAAGGGGCATAATTTTTGGTGAAGGCACTAAATTCAAAAACCGATATCTTGGTAAAGGTGGCAACTAGTTACAGAAGGGGCATAATTTTTGGTGAAGGCACTAAATTCAAAAACCGATATCTTGGAAAAGGTGGCAACTAGTTACAGAAGGGGCATAATTTTTGGTGAAGGCACTAAATTCAAAAACCGATATCTTGGTAAAGGTGGCAACTAGTTACAGAAGGGGCATAATTTTTGGTGAAGGCACTAAATTCAAAAACCGATATCTTGGAAAAGGTGGCAACTAGTTACTGAAGGGTCATAATTTTTGGTGAAGGCACTAAATTCAAAAACCGATATCTTGGAAAAGGTGGCAACTAGTTACAGAAGGGACATAATTTTTGGTGAAGGCACTAAATCCAAAAACCGATACCTTGGAAGAGGTGGCAACTAGTTACAGAAGGGGCATAATTTTTGGTGAAGGCACTAAATTCAAAAACCGATATCTTGGAAAAGGTGGCAACTAGTTACAGAAGGGGCATAATTTTTGGTGAAGGCACTAAATCTAAAAATCGATATCTTGGAAAAGGTGGCAACTAGTTACAGAATCCATCAAACCTAACCCAGAGCTATAGGGATGCGAATTTTTGGTGATTTCAAATTTTCAAACGAAGTTTTGACCCAGTTCCGGCGGACGAATATCTGGGGATTTCGTTCCGTAAGCGGGGGATTTTGTCTCCAGTTTGGGGGAATTATGTCTTATGCTCATTTGGACGGGGGGAAATTTTTGGAGGGATTATGGGGGTCACCCATGATTTCCACCATCTATCTCTTTTACCTTCTCGTCAAGCCTTGGTTTGGTTTTTGGAACTAACGAAATCATACGTATAGTACACTTGATTCGATTTAGAAACAATTGTAGATCGAACGATTTTCACGTAGAGACACGTATTCAAAATCCATTAAGTTAGGTTCAAAACCTTTAACTAAATTGTTTATGGCAATCTAAAACCATTCGCGTACCGTTTCAGCACCGCTTGCAGCCTGCATTCTTTGTTTACTTTGTTCGAGGTTTTTTTTCTCTAGTCGGAATACGTCATTTAGGTCTGTATGACCTATCCCCACGGGATCCAATAGGAATGCGCAGAGGAATGACGGACATGAAAGGGTTTGGGCTTACTTGTCAACTATCATCGGCGTAAGAGTAGAAGCATAAAATCTCGCTACTTAGGTCTTCTTATAGTAAATTTCTTCTTGTTTGTGGTTAGACGCAATGAATGTCAATGCGCACCATAACAAGAATGAAAACACCGAAAACAAAACCCGCTTTCGATTACCCTTCCACTGATCTAATTGTAACAATGGTGCTTACTTCTATTTTAAAATCTAGACCTTATTATTTACACGTGTACTTAACTTTCGGCTCACTCTGAACCGTTAATGTCTCTTCATTACAGACAAGAAAATCAAAACCCATAGTTTACTTCATCTTGGGTGTCAATTATTTCCTCTTTGGTTCACTAAGCCTGTTACGGATGATACTTGATTTACCCGACGGAGTCTAGGCCTTAGCTTTCTTCTTGAAATAACCATAGCAAGGATTATTCTATATACAGATGTAGTATAGCTTAATTAATATATAAACAGCCATTTCAAATAATAATATTATAAAATATCCTTGGAATATCAAAATGAAACAGAGCTTTAAAATACAAAACTACTAAAGGCATCGTAATTACGAAAAATATTTCCACACATCACTTTGTATTGTGGAAAAAGGGAATATAAAGGTTCTGTATGATTTATTTACACGTCAACACAATTCTAACTGCTAACGCGGCGTACAACTGTAACAACGGACGGACACACACAGAAAATAACATAGACTGCTTTTTAACCCTTTTCGTATTAATTTTGAGTTGAAAAAAAAAAGATTATCTTAAATTCTAAAATAAATATAATTATTTTCTTCGTTAGTTATTCGACTTATTGAGCGTTACATCGTTTTAAAAAGAACAATTAATCATTCTTGAGAGGCTTGACTAATATTTACGTTTGAAATGAAGCATACGCCTGTTGCTTCGCCCTACTCAAATAGGTACAGTCGCCGCATTTAAAAACTTTCTCTCTCGCGACGTCTTGTTTCAACAATAAGCCGCAAATTATTGATCTGATACAATTGATAAAAAAACTTCTTCTAAGCATTTTTTTAAACTCGCCACTTTCCATTTCCAACTGCCAAATAGGGGGTTTTGAATGATTGGGATGATTTTAAAGAGAAGGTGAACAGTTGAGCATAGCTCGTCCAGTAAAGGGACAGTGATGTTAACTGCCATGTTTTGAAAACACGTCCACCACGGAATCAATGTCTTGAGCCATATTCTTATGGATAGAGATACCCTTTAATGTTGCACAAATATATAGGCCTAAATGGAATGAAACTTCAAATCTTCCTCCGGTGAATATATGGCCACGGGTGCGACATTCTGTTCCACTATGATTTAAAAATGCCGGGGATGGAGAAAGATTTCTATCTAGATTAGTGGGCGATTCTTGATGTCAGTTTAAACATTAGTTTGCACGAACGTTTGGTTGAAAACGGCGCATTTAGCAGAGATCCAACTAGAAATTCAATGGCCAACCAATTCCCTCAATATGTCACTCATTGAAAACCGCTTGGCGGAAATAAAGGTTTACTGAAAAGGAGAATACCCACATTTAAGGTATAGCAAAGGTTACAAAATGGTCCCTACATTTGAGAAAGTGGTTGTGTTCACTGTATTCAACTAATTGGGGTTCGCCATAAACAAGATGACGAACCTTTCTCAAGGAACACTCATATTTACAATGCGAAATTAGTATTTAACTAAAGTCCCACTAGTCTTAGCAGTGTATCTGATGGCATATTTTGGTCTTTTTAAGAATCAATGGAATCTGCTGAGCTGCACGAAGTATAACATCTTTCAAGGTTAAGTAAGGACGCATTGCAGAGTGTGTATATCTTTTATTGAGAACAACCCAACCAAAATAACAAGTTAAAAAAAGAATTAAAACACTTTGCTAATTACTATCGAACATTTATTCTTAATTATGAACATGGTTCAATTGCTAACCTTCTCTTTAAACTCATCCCAATCATTCAAAACCCCCTATTTAGTAGTTGGAAATGGAAAGTGGCGAGTTTAAAAAAACGCTTTCTAAAAACTTAATTAAAACAACCATATAAGAAGATTTTTTTATCAATTTTATCAGATCAATAATTTTCGACTTATTGTTGAAAGAAGACGTCGCGAGAGAGGAAGTTTTTAATTGCGGGGACAAAAGACCAGACGATGGTGGTGTTTAAAAGTCAGTGTGTACAGACTAGTGTCCATGTGGTATGGACAAAAGCGCAGAAGATGGTGGTGTATAGAAGCCAGTGTGTACAGACTGGCGTCCATGTGGGATGGGCAAAGAGCAGCAGATGATGGTGATTAGAAGCCAGTGTGTACAGACTGGTGTCCATGTGGGATGGACAAAGACCAGAGGCTGGTGATGTTAGACAGGCAATAGACTTATAGCCTGTAAGTGGAATACAATTTCCGGGAACTTTAAAAGCGGGCCGAAAATTGAAAACACGTTTGCTCCGATTTGCAAACTGCGGACGCGGTCACGTGGGTGTAACAACAGACAGACAGACAGACAGACATGTGGAAATTAGAGCCTCTCTCTTTGACATACGTCACTCGGAGAGGTAAAAATTGTTCTTGTGGACTACAACTACAAAAGATTATTGTACAAAATGCAATGACTTAGCTGCCAGTTTTGATTTTTCTATTTGAGTTTCGAGACATGATTTTAAAACATCAATTAATTAAAATAGTACTTGTCACCTTTTTTTACCCAAACTATTTTATGAAAATTTCATTTATTTTGTAAAGGGTTCATGTCAAACCAGTAATATTTAAGAAACACATGTGACAATGTTTACAATAACCGCAAGCTGTCCATTATAAATGACTTTTGATCTTTTGTGTGTTCTTTGCAAAACAGAAAGTCAACGTCATTCAAGCGTAACATTCTTCAAGATAGTGTAAAATAAATTGAAACTTCAACTTAATAATCTCTTTAATCCAAATTTTAATCATCGATTTTTGAGTTAGTTTAAACCGCCGACCAAAAAATTGGAAATCAATGTAACCATGGTCGTGAAAGCGCAATCGAGGAACAAATGTCACTGCAGTGGTTTTTAAGTGGAAAATCATTAAGAAAGATGGAGTTTCGTTATTTGATTTTATTTAGTTCCGTTGAAGCAACCCTTTTCCTTTCTAGTTGTAAGTGAATACCTCCTTAAAAATAACCCCTTTCCTCCCAATCTTGCTTAAAGCTCATTTTAACACTTTTAATATCAACAAGTTAAGAAACCAAAATAAACCTCTCAGAGCCGAGACCCAACTAAGAGAATTTTCTTAAATAATTAGATAAATATAATTGATAATAATTATTTTAGATAAATATAATTGATAATAATTATTTGAATCGTAATTTATTGATTCTAGTTAAGTCGTTTTAAGTAACGTTATTCCTAATATAATTTTAAACATGGCTATTGTTGGCATTTTATTTCTAGCGTATACCTCTTTAACAATTTTTGGAAATTTTAGGACATAAAAGGTGACTGATTCACGGTAAATCATAAGAAAAACCACAATTGCGTGAACCCAGCCGTTGGGGGCTAGACGTTTCTCGTAACCCTAGCCGATAGCCGCGTACTTCTTAACCTAACGATGATATTGGAGTGGAAGCCTATATCTCTTTCAGTGAACTGAGAACGCGGTCCGGATATTGCGTTTACATTTACTCCGATTTGCCAACTGCAAACGCGGTGACAGACACACACTCAGACCCGTTCAGTGTAATACCACTCCATGACGTCATCCTAACTAGAAGAGGTAAAAAGTGAATGCAAAATCAAGACTGAAATTCCACGTGCTCTTTCTAAAATAATTGAATTTTTCCCGATACAGTACTAGGCCTATGGGAAAATGTAATTTTGGTGATAAATATAAGATAACTATTTTATTTAAATAATTGATGTTTTAAAATCGTGATTCTAAACTGAAAATAAATCATTTTCTGGACTTCAGTCATTGCATACTGTTCGCTTATCTTTAACTTTTTGTAGGCTTTGTCTACAAAGACCGGTTTATTTTTTTCATTTTTAAATCTCACATCAAAAGAAAAATTTATTCAGAACACTTTCAGAAATGTTTAAGACATTCATACGATCAGCTATTTCAGAATGTTATGTCCTTTTTCTGTAGACCGCGACTAACTATTGTTAATGTTTAAAAGTTTTTCTAAAATAGCAATAAATGTTAACTTCTTATCCAATATTGTTAAACATTTTCATTAATCTAGATTGCCTCTACCACCTGGAAGTATCATAAGTTTACTAGACGACCATGAAAGGTGCAAGAGTAATTACTTCGAAGAATTTCCAGTACGTAAGAAATAATAATTTAAGCGTGATTTGGGTTCGCTTTCTAAAAGTCTCTGTGATGCCCAGCAAATCAACCCCATAGCGTCAAATTTTACACTAAAGGGTCGGTAGGCCCTTCTAGATAGGGACAAACCCTACCATAATGTTAAAGAAAAGAATCACAGATTTTATCCTTAGCGTCGCTTTGGAAACACCTTGTTTTTTTAGGTGTAGCACATCGAATAACTAAGAAACTACAGCAAAATTAAGATTCGGAATACTTTCAAGTTAATAAGCAACTTTTAAATGTTGATCTTCTGTAGTTTCATTACGAAAAATTATGTTTTTAATCTTAATTAATTTAAAATCGTTATCCGCCGAACAATGTTATTTTAAAATGTTAGCACGATCAAAGCTAGTTAGTTTTAATTTTCGTTCCGCTTGAGAAACAAGGTCGCCTGCCTTTATGTGTGCTAACAAGTTAAGTTGACAAATGGTTTTTCATTTGGTAAACTGATTATAATTCAAATCACGTGAAGCTCCAATATATTCCTAAAGTGTAAAGAGCAGCTTAAAACATTTATAATTAAGAGAAGTGAAAAGAGTCATGCTTACGATGCTAATGTTTTGATGTTATAAATATATAAAGTTAAAATGAAAGTTTCCTAAGTATTATTGATGATTTTGGCACTAATTAGCAACTCAAAATTAAATTTTATTTTTTTTTCGATATTACACTCTCTTTGAGGATTCGCATTAGCACACGAAATGCTCGTTCTCGTGTTTTTACAAGCCTGAGAATTACTCGCGAAAATTTGTTCTGAACTTCTGAAACGTTATAACCCGACTATTTTTATTCATTAACTAATGTTATGGTTATGTATAGTTTTGAGCCATTTATAATAAATTTAGTTAAAAATTATCTATTCAAAGCGAGCATTTATAATGTTGCACTCTAAGAACGCAATCTGGAATTTTTTTTTGGTCATCAAAACTGTAAATTCAACATTTATGCATGTAGTTATCATAAACAACAAGTGCGTATGAGCGTCAAGGTCATAAAAACGGCAATCAGATTCTTATTGGATTTCTAGAGTGAGTTATCAGCTAAGGTAAGATTTGGATATGGTCAAGGATGAGTATGTTCTGCTTGGCTAGATTTGGTTTTGGTTAGGTTTCGATATAGATTTGGCTGAAATCGGGGTCAGATTGAGTTTTTTTTTTGCATAATCAATGTACACATGATCTTCTTAGCGATAATTTGCATAGGCTCATTGCAAGCATGATTTCAGGGGATAGATTTAGGAATATATTTAAAGACACTTTTCCACAACTCTTGAGAACAGCTTGTTAAATAGATTTTAGCACATTCCTTTACCACACGTCCCTTTCTCAACACAGTTAAAATTAAGAATAAAGGTACAAGCATTAGGAAAAAAGACCTTCATAAACAAAGACTTGAAAAATTAAGTGACAAAATCGATTGGCTGAATTAGAGCATGTGAATATTATATATTAAATTTTTTAGTTTTTTTCAACAAAATTTTGAGTACGTATTTTCAAACAGGATTTAAACTTGATAAGGCTCTCATGGCATTTTTATATTTATCTCTTACATTAATACTGCTAGTTCCTACAAAAACAAACTTTCAGGATATTTTAAAGCTGTGACCCATTGGGCCATATCCCATTAGATCGAATGTCCCATTGGACCGAATATAGCCAAAAGGTGCGGGTTTATGATCTTAAAATTTTCAATGCTGTTAAACGATATATTTTTAACGCCGTTTTTACAAACCGAATTAAAAAATACGTCTTTTGGTTAAAAAAAACCCTTGTTCTAATGCTTGCGTCTATCAATACACCTTCCTATAAAAATAATGATACTGCGATGGTGAAATCCCAAGTTTAATAGCATGCCTCTATTGTAACCGAAAGCAAACCTGTATATATATATATATATATATATATATATATATATTATGGAAAACGTCAATGAGAATAAAAATATTTGGGAAAACAGTGATCCTACCATTTTCAAACCTTACCTAATTTTGCCTAACCCAACCCAACCCAACCAAACCTAACACAACCTAGCCTAACCCAACCTAATCTAACGAAACCTAACCCTAACCAAACCTAAATTGACCTTACCTTAACCCACAACAATATTACCGTCATGTTAATAAAATTTACCAAAAATATTTTAAATATTGCAATAGGTGTATTTTTTGATTACTTTATAGTACCCCACACTGTCCAACGTAACTGCAATTAAGTTTAAATGAAGTTTATAATCAATAGCATGGAACCGAAATAACGTAGTTTACTTTTTCTTTCGGGGATTCGGTCCATGGATTGTCGCACGATAGTCCGATATTCTTCCACTGTGTCACGGTGAGACGAAAGCTCCTATCGCTCAATTAACTTTTGATGAAGTATGATATAGCACTAACTTTAGATGAAGTATGATATAGCACTATAAGTAATAATATTCCTGATAAAAAAAATCCCAATAGGTAGAAACCGCACAAACGGGGGGAATTAAAATAATATTTCAGATAAAATCGTTCAAATGGGATTCTATCCAATGGAGGGGGGGTCACCAAATATAAGCATGTACTGAGATAGCTTTGCGCCGAGAGTTATACAGACCTTTGTTGGTTAAGGGATTCAAGAGCATCACTAAACCTCGGAACTGTCCCTATCTTTTAACGTTGAATGCGCATCGTCCAAGGCGAATATTATCGATTACGCTGACCTATTCGAGGTGAGAATTCGGTTTTGGTTGTGCTAAGTGCTTTGCTTTCGTAAAATGATGATAAGAAAATGTTTGTATTTTCCCACTAATGGAACCCGTATCCCCCTCTTTGCACTTCACATGCTTATACTAAATTCCAGCTTATAAAAATGAGTTTATATAGATATGGCAGTAGTGTTTGAGAAAAACCCGTTTCGAGGTAATTTAATAATGTGAATGAAAACAAAGGAAGCTCCGGTCACTTCAGTCGCTGCGCTTCAACCATAAGGTGTTTAACTGTTCTTATATGTTCGGATTTATATTTCTAAAGCCTAATGAATAAACCGTTTTAAAATAATTTTAGTCCATTTCTAGTTGTAAAATAATAATGCTTTGATGTAACAAAGTGATATTATGTTGCGCATCATTTACAATATGATATTGTGGCAAAAGTTCATAGAAAAAACAAAGAGTATACTTCGTTCACATTTCCCACCTTTTGGCTGTAGACGCCATGTAAACGACCCCTCCTCTGAACCCGCACACGAACCAACCAAACAGAGAAGAGCTTTTTTGAGGTCAAATATTTGTAGAAAATATGACAGTGATCCAAAATTGTTTTCATAGTACTACTATATTGAGGCTATTCACAAGCTGTTCGATGTGCTACGGTCGTGATGGTAATAAAACACAGAGATATTGACACTATTCTGAGGGTAAAGAGGGTTTCTCATATTATACAGAGAGCAAGCTTTAATGAAGTATACTTTTTGTCTCATTCTATGAACGTTTGATTATACTAAATGGTTTTTCGCTTGACGGGAGGGAAACTACTTGTGTATGGGCTCGATTAGAAGGGTTGGCAAAAATCCGGATAATTTGAATAAAATCCAGACCAGTGGTTTTTATTGGATTAAACCGGATTTTATTGGATTTATCCGGATTATTTTTAAAAAAAGAGTTTTTTTAGGTTTTTTTGAAGGCAAAATACTTCTGTTTAGCTCTTATTTAAGTTTTGGGACACTCCCCGACCCCTAGTCCCAGTTCCAATATAAAATCGTTTGCTAGTTGAACTGCTAAAATGTTTTCATGAAATCTATTAATTTCCTGAGTGCACGAGCGTAACACTGGCGCAGCTCCAGTCCTTACAAGGCGACTTTTCTTCTAAACTCCGGGTTTGGCATGACAAAGGCTAGTTGGCGGGATATATACATGCACGTATAAATCACGCCCACAAGTGAATCTAGCTTTACCAAGCCAAAACTGGAGTTCGTTATTAAAGTCAACTTATAGGGGATCCACTGGAACCACGCTATGCTTTAAAATACTGGTAAAATATTGTAAGCTGTAACTGGACAGTCACTGGTAACATAACTATTAGTTTAATCATTTATAATAAATAAACTTTAGTTATCACTACATATATTTTTGCCTTGTTTCTGGTTGTATTTTAATTATTTTTATGGCACAAAATTGATTTTTCCTAATTCATAATTAAGCCGGATATTTTAGGAGGATTTTTTAAGTGGATTTATCCGGATTAAACCGGGTGGTTTAAACCGGACTGGATAGGTAGTTGCCAACCCTGTGACGATTAGGGTAATAGAGCTACTTTAAAATTCGGAGACTGTTATTTGTTGAACCCGAACTACTGGTAATGAAATATAATCAATTTTTTATTGCCAGGGTTACTTCGACACCAAAGATCAAGGATATATGAACGAATTTGGGGGCCTATATATAGAGGGTCGAACTGATAATATAATGAAGCATGGTCCAATATATTTAGCTGCATATGCTGTTGAAGAGGTTATTGAAAATTATTGATATTATCTTATGGAGAAACATACAAAAAATGGTGTTTTAATGTTCATTATGCCTATGTACCCCTACTTGGAATGCACCATTACCTATAATCTGCAGATCCGGTAGACTGCTAGAGAAGACCTGACACCCTTCCGCAATGATAAAAGAAAATTTCACAGATACCTTTAAATTAAAGCAAAGCGCGGGCGCAGTGGATCCCCTTCAAGTTAAATTTCCTTACGAACTGCAATTTTGGCTTGGCGAAGGCTAATGGGCGTGGTTATAAAAGCACTTACAAATCCCGCTCACAAATGCCTCCTGCCTTCGCCAAGTCAAACTTGGAGTTCGTAAGGAAAGTCACCCTGTCACGCGCTTTTCTTTAACAAGTAACTATTCAGGGTGTGGCTTTTCCTAATTTAATCAAAAACAATCAAGTCTACACTATAGAAATGTGAGGTTCATCTTTGAATGCTTAGGCGTACAAAGTCCCGAAACTGTGGTGGTACGCTTTAACGTGCAAATGTGAATCATTTCTTTACGTTCAAATTTGAACAGGACAATATTGTTCAAAATTAAACGCTCACAAATTAATATTTGAACGGTGCGTAAGAGGTAAATACATCATGTATATTTAAGCATGAAACCATTCAAATATAATTGGAAAATTAAACATTTAATTTTGTATGTTGATTATTTTGCAATATCAGAGAGTTTGATCAAGCGTTCAACTTCAATTGCTTAAGTTCAAAATTGAGCAATTCACCATTCAATAATACATGGTGGAAGCGTTGAAATTTAACAGCTATGGTGTTGAATTTTGAATAGAGAAATTTGATTTTAAATTTTATATTTTTATGCATTCATTATTGACAGACAGTTTCATTAAGCGTTCAATTTCAATTGCTTAAGTTCAAAATTGAGCAGTTCACCATTCAATTATACATGGTGGACAAGTGTTAGATGAAGCGTTGAAATTTAACATTGAAACATTTGATTTAAAATTTGAATTTTTATGCATTCATTATTGACCAACATCAGACAGTTTCATCAAGGGTTCAATTTCAATTCCTTGAGTTCAAAATTGAGCAGTTCACCATTCAATAATACATGGTGGACGAGTGTTAGATGAAACATTGAAATTTAACAGCTATGGCGTTGAATTTTGAAGAGAGAAATTTGATTCAAAATTTTAATTCATAGGCAATTGTTTCTGAATATATTATGGTAGGCTATACGATATTGAATGTAGACACTGACAAGGAAGAAATCTAATGTGTTTAAAGCTTTTCCATCTTCTGAGAGCGGGTAAAATTGAAACTCATAACATTCATCGCTGTGTTAAATAATAATTCAATTAAATGAAGGTTATTTTTTTGTAGAACTATAGGCCAAGGCCTTCAATTTATTTACAGCAGTAACCATAGCTTGAGACAGCTTTTCGGCTCCAATTTTGAAGATCATTTTTTGGAAATATTCCATTGTCTTTACCAGACCTTTAGGATAATGCATTTTGAACACATAATAACCCGCAAAAAGTGAAGCAACGGCCATTTTGATAGAATTCACTTGAAACAATTGGCCCTTAATATGAATTTCAAAGGGTGATGAGAAAATGTCCCTCTTCGCTAAAGATGACATAGGAGTTTCATTCGCCGTTTTCTATACATAAAACATTTTTAATTAGACTTTCATAAATTAAATTTTGACAAATGAATAGCTCAGTTATAACGCTTCAACTGATCGATCAACTGACATTGAAATCATATTATAAATCAGTTATCTCATTCAAAATTGATGGAATTATGAGAAGGCTGGCATCTAGTTCTCTTTCTGCAAATTTGTGTTTATTTAATACTAAACAATAGTTAGCTCAAATGGCTTAAACAGGAATACATAGATCTTTTTCACTCGAACCGTTAAAGACCATAAAACCCATACTAACATCTAGTTCCTCGCATATCATTGGTTATTCGAACGTATGTGATGGTTTTTAATAATTCTGTTGCGGCGAGCTTATGTCACAAGCTGCGTCAATATCAAGAGATTTCTAAGCTCAAATAAATTATGCCTGACGTCATTATGACTGTTTCTACACCACCCATATTCAAGCAGAAAGACCCAGAAAATGTCTTATAAAAGATTCAAAGTTGAAGAAATCTTATGAATTTCTGGTTTGAATTTTAAATACCCTGAAAAGCATCGATACTTAAAACGTCTTCTCTTTTTTTGACTAAAGCGAGTACTTTTTTAGTGGTGGCATTTTTTTTATTTGCAGCTTGTTTTTCGGCTATCATTATTATTCTTTTCGCGATTGGTTTCATGTGGTGTACCAAAATCTTCTCAGCAGAGGGTCGTATGTTTTGAGTTCTGTTAAATTCCATAACCAGCTGTATTGAGAAGACAGATACTGGATTAGGTTAAAAATAACTTAAAACATTGTCACATCTAAACTGGCCCTCTGAAATGATAAAAATATTTCTGTATTCATCACCTGATTATTTTCGCTTATAATTGGAAATTTTTTAACGACGACAGTCGTACTAATATTTAAAACAAATTTCTGGCGGAATATTGCAGTCCTGAGCATCTTCTCTTCCACGAGGCTATCATTTCTGCTCATTTGAGCCTTTTCAAGCTCTTTAGCCAAGGTTTTGAAATGGCTTGCAATTGAGTCATCATCTTCAGCTATTGCAGAGATTGACTGGAAAATAAGCACGGAGAGATGTTATATTGCTCGAAACAAGAAGTTTATACCAATATCACCATAGTGGTGGGCCGTTTCGCAGAAACCTTCTTAGCTCCGGGGTCACTGTTAGTTTCAACTACCTCAGCTGGTCTCTTTCGAGCAAAACGACCTTTTAAAGCTTTGATTTCTGGAACATCTGGGTTATTCAGGCGTTCGTGTCTAAATTTGTTCTTTAAAGCAGTAATCTGGGTGGACAATACACTCGAGGCAATTTTCCAAATTCGTGCATGCTCTTGTTTGGATCTGAGCCGTCTGAGATTATCTCTTCTTCCTGAGATGAGTCGTTTACCACTCTGCGACATAATAGGCAAATTTTAATTGAATTTACTTTGTAGTGATTTTCACCTTCAACCAGTCTGGGTTTATGTACCTGTAGGGTTTTACCTGATTTTGGTGCATAATTACCCTAAAGTCTGCAGATGAAACACCTATAAAGCTTAATACCGCACCGGCATAACACCAGAGTACATAGTTTAGTACAAAGACTGGAGGATGGTATAGAGTGACTTAATATTCAGACTTACACATGAGGTACATAATGTTGTTCCTTAGGAATTTTCAAAACGAGGTTTAATTTTGACTCTGTAGGTGGAGTTCCATTTGTGAAATAGTAATCAACCCAATCTTGGAAAGTTTTTCTTTCAAACACCGGAACAGCTTTTATGGATGATTCAGGTAAATGAAATGTGGCTTCCAAAAGTTTAACAAATTCATTTGTAGTTATGTCATCTTGACATTGAAATAGTTGCTTATTTTCCTATGACGTAACATGGTACTGAAGAGACATCCTATTAATTTCAGTGTACTAATTATTGACAAATTAATTTGTGATTGAAAATGAGAACATTTTGTTGGTTTAGTTTATAAATTTGCATTGTCCAGTTTCCAATTTCGTCGCATGGATTCATAATATGCCAGCCATTTGACTCTTTTACAATATAGGCGTTGTAGTGTTCTAAATCTTTCGTAGCATATACAATTCTACCACATATGTGCCAGTTCCTATTCATTTGAACAATGTAATGGACTTTAAGAAATGTATAATCTTTTGTTAATTCTAAATGATAAACACGTCCAGATTTGTAGGTTACTACCAAGATCTTGTCGATACATTCTGGTGTACAGATTTCCGTAAGCTTATTTTTAAGCCCCTCAGGAAGATTATGAAACTTGAGAGTTGAGGGCTTAACATAATCACCCTTTTCCAGGCCAGTTTCACTACTTTGCTCCCAGCACTGAAGGAATTGGTGCCTTTGCCCAAAGTCATACTGATATTTTTGAAATTTCTTGACATACCCGCAATGTACTTAAAGTGTTGGTGCTTGGCTTCAAATCGCATACACTACAGACGTGTTAACGGCCCATATAATCTAAATAACCTTGGGTAGTGAATAAAATAATTCACCTTTGGGGTGTACGTCACCTCGGGCATATCACTTATAATTTCATAAAATTCAATTATTCGTTCATACAAATATGGTAGGTAGCCAGTCTAAATCAGGGTGCTGTTATGATTTCAGATATTTCTAATAAAACCAAAAGCATGGCCCAATATTTGTTACCGCTTGGAACTACTGGTCCAAAAAATCAAAGGAAATAATTACAAAAGAGTTTTTTTGAGCTGCTGACCCAGTCAACGTCCCCTTTCCTTCCAAAACGTGATCTGTTATTGGAACGTTTCTGTTTTTTATATGCAAATCTCCATAGCAAAAGTTTTGAATTTTAAAATTAACTTGGTCCAACGTTAGTTATTTCTAATTAATAAAATTAATGATAATTAAGTTCAGTGCTCTGGGGACCACTCCTTCGTAAACATCGTGCATTATGTCTGGGGAGTAGCGCTTCAGTAACCTTAAAATGAGTTAAAACAAAAAATGGTGAAGGGCCTTTCACTACATAAAATGGCGAATTTTCAGTGTTTTCAGGCACAGCGTTTATATGGTATTCATCTCTTATTATCATTTTTTTCTTCAAAACAAGAAGATATGTTTTCCTTATTAATCATACAAAACCGGCAAATACGGCCTGCAGAAAAAGATTGCATAAAGCCACCAATACTGTGGCTTGAAAGGTTATCACCAAATATCGAGGCTAAACATGCTTTAAATATATTTCCTTTGAATTAGAAATCAGTTGTTTGTAGAGTTTCTGTATGGTCTATTAGCGGTTTCAAAACTCTGCTATAGCCATACTTTTTGACAAATTTGTATCTTACTACCAACGCTAATTTAATGCAGCTTAGCTTGCTACGATACAAGGGATTTAAGTTACCCAGAACGAAATAAATTAGAGTAGCTTTATGCTTTCCTCTCTTTGTTCCTAAAGGGTTGTTAAGTTCTACTTCTTCTAAGTAAAAATGAACCCTAAGACATCTTGGGTCAGTTGTCAATATTGGATGGTTTTTACAGATTGCACCATCGTCAAAATCTGACAAAAATCGCGAGCTATTAGCCTTTTTTTCTTGGGCACTTCTCTCCACACATCGTAGTGTGATAATAAATGTCTTAAAACATCTATTATTGGTACATAACTAAGAGCTTTTTTAAAACCTTTCCAGCAACTCTGTTAGTTCCTAGTAAAAACTCGATCGGTTCAATGAGATTTAAATTTTCTCTACAATATGTTTCAAGTACGTGGTTACTTTTCACCACGCTCAGAACAGTGTGATATTTTACTTGCATAAATATGTCCCAAATTTGGATTATCTTCATTAACTGCACTGAATTTAACTCACGATTCTATTGAATTTTCCAGTAATCCAGAAAAAGCTATTTAATATGCTAGAGAAAACATTCATGGGCAATTTTTGTTTCTCTCGTAGTTGTAATATCATCAAAGCTGCTTCTTTTTGTAATTGGTTCAACATTTTCTCATATTAATTATTTTTAACAAATATCTGTTCGGCTGTTTCCGAAATAAACGCATTAATGGTATTAACTCTTCAGAATCAAAATGGTTATTATTTTCTAAACAATTTGAATCGGCAAAGTCTTATGGAACAACCTCGAACCCTTTACGAAAATGTTTTTTGTAAACGTGACTTTTAAGGGAAACATAGATTTTGTACATATTTGAACATCCAGTAAAGCTACACTTAAAAATTATATTTGGTTCGTTAGAATGCAAAAGTCTTGTATGTTTTAGTCAGGCTAAACTAGTATTTCGTCCAAATATCGAGCACTGGTAAATGCAAGTCATTTAGCGAATAGCATCCAACAACAAATAACATTTACAATTGAAGATAACTGCGTAGTAAAATAACAAATTTCATTATGGTTTTAAAATAGGCAAAACAATCTCGGTTCAGAACAGAGCGGTACTGAAGGGGGAGTAGCTACAGGGACGTGACGTGAATATTGGTGGTCTAAATTGTATGGCCTGAGCTGACGACTCCCAATGTGATCTCCAAAGCCCAAGAAAGAGATAGGGTGGTCTGAAGTCACGATAAAGTTCGTAATAGCATACTATTTTGACGTCACATGATTTTTTCTCTCGCCCAGTAGCGAACTGTTCTTGAAACTTCCCCCCCGTACACCTTGAACATACGTTTGGCGACAGAGATTACTTAAATTTTAAAATAGTACTGAATATTTATACAAAACCGCTTTTTAATTGTAAAATTGGTCTTTTTAAGACACAGCCCCACTGGTACCAAATAGAATTACGTGTAGTTTAGCTTGTAATATTAGAACTATGAATCCAGGCGACAGAATTATTAAACTACATTGACTGAAGTTCAGATATTGCAATTTTTCTTTAATTATTTTTATTAATTCAATCCTTAATCACAATTTAATTCAATTAACTGATTTTACTGTTAATCCATTTATTCCCTCTAAATTCATTCAGAAAATTGCATATCTCCGCTTTTTCAAGAAGAATTCCATTTTCCGAAAACATTTTATCATGACATTAATTTTTGAAGGGAGTACGTTTTGAGGGATCAATAATGAATATTTGAAATATTCTATTCTCTAGAAAGAGCATACTATCTTTGACATAATTCGAAAGTAAAATGCAAATTTTTTTTAATAGCAGATGGAAAATTTGGGTGATGCGAGAACTTATGCATTCAACCGCGGATATCGAAATACTACATATCCATTGTCGCCACTATCAAGGAATTTCCGAATTTCTGCCTCCGTACTTTTGAGTGTCTTGGTCATGACTCATCCAACATTTGAAACGTCACCAACTCTTGCTACTTTGTAGGCGCTTCTTGTTCATCAGTTACGGATTAAGAGTAATAATTTTAGCACTGTCATGGGCAGGGTTTTAAAGATTACGCGTAAGTCGAAGATTCACGTACCGTTTAAAATGTGGAAATATTTGGCTCTGACTGCCTGTTTTATGACCGCTCTTATGGCCCATTCACTGCAAGCACTGATGTTTGCAAAATTTTATATATCAGGAAAATTTAGGAAGGGGACGATCTTTAGTGTGCTCCTATTCGCATAACTCGTTTAGAATGAAGTGGTTTATGTATTAATTCCGCAGGAAAAGAATATAAAACGTCTTTGATACTGAGAAGTTTTTCTTTTTATGCAATCTTTACCCTAATCTTTGGTTCTGGTTATGGCTATATGAAATTTTTCCTGTCCATGAAAAAGAGCTACGGACTAAAAAAACCACAAACGTTGTTCCTTTGTCTTAAGTAAACAACATTATTTTATTAATTTGTCCGAGTAAAATAAGTTTCTCTTTATCATATTTTATTGAATATCAGTCTTCTCAGCAAAATGTAACCGTTGAAAAAATTACTTGTGGTGCAAACATGAAAATTTGTCAAGCCACTAACATTTAAAACTATGTCCTTCAAGGTGCTTAAAAGTTAGTGAACATCTATACGAAATCCCTTCCAAATAATTAATTTCATAATAAAATGTGTTCTCAAAATGGATATCTTCTTAAAAAAGCGAAGATATACAGTGTTTTGAATAAATTTAGAGAGAATAAATCGATTAATTGTAAAATAAGTTGATTAAATTAAAAAACTGCTATATCTGAAACTTTGTCAATAGATAAACCTCACCCATATCGTTTGATTTTCCGGCCTTGGTCCAAACCAAGACTTTTTTCTATAACATTCATCATGGCATTAATTTTTAAAACAGTTTTTAATAAATAAAACACTCTTAACCTTATCAAACACTACACTTCCATGGGAGATAATTACACATTAGCTAGTTAAAAAAGTTCCGGGAACAAACCAAAGAAGAATGTATCGCATGAATAAACATGGAATTTAAAAAACGTTAATTTTTAAGTTAAAATTAGGTACGATACTATTTTTGCAGTTTTCTATGAATAGAGAGTCCTGGCGTCAAAATCAGTTGGTTTGTTTCCGATGTTACACGTACACGCACCGTTTTGCGGTTATTCGTTAGTTCGGGGGAAGATCCCTCAAATTAAATACTTTCCGACACTGTTTTAACTGGAGCCATGTCGAGGCTGCTTCGTTGCTGCAGGGCTCCCAAAAGATGTCGTTTGCCGGGCGTTTTACTCGCTCGCTCCTCCGTTAGTTTGCGTACATCCTGGTTTTCTACAAATCCATTGGAAAATAAGTCCAGTTGTGGACCGGAAGTCGTTGTGCGTCTTGATTGGTTTTCACCTCGGACCACTCTGATCGATTGATAATCTCCTTGTCTATTTTCTACTACTCTCCTTACTTTTTATAAAGTTCATGGATTTTCAAGTGATGGGTTAATATAATTTACCCACGCGTTCTCGATTGAATTTAAGAAACACTTATTCAAAATACATACACGATTTTATGGATGAAATACATGATAAATTTATCAAAGAACTAGCAAACTTAAAAATATCTTTGGAGCTTTGACAACCTTAATTTTCCATGGTTTTCTAAATTCTATAGGACATTAAGGTGACGCGTGGTTCAATCATTATGTCCATTGGGTGTGTTAGCGATGCCTAGGTGTTTTTACTAGAGGGATGCCGAACCAGTAAACCCCAAGCCTTCTAGCATGTCTTGGGGCTTAACCCTTCAATAAAGTTGAACGACCAGCGTCTCAATGAATTGGTTGACCCCGCCCAAGATTAAGCACAACATCTCTAACTAGTTTATTTCGTTTTCTCATGTTTTAAATATTTTTAAGCGACATTACCTTCTCCATCAAACACCAGTTACAACCGTCGACTGTCAATATACTCAACACACAAAGAAAATTCATTAATTGCAGGATTTAATGGCAATAGTAGACGGCAGAGTCGGTTCGGTGTGGTATACAGGCTATTGAATCGTGAGCCATTGGAACAAGGCCACCCGGGTGTTACGGACAAACAATAATAATAGGTTTAATTTATGTAATAGTAGTGATTCTTAAATCTTATATTCGGCTTACTTAATAACCTTATAAGGGGCCTTGGGCCATCCATACCTTTAATTTATATATTTGGCTACGCCATTGATGGCGTTGAGGTGCACCCTCACAACTAAAATTAAGGAAGAAAAAATAAAAAAAGAATGGAGGATAGCTCCAACACTCCCATCAGACCTTCTCGAGAAAATATTGTCAGATGTTTTGAACGGACACTATGATTAGCTTCTGTTCCTCATACGTGTTTTCCGTTCTGCTCTTGAAAACAATAATGCAGTCGTAATTATCGTGAACTCATATTTCGTTCTATAATGGAACTTTTTTACACCTTGTCATAACAATTTTGTTATTCGAATTTTAAACAAGTTGGAAAAACCAAAATATTACCTCTTTGAGTAATGAGGACTACTTACCAACTTATTTACGTAGATATGGAATTATTTCTCTTTTTTTTAAGTAAAAATTTACGAATTATTAAAGCAGTATTCCATGCAGAGAGAATATATAGTAAAGCAGATGACATTTTACATCCAGTAAGAATGTGCCTAGGTCATTGGGGAAAACTGCTTTTGCAGTATAAACACTATTGTCTCGTTTCACCTCATATATATTCTAAACTTGCAACGTTAAATATCACCAAAGCTGATTTGTGATTACATGCAATGAAAGTCAATGCGCACCATTACAAGACTCAAAACTCCGAAGCTACAACCCGATTACGATTAGCCCTTTCACTGATCTAATTGCCACCATTCTATTATAAAATGTCTTAACCTTAACGATAATGATGGAGATAGAGGCCAGTATGTACAGACTGGTGTCCATGTGAGATCGACAAAAAGACCAGAAGATGGTGGTGTTTAGAAGCCAGTTTGTACACACTGGTGTCCATTTGGATGGACAATAGACCAGATGATGGTGGTGTTTAGAAGCTAGTATGTACAGAGTGGTGTTCATGTGGTATGGACAAAAGGCCAGATGATGGTGGTGTTTAGAAGCCAGTTTGTACACAATGGCGTCCATGGGGTGTAACAACAGACAGACAGACACGTTGAAATTAGAGCCTCTCCGTGACGTACGTCACTCGGAGAGGTAAAAAGTAGTAGGCGTATATTTTGAAGAATATGAATGTGAAAAAAATTATGGAGCAAAACAAGCTGGTGCCGAGGTTTACTTGTGGAAAATTATTTTGTTATCGACTAGATATATAAAGAAAGTACTATTTAAAGCAACAGCAATTAAATATATTCTTAACTTTAGAACCTAATTCCACTAAATCGGGAGTATAAATATAAGTGTGACATTTTGACCACTGGAGTCGCTATATACAAAATTTGTGGGTGGAAAATAAATATAATCAGGCGAAATTTCTTTGTGAAGTATGCAAGGATGGTACCACAGGCTAAAGCTATGATTTGACGTTCTTAGTACATAAATCCCGTTTTCGTTGACATAAATATCAGATAAATATATAAAGTATTTTTCATAACACGATTTCAAATGCTTTTTCATAACACGATTTCAAATACTTTTTCATAACACGATTTCAAATACTTTTTCATAACACGATTTCAAATTAATTTTCATAACACGATTTCAAATTATTTTTCATAACACGATTTCAAATTATTTTTCATAACACGATTTCATATTAAATAACGTAAATTAATGACGAAGAGATTAACATAATTTGTGTTTTTGGAAAAACGTTTTTAAACCATAAATGTTAATGAAGAACCAGTACTAGAAGAAAAAGGACAGGTAACCAATGTGTGAGGATCGTTAATAACCATCAGGGAGTGGCTAATGATCGACGAAATTGCCATTTGCTATGTAAAATTTGTAATTTCCATAGCAATTGGGGTAATCACGAACCTTTTAAGTTTTGTCAAGAGACCTTCGTTTCAATGCGATATTATTGTAAACTTCGGTCATTAAAGTAGTGGCTTTTTTTCTAACAAATAAATAATTTTGTTTGTTATATTTCGGTATGCATTTATTATTCCTTATATTTTCAGATAGTTTTGAGACATCCTTATGTGGCAGAAATTTGCGTCGTTGTATCAATTCCTGATTTAATACTCGAAGAAATTCCCATTATTTTGTTCACAGTCAATAAGGGTATGTTTATTAAGTGTGATAGTTATATTTTTCAAATGTTTTGCATTTAATGTTTATATAGTTTTGATTATCTTGAAAATTTTGGCTTTTAAAATAATCTCTTTCTAACCCCTCCTTTTTCGGGCGAATGATTTGAAGAAAGACTGTGTATGGTCCACATGAATAAAGGTCAGGTACATTCTGTTAAAAAAGTCTTTACGCGTTGCAGTTTTCGAACATATTTTACTATATTCCAAAGACTATTCAAGATAGCACTCTGAAATGAAGTGCGTTGTAATAGGTTTTCATTCCTCTTTTATATTTTACCCGTTTCAAAGTTGTCCTTTGCATAATTTTACCGGAAACAGGAAGAGTCAAAATTAATATTTTATAAAATATTCGGTTCTCGCTGTTATAAATGCGATTTTCGGATTCATATTTGAAAAGTTTTCACCAAATTCAGTTCGGATGAGTAGGTCACGAGTAATCAGCCTTTTTTATTATATATATGGCAACCTCGATTTAAATGGCGATAATTAATAATCGAGTATAACGAATTTTTGTCGCAATAATGGTCGTTAGATGTATGTCAGCAGCGCAGAGAGACCAACTTCAAGTTTTTACCGTTTGGGCTCGTTTTAGCTGTAAGCTGTTATTTTGGGCAATTCTCTAACTTTTTAAACTAGCAATCGCAAGCTATACCTACCTTACGTGTTCTATGGAAGCGCGATACCTAAATGATTGGCCTTAGGTGTCATCAAACTTTGAACGAAACGTGGCGGATATCTCGCGAATTCCCCTCGCGCAAATAAAAACAAGTTGGGCAAATTAAAATTTTACAGTTTTTAATTTTCACGAGTGAAAATTTAGCGAAAGGGTTAAACTGATCGATAAGTTATCGCTTTCTTTACATCAAAATACCGTAAAATTTCAACTTGACCACCTTGTTTTTATTAGCACGATGACTAATCACCTATTTAGATATCGCGCTCTCATAGAACACACGAGGTTGTTTTTACCCTTTAGTCGATTGTTTTCACTTGCGATAACTCGTTTAAAAAGTTACAAAATTACCCCCGTTTTCAGTTGTGGACATTGTTACCGTCTTGCATTTTTCCCATTTAATTTTAAGGGTTTTCCATCGGTAGCTTTGAACGTCAGTTGTGAAATACGCCTTTGCCCCTGCTTTGGTTTCAGTCTGCCTCATATTTGCGATTGGCATTATTATTAAGCCTCAGATTTGCGCTAGACGTGGGAGGCTATAGCACCCTAAAGCTACGTTTAGCAACGCTCAATCGCATAACGAATGTACTTAGCATGGAAGCTATCTCCTCTGAAGTTGTTTTATATATGGAATAGTCGAATTTGTCTATTTGAAGGGCTCTTGTGCAGGGCATATGCCATCATGAATGGGCTGCAATGAGTCGGGCTGAAGACCCACACATAATCAATATGAGTTCACAATATTATGATATCATGTCCCTAATAACAATATTTTCGAACCGCTTCTCCTCTTCAAGAGACGCGAGTTTTCTCTTAAAAAGAGGGTGAAATGGAAGAAGTGATTTTTTTTGTCGATTTTCCTACTAATTATAAGACCAGTCTGCATAGTGAAACATTCAGGAAATACCTCCGAATGATTTTAAAATTCAAATTAGGTTCAGATTTTAAGGACAATTTTAAACAAGGATCACCGACCAATCGCGAAAAGTCTTGCCTTTATGTTAACAAAATTCTCGTGGTTATATTAGTTCTCATGCGCCCTTAAGGCTCGTTTACATGTGCGCGAGAAATGGAAAAAGTCGAAGCGTAAAGCTGAGAGATGAGGCGTATTGGGGTTTGAGTTCCCTAGGCGTACCGTTTACAAACAAGCGAGAACTTTTCAAGTCGCGCTTGTTGCTCATAGATGATGCGGGTGTTCCGAATAAGCTCCGATCTGCCGCAGTAGAATCTTCAGCTCGTGTTTGCTTCTCGCAAAGATTCACGTGATTTTCCAAGCCAATAATATCCAAGGACCGAATATCGTTTGATATTTTTGCGTTTGTTTATCTCGCGAAATAGGCCTAGGCACCACCATTGAGAATATCTTTAAAAGAACAAGATAAAATTGTTGAAATACGTGTAATCACATTGCCTCATACTTTCAAGCTCGACAATTAAATCCAAATTATTCTCAAGCTCAAGTAGAGAAAATATACGCACCTTGACTGCTTGACAAATTATATCAAGTAACGTTCCAAAAGGCGAAAATAGCCATCTTTGTTTCTATTTCTCCATATAGGATGTACCCAACAACGACGTTCCGTTCTAATTTTCTGTTGTTTTTTTTGTTATAAATGTCGAATGTTTTTCAAAAGCAATAGTTTATTTTTAAGCAGAAGTAAACTAACGACAGTCGACGCCATTTTAGTTGTTTACTTTCGACTGAAAGGCAACTCTGCAATCTAGGCTCATGCTACCGCCCAGCTCGTATGTAAACGAAGGAGCGGGTGGAGCAGCGGGAACAAACGCTTTGGGCAGACGCGATTTTTTTTAATCGCGAGAAAAAGATTCGATTTTCAACTTCTACTCTCCGCTTTAAGCTTTTTCTGGCTCACATGTAAACAAGCCTTAACTGTTAGAATTATTATCTTTCGAACAAGATGGTTCTCTGACTTTAGCAATTAGCATTTCGGTAGACTCATCTTAAGAAGTTCTGTGATAATACAGTGTAAATTACCAGAATTAGTTTGTCAAAAGTAGCATATTGACTAGTAAGTCAAAATGATGTTTAATACATTATAAGTACTTAACTGAATTAATTATAAAAATCGGGTTAAATAGAAAATTCCCATAACCTTTCAATCTGGAACTACATGTATTTATAATTAAATTTTCTACATCTTTTCTTTTGTAAGACTGCAATCAAAGTTTGGATAGTATCACTTCGGACATTTTTCAGTCTGTGTCAAATCATTTTGGAGAGTCTGTCACCTTTGGAAGAATTTTGCCAGTCGAAAGTTTACCCAGAACACGAACAGGAAAAATTCATAGACCAAGTATTAGTGATTTAACTAAAGGCGAAAAAAATATGTAAGTATAATTATTCAATTTTATGTAATAAAATACCTCTACAGATTTTTTGAATTTACTATTTAACTAATGTTCTGAAGAAAAATAAGGAAAGTGAAGCAACGTTGCTACTGACACAATAACATGATCTAGTTTTATACTACCAGGCGTAATCGTCAAATATTTTGAAACCCAATTCGCAAAAGTCACAGTTTTTGTCTGCAATTGATGAACCGGCAATGAACTCAACTCTTGTATTTTCCACTACCACCACTAATTTCTTTTCTCTGTTGCTTGCATCAATTTCAGTCGTTAAATAGAAATACCGTTGAAACTTACACCATGCTTTGTTCTCATTAACAAAAATTGAGCCTTCTTATTTCAACAAATTATGTTCCCATTTCTAAGCGGAATTTTGAAAACTCATGGTAGACATAAACCAAAACAAATGCACCTACTGTTTTAATACGATAAATAGGTTCGAAAACATTTTCAAGCTTGAGGATAGAGTCACTCTAATTTCAAAATTATATATTTCTACCCAATTGGCATAGTTGAATGTATATATTTTAGTTAGTCAAATTCGGATCGGGCTGGATATATTTATGCCTCTACGATTGACGATTACGTCACTGGAGGTGTCTGTCTCTGCGATAACTAGGTTGTTCAGGAATATTTAAATGTAGCAAGTTGGGAAACCAAATAAAATCTCTCCAAGTCGATACTAGGGCATCTACATAATTTTCTGAAAATGCAACTATCGCTATATATTGATAAAATTTTAAATAATGAATTATTCAAGCCATATTAAGAGTTCCATTGGCCTGTCACACCTAGAAAATATTCTTAGTTATATTACATGTTTGTTACATTTCTCCAAAACGAGAACATGCAACAAAGAATGGTAGCTTGGCCGATAAGACCCATAACCGCGGCTAACTAATTGTGGTCATGACTCATAGTTCTATTATAAAAAACAGAAAATTTGATCCATGTTGAATTCAGTTCTATTTTGATTCTTTGAAACTGCTTCTGGCATTCTGCTTCTTGGTTAACACGTGGTTAACACTGTCTAAATATCACTTCCCTGCCTAGAAAAAGGGAATATAGTAAAGCAGACGACGCTTCCAACCCATAATCACTACTCTTATATGCCGAAACATATTTACCATGTTTTCACTTGATATTTTGCAAAATAGAAAATAATATGGTTTTGTAAGAGTTCTTTTCATGCCAGCACAAAATAAAAACAAGAAGGGAGTATGAACCAAGGAGTAGAAACTGTAAGCATTATAAAATTATAAAATTTTATTTCTTATGCCTATGCTTTGCAAGCCAACAGTTCCTTAAATAAGTTCAAAGTGTATCCCACTATGGCTTTCGATTTTAATTTAATTTATTATGAAATTCCAACCGTCTTTACCTTATTTATAATTAAGTCCAATTAAAAAACTTTATTCCTAAAATCATTTTAAACATAGCTACTGTTAACTAGCGAACACCTATTTCAGACTTTTTTGTAAATTAGGGTATATAAGGCGATTGATTTGCATTAAGAGATAAGAAGATGTGCAATTGAATGGATATTCGGTGGAAACCCTGCCATTGGGGGACAAGATGTTCCTTGTAACCCCAGCCTCTCGCTGCGTACATCTTAACCCTAACGACCATGATGGAGTAGAAGCCAATTTTCCAGTTTGGTGTCTATGTAGTATAGACGAAACAGTAAACACCAGTAGATGGTGGAGTTAGAAGCCAATAAGTACAGATTGGTGTGTATGTGGTATACACGAAAGACTAGTGCACTGTGTTGTTGTAGGATTCAATAAATTGATTGGGTGTTGAAGAAGACTTGACTGTTGAAGGTATATCGGCTAGTTAATGAGTGGCGCTTAAGTGAGATAGATATCGTAATGAACCACAATTTTCGGAATTTATGTGAACTGCGTACATGGATCGGAAATTGCCAACACGTTCGCTCCGATCGGCCAACTGCGAACGCGGTGACAGACTGACAGAGACACAGACACATTCGGTGTAATGTCTCTCCCTGACGTCATCGTCACTCGGAGAAGTAAACAAGTTGGGAAGCCGAAATAAGCCGCTTCGAGACTAGTGCTAACATTTTCTACCAAAAATTATACTTTTGCATTATTAAAGGTTGAAGTGTCTAATCCTTACTGTATATCCTCATAAAAGGACCTAATGTATATCATTTAAATGTGCATTTAACTTTCGGCTCACTCAGAACTAGGGATGCACCGATATGGGTACGGCCGATATATCGGTCATAAAAAATAGTATTACTCCATGAATATCGTTTACAAGAGTAGAATCAACATTTTTAGGACCATTTACGTTTTTACTGTTTATTAGAGACATGCGTCACATCTCGTTCGTTTAATGTGGTACCGCTACATGCTTTAGATTTAACCCTGTTCCATAAAAAATGGTGTGGTCTAAGTTAAATACTTGTTTGGATTTTAATAAAAATGCAGCACCTTTCTTTGATCAACAAGAAGTAGCGTTATAAGCAAACTAATGGACCACAAGTGAAATGATCAAAGTGTACATTGGTGACACCAAACGCATTAGAGAGCGTCAGTGTCGACTTCGATTGTTTGTTGGAGGTATGGGAACCTGGGGGAAATACTTTCTCATAGTCGTGAACAACGGAATAAAACTGAGATTATGGAAAACCTTGCATTTTTCAAGGGAAATGTTAAATTGTGGGAATAAATTTGTATGATGACGTGTTTCAATTAGTATCCATTGAGTACAGACTGTTAAAAAAGTCTTTGCGCGTTGCGTTTTTTGCACTTATTTTACTATATTTCAAAAAATATTCAAGCTTGCGCTCTGAAATAAAGTGCGTTAAAACGTTTTGCATTCCTCTTTCATATTTTACCCGTTCCAAAGTTGCCCTTGGCATGCTTATACCGGAAACCGGAAATGTCAAAATTATCAACTTTGAAAACATTGGATTCTCGAGGATATAAATGTGATTTTCGGATTTTTTGGGGTCGATTCATATTTGAAAAGTTTTCACCAAATTCAATTCGGATGAATAGGTCACGCGTAATCAGCCTTTATTTAAAATATGGCAAACTTGGTTAGAGTGGCGATAATTCAAAATCGAGTATCGAATCTTTGTCGTAATAATGCTTGTTAGATGTTATGGCACTTTATGCGTATATAGATGATTGGTTTTGTGGCGCGCTACTTTGAAACAAATCAGACGTTCATTAAAGGGATGGTGAAGTGGAAAATAAAGTAATTTTATTATTGATTTTTCCTAGTGTTGTAAATTTTCCGGAAAAATAAAACGCGGAAAATTTTCCGGAAACTTTTCCGGAAAAATATAAAACTAGCAATTATGTGAGCTTTGAGTCAATTTATCCAACTTTTAAAGATTTAAAACATTCCCCAGCTATTTTGCCATCTTTAGTAGATTTATTAAAGTACCGCCAAATATTACTGGTTGATTTTCCCATAATTTGTGATTTTAAACAGGGTTAACAAGCTTAATAACATTAACAACATAACACCCCGTTTCCCTTACAATGACGCAGACCATCACTATCCTTTATGCCTGATAATTTTAGTTTCACTTGGGTCTCTTAACGGTTAGGTCTCGACTCTCTAACGCCTTATACCGTCATAAGACCAAACAGTAACCCTATGCATGCAAGCGATAGCAAATGAGTGAGCTTTTCCTATAGAGAATAGGGGTCACTAGACTCTGTGCCCTTGGACAATTTTTTACCCCTCCGAATTCACCTAAAACAAAATAATGAATGTTTTGAAAAGAAAGGCAATTGAAAAATTTTAAAGTTTTAACTTTTTAATTGAAAAACCGGTAGCGGAAAAATACGGAAAATTTTCCGGAAAAATATAGCTCGGTCATTTTCCGGAAAATTTTCCGAGCGGAAAATGTTCCGCGGAAAATTTTCCGACTTACAACCCTAAATTTTTTCCATAAGACAGTGAAACCTAAGACCATTAAACACAGATGGACTAGAATGATAAGATAAAACTCCTAGCTTCAAACTTCAGCGCGTATAGTCGCCCCTAGCGGGAGAGTCCCGAAACTTTTAAAAGCATAGATCATCTGACCTTTATTATGTCGTCTGCTCTGTTGAATTTTATGATTGTACGGTCTAGGTACGGTTAGGTTTTTCCTCTCCGCTTTTTCGCCTTTTATGTTCGTTTTCATATAAGTAATAGGGTAATGGCAGCCCTCTGCCTTCGACTGTATTAAGCTCTATGGGGAAATAACATGGGGTGCCATTAGTCTATTTAAAGGATTTGTTTGGGTATTTAAGATGCCAAGCAAAAGGTTCGCTGATAAATCCCATATGAAAGGCATTAATTTCAACAAAATACCAAACCCCAAATATCAACTTTCTAAAAGTAAACCTATCAGACTTCCGAGCTTTAACGGGCCTAATGTCGTCTGCTATTTCACGCGCCAGTTTGTTTGATTGGAAATAGTTTTAATATTGGTCGCGGCGTTACGCTGAGAGACGCTTCCCACAACGAAACCATCCGCCCTATCTCCATTCCAGGCCATCTGTGTTTAATGGTCTTAGGTGAAACATCCAGGAAATAACACCGAACGATTTTTAAACTACGATTAGTTTGAAATTTCATGAATAATTTTAAATAAGGACCTCCGACTAATCGCGTAGCGCCCTGCCTTTTTATCAACAATTTTCTCTTGGCACGCTCCGTGTTGAATAAATTTATTGCGAGACTTGAAAAAATTGCGCGATGTGACAATTGTGGCGCGAGACGTGAAGCGTGCCACGAGAATTTTGTTAACAAAAAGGCACGGCGTTACGCGATTGGTCGGAGTTCCTTTTTTGAAATTATTCTTAATATTTTAACCTAATTTGAACATTAAAATCAATGGCAGGTATTTCCTGAATTTTTCATTATGCATACTGGTCTCATGATTAGTAGAAGAATCAATAAAAAACGCTTTATTTTTCACTTCCCACTCCCTTTAAGAGAAACCTCGCGTCTTTTGAAGAGGAGAAGCGGTTTGAAAATATTGTTATTTGGTCCATGATATCATAATATTTAGAACTCACATTAATTACGTTTGGGTCTTCAGCCCAACTCATTGCAACCAACCTAGTGAAAATCTCATTCATGATAGCCTATGCGCTGCACGAGATCCCTTCAAATAGACAATTTCGACTATTCCATACATGAAACAACTTCAGAGGAGAGAGCTTCTATGCTAGGAATGTTCGCTACGCGATTGAGCTTCTCTAAACGGAGCCTGAGGTTGGCTATAGCCTCCAGCGTTTAGCGCAAATGTGAGGCCAGGGATAGATTTAATTTTAGAAGTGGGAATAGAAAATAAAGTAATCTTGGAGCGCGTCAAATTCCCGGACCCCCCTCCACGGAAAGGAGGGGTATGAAAGAAGAGGCGTGTCAAAGCGACAAAGGTTAAAAGGAATAACGTATTTTTCGCCGATCCCGTCAGCAACGTCAGCAAAACGTAATTTAAGTGAGCAATCAGAAAATTTAAACTTTTCATTACGCGTTAGAGGGAGGGCTCTATACTTGGCAATGAGTCGGACTGAATTGAACATTAACCGTTCTCCAATCCTACTTCTAAAATTAAATCTATCTCTGTTGAGGCTTAATAATAAAGCCGACCGCAACCAAAGCATGGCCAAAGACGTATTTCACAACTGACGTTCAGAGCTACCGATGGAAAAGCCTAAAAATTAAATGAAAAAAAAAAATAATGCCGGTAACAATGATCACAACTGAAAATAGCAGCTAACAGCCAAAACGAACCCGAACGGTAATAACTTGAAGTTGGTCTCTCTGCGCTGCTGGTCTGCTACTCCTTTCGTTTATTTTCTATGGAAAAAATACTAACTTTGGGAGGTATTGGAATATTAGGCCATTTTGTGTTTTAAGACTTTTATTGTGTAGGAAAGAAAACTAGCCTTTTTGAAGAAATTTTGGATAACTATTAATATTATTATTGATAACTAGTTAAATGTTGAAAAATATTTATAAAATTTGGACGAAAATTTTCAAATAACAAGACTTCCTTCGAGTTTCAGATTGAAGAATGCTCGTTAGCTTTATTGAACTATTTTATATAAACAAGACAGTCACTTTCAGCTTGAATTGTTGCTTGATATTTTATTGGACATCCCCTAGCCCTTAAAGGGAGGATGAAGAGGAAAATAAAGGGATTTGTTTTTCGATTCTACTTCTAATTATAAGACCATTTTGCATAGTGAAACATCCAGGAAATACCGTCTGCGTTCTTGAACTATTTAATACAAACAAGACTGTCACTTTCAGTTTCAATTGTAGCTTGATATTTTACTTAACCTCCCTTAGCCCTTAAACACATTTTTAATCTTTTGTTAAATGACAGACATAAACGCTAAATCGGGTTCAAGTCGGGCGAGAGAGCGGGCCAATCCAAAGCGTCAATTCCTTCGTTCTCCAGAAATCTTGCAACGATTCTTGGCAATTGTCCTGCTGAGCCTAAAACCATACACTATAACAATGATTTAAGTTAGTCAAGAATAATTATCAGGTTATTAATATTACTCATACGGAGAAAAAAATACCAGCGAACAGGGCGGATCTCCATTTTTAATATTACAATGTTTTACCTCCTAATTTCATTAGAGTTTATGTCTGTCTTTTAGAATACGATTAAGAATGTGTTTAATGGGAGAGTGAAATGAAAAATCAAATATTTTTTCATCTATTCTTCTACTAATTATAAGACCATTCTGAATAGTGAAACATCCAGGAAATATCTCCGAATCATTTTGAAATTATATAAAAAGGACTTGGTTTGCCCAAGCCTAAAAAACAAAACGATAAGAGTTTTTTCCAGTTGACTGAAGCGCGGATATTTTATTTTTCTATATAATTTTAAAGACAATCCGTATTTTACTACTCTTTAGAATTTAATTCAATCTCCTGATTTTACTGCTAATGGATTTATTTCCTATAAATTAATTGAAATAAAAAATTACTTATCTCAGATATTTCATGATAAAATTTTACGAAAATGGAATTGTTGAAAAATCTGAGATAAGTAATTTTTTATTTCAATTAATTTATAGGAAATAAATCCATTAGCAGTAAAATCAGGAGATTGAATTAAATTCTAAAGAGTAGTACAATACGGATTGTCTTTAAAATTATATAGAAAAATAAAATATCCGCGCTTCAGTCAACTGGAAAAAACTCTTATCGTTTTGTTTTTTAGGCTTGGGCAAACCAAGTCCTTTTTATATAATATCTGTTCCTTCAGTCTGCATTTGTATTAATCTATTATAAAAGAATTTTTTGCCTGAAATGCGAAATTTTTCACTTCTAGGACGAGGTTAAAAATGGTTTTTCACTTCTACTAATTCTTATAAGATACGGCTCACAATTCGTTTTAGAACCCGAGCTTAATAGTCAACTTCAAAACGAACATTCTGCCACGATTTTTAAACTATCAAATCCGTATCTTTTACAGTCCACTCTGCAATTACAATTATCCATGACATTGCGTTCACTGCCCTTGTACGTTTACAGTGAGTGGCACCGTGGCCAGTTATTTTAATTAAAATACCTAGGCCACAGGTCCAGTTTTAAAAAAATGCTTATTTCCAACACTGATCCATCTATCCTTATGCCTTACTGAAGGCTACAGTGAAATTTCCATGAAGCGTAAGCTTCCATTATAAATCCATGGCCTAAGTAAGGCAACTTAAGCCTTGGTCGAAACTAACATCTAAAATATAAATTAAAAAGGTATCTTAAGTATAGAATTTCAACCGAGACACATAATTAAACGAAAAATAGACCCGCCAGAGAAATTTTTAATAAATATAGTGTTATATTTATTGAAAAATATCAAGTTAAAGTTTCAAGGCGGTGAAATGGCAAATTAGCGTCGTCTACTGAAGAGTAATGAACAATTAGCGTCGTCTGCTGTAGAATAATCTTTTGAGGTACTTACATTTTTAATTAAATTAACATACTTAGACTTAATTAATTTTCATGAAACTTGAAAAAGGCACACCTTGAATAGTTACTTGTTAATTTGAAAGTATTCCGAAACGTAACTTCGCTTTAGTTTTTAAATGATTCGATGTACAGGAGCACCAAAAACCCCATGTTATTCCTATGGGAAAATCGGCGAAAATCTGTGAATTTTCATTTAACATTACGGGAGGGTGTGGGATCTTATCTAGAAGGGCCTACCGGCCCTCTAGAATTCCAATTAGGTTCAGATTTTATGGATAATTTTAAATAATAGCCTCCGACCCATCTCATAACGCCTTGCCTTCCTATTGACAAAATTTTCGTGGCACGCTCCATGCCAAATGAAATTTATCGCGAGATTTAATATACGTTGCTCGTGATGTGACTATCGTGGCGCGAAATATAGAGCGTGCAACGGAAATTTTGTTAACAGGAAGGCGAGGCGTTAAGTTATTAGTCAGAGGTGCTTATTTCAAATAATCTTTAAAATCTGAACCTAATTTGAATTTTAAATTCATTCGGAAACTGTATTTCCTTGATGTTTCACTGTGCATATAATGGTCTTATAATAAGAAAAATCGATCAAAAAATCACTTTTTTTTTCTTCTTCATCCTTCCTTTAAGGGCTAGGGGATGTCCGATAAAATATCAAGCAACAATTGAAACTGAAAGTGACTGTCTTTCTTGTAAAAAAAAGCACACGAACATTCTTCAATTTGAATCTCAAAGGTAGTCTTGTTATTTAAAAATTTTCGTCCAAATTTTATAAATAAATTTCAACTTTTCACTAAATATTAAAAATTATCCAAAGTTTCTTTAAACAGGGTCGTTTTCATTCCTACACAATAAAAGTCTTAAAACACAAAATGGCCCTATATCCCAATACCTTCCAAAGTTAGTATTTTTGCCATAGAAAATAAACGAACGGAGTAGCAGACCAGCAGCGCAGAGAGACCAACTTCAAGTGTTTACCGTTCGGTTTCGTTTTAGCTGTTAGCTGTTATTTTCAGTTGTGATCATTGTTACCGGCATTTATTTTTTTTTCATTTAATTTTTAGGCTTCTCCATCGGTAGCTTTGAACGTCAGTTGTGAAATATGCCTTTGCCCATGCTTTGGTTGCGGTCGGCTTTATTATTAATTAGAGCTCGGCATTATCTATCCATTATCCACGTTAATTTAACTTTATCCATACTCGAAAATTATCAACAGAACTTACATGTTATTATAATCCACAACTTTGTTTATAAATAATTGGTTATCCACCAATTTGTGGATAATGGATAGATAATGCCGAGCTCTATTATTAAGCCTCAACAGAGATAGATTTAATTTTCGTGGTAGGAATAGAGAACGGTTAGCGTTTTAATCAGTCCGACTCATAGCCCAGTATAGAGCTCCTCCCTCCAACACGTAATAATAGGTTTAAAATTTCAGATTGGCTCACTTAATCTAGGTTTTTCTGACGTTGCTGACTGAGACGGCGAAACATACGTAATTCCGTTTTACCTTTGTCGCTATGACCAGCCTCTTCCTTCATATCCCACCGTCCCGAGGAAGGGGGTCCGGGACTTTGACGCGCGCCCAGATTACCCTGTTTCCTATTTCTGCTTCTAAAATAAAAATCTTTCAATGGCCTGTCATTTGCGCTAAACGCGGGAGGCTATAGGCAACCCCAGGCTCCGTTTAGCGAAGCTCAATCTCTTAGCGAACGTTCCTAGCATAGAAGCCATCTCCTCTGAAGTTGTTTCTTATATGGAATAGTCGAATATGTCTATTTGAAGGGATCTCGTGAAGCGCATATGCCATCATGAATGAGATTTTCACTAGGCTGCAATGAGTCGGGCTGAAGACCTAGATGTAATTAATATGAGTTCTAAATAATATGATATCATGGCCCAAATATCAGAATTTTTAAACCGCTTCTCCTCTTCAAAAGACGCGAGTTTTCTCTTAAAGGGAGCGCGAAGTGGAAATTAAAGTGTTTTTTATCGATTCTTCTATAAGACCAGTCTGCATAATGAAAAATTTAGGAAATACCTCCCATTGATTTTAATATTCAAATTAGGCTAAGATTTTAAGAATAGTTTTAAATAAGGAACTCCGACCAATCCGTAACGCCGTGCCTTTTTGTTAACAAAATTCTCGTGACACACTCCATGTCTCGCGCCACAATTGTCACATCGCGCAAATTTTTTCAAATCTCGCGATAAATTGATTCAACACGGAGCGTGCCAAGAGAAAATTGTTGGTAAAAAGGAAGGGCGCTACGCGATTGGTCGGAGATCCTAATTGTCGTTAAAAAATCGTTCGGTGTTATTTCCTGGATGTTTCACTTTGCAGATTGGTCTTTTAGAAAAATCAATAACTTTATTTTCCACTTCTCCATCCCTTTAATGAACTTTTGATTTGTTTCTAAGTATTGCGCCACAAGACCAATCATAGATATACGCATAAAGTGCCATAACATCTAACAAGCATTTTTAGGACAAAGATTCGATACTCGATTATGAATTATCGCCACTCTAACCAAGTTTGCAATATTTTGAATTTCATCCGAATTGAATTTGGTGAAAACTTTTCAAATATGAATCGACGCCAAGGAATCCGAAAATCGCATTTATATCCTCGAGAATCCAATATTTTCAAAGTTGATAATTTAGACATTTCCGGTTTCCGTTGTAAGTATGCAAATTACAACTGTGGAACGGGTAAAATATGAAAGAGGAATGCAAAACTTTTATAACGCACTTTATTCCAGAGCGCTAGCTTGAATAGTTTTTGAATTATAGTAAAATATGTGCAAAAAACGCAACGCGCAAAGACTTTTTTAACCGTCTGTACCTTATAACTTGTCAAATTTTCCCGAAATTATAGGTTTACACGAAGCCGATATGAGCCGATACCGATATGATAAAGATAGGCCGATAAATCGGTGCATCCCAACTCAGAACCGTTAAGACCTCCTCAAAAAGAACACGAATAAAGGCCAATATTGGTTTAGCCCAAAGGTCTCTTAATTCATGGATCCACTCCGAACAATACTAGCATAAAATTCAATATCAACATCCATTGAATCTAGCAAAGTTTAAGTTTACGTTTACGCTACATTTAAATGAAGTAAAGCTGGATTAAATATAAACACCAAATTTGAAATTTTAATTTCAAAAGTTGTTCTTGGAATACTGAAATGAAACCGAGATTTATAGCTACGCAACTACTAAAACATCGTAATGCCGAAACATACTTAACATATTTTCATTTAATATTCTGCAAAAAGAAAATGTTATGGTTTTGTAAGAGATCTTTTCATCCTACTCGCTATACATTAACTTTGCTATGCGTATATTATTTTTTATTCAGATGCAATAGAGAGTAAGGGTGGCCTTATAACACTAAAAATTTTACCCCTCCCCCCTGAAAGGGGGAAGGAAGGGGGGTAAAATTTTTGGTGTTATAAATCCACCCCTTGGGTTGGGGGGGAAATTTATGATGTCACGTGGTGTTTGGGGGGGGGGGAATTGATGACGTCACGTGATGGTTTTGGCGGGAAATTTGAATTGTTGCGACACCTGGTGGTGGTTTTCTTGATGACGTCACGGCTAATTTTTGATGACGTCACGTGGCTGGTTACCTGTAGGGATAGGCTTATGCTATTGTAGGCTTATGCTATTGTAGATCCTGGTAGGCTTATCCTATGGTAGATCCTGAACGATAGGCTTATGCTATTTGTAAAACAATCGGATTTTAAATCAAAAGCATTTAATTAGCGTGATAATAACATACATAATTAAGTTAAATTAATAAAAAATTGGTTAAATATTTAAAAAACCTCCTCCTTAAACTTGATTCAAGCCGTATCTGAAGATGTTTTTTTCAATACCGGACTAATAAAGCGCCGTTGGTAGGAAGTCGAACCCTGGAATGGAAACTCAAATGTTGTTGAAACAACACAGAGCTGGACGCATTACCACCAGGCAACCACACGGTTTGTTAATAAGCTCCTTTTACATTTTTTAGTCGCCGTATATGATTTTGAAATTGTTTAGCAATTTTCATATCGTTAATTTTTCGATTTGCGGTAAAAGCTTTTAGGAAAGCTTTCGTACTTTTCTTCTTACTTCTATGAATAAGATAGAGGGCGCTATACTGCCCGCATACGCTACTTTCTAGCCTTAGAAGTTGTCGCTTACCAAAAGTCAATTTTCTGCAGTTAAAAGATAAAAATCTTCTTATAATAGGCAGAAATGGTGGCAAACCGTAGCTATCGAAATAATACCCTACACGTGCTCCATCTATGAAGGCCGATACCCAGTGAGACCCCTTTTCATAGTGCTGATCTAAATTTATAATTAACGATGCGGGATATCTGGTAACCTTAGGTAACCTATTTGATGGGAAAACACCCAAAACGTTGGGCGTATCTGATAAAGCGAGAATCAAGTCTACGGTGGTGGTTGCTGACATTTTAATAATCTACAATTACGTTTCTATTTTTATCGATTTGAATCATGCTTTGAAATTCGGCGTATACAATGCAGACTGCGGCTTCCGACAAAGGTTTAGCGAATCCCATGTCCAATCTTAATTGTCCTTGCTTAACGGGGTTCCAGTGGTTTGTTTCGCTAGCAGATAGGTCCGGTGTCAGATCAAAAGCGTAGAGGGTTATTACTCGGACGTATTCGCCCACCTTTAATTTTTTCCCGTAAACTATCTTTTCGCTAAAGTACTTTCCGTATACATTTTAAAAAACCTGAAGGACATTGGTTCCAGTAACTTCCAAAGGTTTCATTTTTATCGCGGAATGCACCGAGTTATTGTAAGCATTTACCAGATCTTCTAAAATATCTATATATCTATTGGTATTCTTTTCTGTAAAATACCTGTACATGCGTGACTTTAAAGTTTGATTTAATCTTTCTACCATACATGCTTTTATATCGTCATTCTCAGTTGTAAAAAATATAACCCCTTTCTCCTTCAAGTATCCTTGTAATTGGGAATTTCTAAATTCGGTACCTTTATCCGACTGTAGCTTCCTAGGAACCCTTTCGCTAAAGACAGACTTAAAAGCCTCAACCGTTTCAACACCGCTTTTTGATTTTAAAGGTACGGTTAATATGTATTTGTACCCGTCGTTGTACTGACTCAAAGAACGCATGTCGTTCAAATCCACCTGATATTGATCTCCTATGTTAGTTACAACCACCTTGTTTCTTTTAAACTTTCTAAAAACTCTCTTATGTAAAGTGTACGCATCTTTTCCCTTTAACCAATCTAGTACTTGTTTCTTACTAATCCCCTTTAATTTTACTGCTAAAACTAGAAAGTAGGTTTGTAAATGCGTAAAAACCTCTAGGTTTTGGGTCTTTGTTAGAGGAAGGCTTGACAAATTCTAAAGCTATATCTCTAATATTCGAGCCGGGTATTATTGCATCATTAACTATAACTTCCCCACTATCTGTCCACCTAAGCTTTTCAGGGGTAGTGGACATCTGATCAACGATTCTTTGTACAAGCCCTATATATTTAAGGGGGATATCGTCTAAACAAGCCAAGTTATAATAGTTGGATGTCGGTTGGGGGACCGTGGGTATAGGTTGCCTAGCGATAATATGTAAATTATTATATCTTTGTAGAGTCTGATCGTATAAGCGCCATTTTGAGGATTCGTCTAAATCTTTACGAGCTAAAATAACATTCATTTCATTGTCCAATTCCGAAACTACTTGTTGTTGGGCGTGTGGGAACGGGTCGCTTTTATAGGTAGAGCTAGGGACAAGGACCATTTTCTGAGCGTACTGCATTTTTACTGACTACCTCCTGTTATGGCGCCGATAATAGAGGAAACGAGAGGGAAAAGGAAAGAAAAGAAACTACCGCCCTCCTGAACTAGTATATCACGTTTTGTTTTCCAAGATATTCTCTTATTAGCAACTTTTCTAAGCTTTGCGGAATGCCTAGCTAATCTAGCTTTTTGACTTTTATTTAATTTAACGTTACCGTGTAAAGTATTTTCAACACACTCTGAGATTGCGTCAATAAAGGGTTTCTTGGCGTTACGTAAAATTGTTCTGCGTTGTTTTCGAGGGGATTTGCCAATAACGGAGAGCAAATTTCTTTGCGACCGAACGGCATAAGGCATAGTGACTAAATGAAGAGATGGCTAAACACCCATCTACTATTATAATTATTTGGGAATGTAAACTTCGCAAGGGTTGTCGGGAAATATTCCAGTCCTAACTCTATGATTCTCGGGGCATCTTTGGTGTAGATCGAATAATAAATATCCGAAAGGTAAACTAGTAGCGTCACGGTAGGCGTCGACAGCAAAACGCCATTTATCAGCAAACATTTATCTAGCTATTATTGAACTTTGGAATTTGTCTCTAGGAGATTTCATAAGAATAAGATAATGAGCGTTCAAAGAAACATCTCTAGAGTCTTTGGATCAATGGAATACGTTTTGGACGATATAAATTACACTCAAGTTGCGATGATGCGTTCCCTTGGTAAAAAGAGACCCAACTTCTCCTTTGTTCTCGGTCATCAAGTCATCAATTATTAAAAGGCAAGGCTTACCGTCTGTATATTCTGATAAATCTGGCATACCTTGTTTGAAAACCACAAATTTTCTCAAACTTTCGAAAAAAGGTTGCCATTCACCGTAGAACCAATGTATTTCGCTTATATTAGGGGAAAACATGGCTTTCCTGTTCTCTAATATTTTTAAAACTAATTGAGTTTTCCCGCTTTAAGACGGGCCTGCTATCACCATGTTAAAAGGATGGTAGAAAGGATACATGACCTTACACTTTCAACGAACGAATGAGATAAAGATTGTAAAGTGTTTGTATATATATATGTAGATGAGATCGACACGAAAATGAACAATTGCAATTTCGAAAATACATGGGATATTTAAGGAAGCATTGACGAAAAAATTTGTTAATCACAGGACATTTCACCGAGACGAAAATGACTAATTGACAATATTGATCAAAAACAATATGACTAGACTTTATATAATGACTAAATACATGCTGACTAGATAAATAAATACATAAATAAATATCACCGGGACTGATTAGATAAATAAATAAATAAATAAAAAAAAGAGACCCCTCACAGAAATAGATACTGTCGAATGTGCTCAAACTCGGTAACCGTAAGGTAGCGTGCGGAAATCTTCAATTAACCTAACCTTATCCACCACAGTTCTATAAACCTTGGACTGGTCGACACTTATAACAGTGTGATCAGCCTTTCGGCGTATTTGCTTGGGGATTGGTACTTGGATTGGTTCCGCCGGCGGTTCGTAAATGCCTATAAGCCCCATTAACCGATCCATGTTAACCAAATCTCTGGTGGTATGGTTAAGTCGGAACCCCTTAACCTTCATCTCGACGGCTGTCGATCCGGTATCAGGGTTCACAACTCGGTATGCGTAGTTCTTACATCCACCACTCGCATATTCTTCGATATAGGCCGCGGGTCGTACTTTTCAAGCTCATTGGTCATTTCACCGAGGAAATTCCCAGTTTTGATTTCGACGCCCCCTGGTGTGTATACGTACAGTATCGAATCACAGTCTGTATATAAAACAGACTCTTCCAATCGTTCGAGGTAGGAATAAAGCTTAATCCTAGCCATGGCATTGGTGTACGCTGCGATCGGAACACTGACATTTTTATTAATTGGGTCAATCTCGTTGATATAACACCACTTAGCAACGCAAATGTCGTCGCTAACTGGTATCAACGTCTTGACCTCAATTGCTGGGTCATAGAACAAGTTAAAGAACTTCTGTAGATCATCAAAGACTTCAACCTTGTCAAGCCAAGTCCTTTCACCAAATTTGCCCCAAAACGAATTCAAACACAGTTTTGCGATGGTACGCTTGCCAGCGTTCTTCTCGATACAGCTAGGATCAAGTTTTACCCCTTCCTTTTCGTAGTACTCGGCTACGTATTGATCTTACTGCGCTTGGGTTACTACGTCAGAAGGCCAGCCGCTACTTTCCTGTTTTAGCTTCAGAAAGCAGTTGACGTAATTGTTAAAAAGCCCGCCACTTTTTGTTAAGGGGTCGTACTGAGATATTTTGTACGACCAGGCTTCGTGGATTTTTACACCACGTAACCCTTTCTAACCGCTAAATGGACTTCGTCCGCCACAAACGTCCCCCTAATAACTCTTTCCTCGTCGGAATGTGTGCAATCCCAATGATATTTGTTTTCAGCGCACAGCTGACACAGGGCAAAGCACAATTTACCCCCGATCTTTTGGGGTAAAACGGGGTGGAAGAGGTTACGAGGGGGGAGCCTATCCAGTTTAATAAAACCTTCAATCTCGTTAATGGGTTTGAAGTTGTCTGTCAAGATCGTAGGGTGGCCGTAAGGTAGTTTGCCGTATTTGTTACACCATGGATATAGACTAGTGACGTCGACATATCGAATCTCCTCTCCTGGCTTAACCTTGTGATGAAGACATAGAGCGGAAGTACGTCCCCCGAAAAATGCGTTACGGGGATTGAGTGGTTCCCACGCATCGATTTGGATATGGATGGAAGATAGAAAGGTGTTAATTTCGGGCTTTTGCTCCCTCAATTTGTGGAATAAACATTCCCACATTTCGATTACCTTATACCCCAGCTCCCTAAGCCTCTTATTACAGTTCAAAGTATCAGTATAGCGGGAGTGCAAAGTTTAAGTGACGTCACCGTGCAAAACTAGGTCTCTGTTTACCGGGAAACAGGCTCTACACCCGTGCCAAAAACAACCTTGAAATTGGTAGACGACCTTTTGATCTGCGCCAAGATCGTCTACTAGAAGCCCGTCGACTTTTATGTTTAAAATTTTAGGTTCGGAACCGTTAAAAGGCGACTTAATAATGACCCCGCGCTTATGGGCTTCCCACCTCAGCCACTCGATGGCTACTTTAGACTGAGGGTCTTTCATTCTATAGCCGTGAGGTGGAACAATTCCAATTGAATTTGGCGCTAGGTGGTCCTTCCTGAAAACGGCGTTGCAGAGCCCGGCAATTGTCACGGCAGTGTTAAAAGGGTTAACGTCCGCAATCTTCTCAAAAATCTCCCTGTACTTTAAGCACCCCTCTCTTAAAATCCTGACGTCCAAACGGCAATAATGGATCAATTCTTCAACATAGTTGAAACCTTTTTTGGCTTCAACTTTTTCGTTGTACCAAGAAATTAAAACCGAACGTTGTTTTTCGGTTAGCCTGTCTGGCGCGTAAGATTCTAATAGAGGCATGCCTTCCCTCAAGACATAATTTGTACGCGTAGGATCTTTTGGATCAAACACGTGTTCGGGAACAAAGTTGAAGAGCAAGTGCGGGAAATGTCCCTTATTTAAATTAGGGTCTAAGCCAAAAGTGGAAACAAAGCTAGATAAGGGGGATGGGATGAAATTTAAACTATCTATAAATGTCAAATTCTCATATCGAATTTGCATAATCTTCGTTCCCGTCATTATCACTTGAGGGCGCCACGCTTTGATGGCTAACATGGCTTTGTACAGAAATTGTAAATCATAGCCCTTCGCATTATGGGCGATAAGTGTTATTTTGGGAGAATTGTGGAATTCTTGAAGATAATTCAAAAAATCCAGAACAGGATCATTCCCGAGAAACACCCGTTCTCGAGGGCCGCAGGTGGTGCAAGTAAATTGATCAGATTTCTCGAGAATGCATTGATCACAGATTTTTTGAGAAATACATAAGATAGGAGTGTGTAGGAAAGCATTAGGGTTTGAAGGGTCTGGGGTATTTTGAACACATTCGAGATCATAAAAGATAGTAACCGAAGGATGGGTCTTTGCTTTTTCAGCCGCAGGGTGGGCTTTAGAGTCGGTAACCTGCATGAAACAATAGTGGGGGTGTGGGTTGAATTTATTACAGATGACGCAATAGACTTCCCCGCAGTTGTGAGGTGACTTGCGTTTCCCCATATCTATTGTTTTTGCGCAACGGGGGCATTTAAAAACCCTTTGGCAAACGGATAAGGTTTTGCTTCCACTAGCCTTATGGGCGTCAAAACATTCTTGCCCCCTAAAGTCGCGATGGCAGGTACCGCATCTAATTTCTCCCCCCTCGCAATCTTCGGCCCTTTGGCAGGAATAACAATACTTGTTGCATGCATGCTTAAAGTCTAAATGATTATATCCCACAAGGCACCTCTAGCAGAAAAAAATCGAAATGAAAGAGAGGCTTAGGTTTGGTGATGACGTCAAAATGATTTTGATAATTAAAAAGATATATCCGCGGCTTTGGATTACCATCGGCACCGGGAATAAAATCTGGTTCCCCGAAAATACGGTAGGGGACGTTTGCTCTAACAGTAAAAACTATAATTTGGTAATCAGACAAATACGCTTGAAATCTTGGTAGAGCATCCGCCCCCGAGCATTCGTCCAATCGTATCTCCGCCGCCACGGCTAATTCCACCGCCATCTTCCTAAGCCTCTCCCCTGCCTTTTTCCTAATATCGGTACGGCATAGTGTTTTTAAATCCGCCTCGAGGCTTTTGTCAAGGGGGTGCATTGTATGATCCCTGTGTATTCTAGCAAAAATTAGAGAATAAGGGAGGCATAGCTGATCGTTATTTTTGATTTGTATAATGCATTTCTTTTCCCTGGCAAAAGTCTCGAAGCTACAGATTCCAATAGCCTTTCCTCGGCGAGCGCCTTGGCGCAATCTCACACGCTGTATGATTATTCCTATAGGACCGAGAAAAAACTTTGAACCCCCTTCGGAATTATAAGCCTTATCCGCGACTACTTCTAATATAAATCCAATATCTATTTGGTCTCTTCTTCTAAAACTAAAGTCCGCGGTTTGAATGCCTGGATTACTAATGCTTGTCATTGAAATTGCAATCACGTCATCGGGCAAACAGTCGTCCAAAACGTATTTTAGGAAGTCGCTTACAGATTCGACGATGTTGTTGTCGAACTGTACCTCCATTTTCCATCCATCAAGATTAAAATTGGGGAAGGACACTACCCCGCTAGAAAGTACGTTTACACCAGGTGGTGCAACTAGCGGAGATGGAGGTGGAGGAGTAAGAGCCCCACCCCCTAACTGTCCTTCCCCCAAATCCATTAACTCATTCTGAGATGGAGCTATGGGGGGAGTAGTATAACCGTCTAAGAAAGAAACATTGTCGTTTTGAAACGCCTCTTCCAGAGGCGACAAAGCAGGAAGAGGGCTATTGTTGGCCCTAGACTGCGGGGTAATGTTAAACATAGACGGGGGTGTAGAATAGTTTGCCATAAACGTGTCATCGGCATTTAAAAAGGCTATTTCTAACGAGTCTGGAAAGTCGACTAAAAAACTATCAACTTCAATAGGGAGTTCAATTTCTACATTAGAGTTGGTCATTGCAATAAGGGGAATAATAAGGGAATGCTTTTGTTCAAGTTCAGCCCCCCTTTTCAAGGTCATAAACCAACTGGTGGGGTGGCCCAATTAAAGAAAAATAAATTCCAATGCATCTCGGGGACCCGAGGTCATTCACCCCACTCCAAAAGCCATAAATCATTCTGAGGAACTCTCAAAAACCAAATTGAAAATAGGAATGATTTTGATAAATTTAGTTAGAATTTATTTCAACGCTTTAAACATTGAAATGTTTTTTTTTTCAAATGACGCGTTTCGTGTTGTTAAAATGTAATGAATATGACTGTTTTCGTTCCGATGGATTATTCAATTCCCTATGTATTCCTATGGGATTTTAGAAATTTTAAATGACGCGTTTCGTGTGGGTATAATGCAATGTAAATGTACAAAAACGTTTTACTTTTAACACGAAATGTGTTGAGAAAAACTAAGTAGCACCCTACACTATCACCACTGAAAAGGTTTTGTCAAGACTGTAGTAGGTTTAATAGCATTACAAAGAACAAATTAAGGAAAAAAATTATATTTATTTCAAGTTACATTTCAAGTTTTTTTGACTGGTTCTTTTATAATTTAGAAACGTAATAAGGTATGGAATATATTACAGCAATTGGATCTAACTTTCATGTCGCAAAAGTTCTTGAATAAACATTTCAATTATAGCTTTCTCGAGATTAACGCGTTTAATTCTTAGTACAATATCGTCATTCGGAGTAAGTGTTGTTGGTATGGGTTGGGTTGGCGGAATGACTTTTTCTTTCTCCCACTCTTCTTGAGGGACATCTCTGTACTTTCTGTTTGGTGGTATATCTTTAGTCAATGGGTTTTGGATGAATATAGGCATGTTATTTGTTGGTAATCCTAGAAGTAATGGACAGTCTGCCTTGAATTTCTGATGCTCCTCGAAAACATTATCGTTAGGTTCCCATCCTCGTAGCGTTAAGTCACAAAAATGGCATTTAACAGCGTCCGTCCCCGAACTTAAATAGTAAAACCCATGACGGGCTAGTTCTGACGGTTTTACAAACGTACTCGCAAATGCACCAAACGTTTCTAGACGTGTAATTTCTCGATTCATTTTATCCTGGCGGTGTCTAACAATCAAATGAGGTCCGTACCAAATCAGCCGCTATTTATACCCCAAATAAGGGGATGAAAGGTTAGATTGCAATGGATGCTGTTACTAAGCAGACGTTAATTCGCGAAGCTCTTTCAAAGCCAGGGAAAATAGTGGCCGTTACTTTCATCCTAGTAACTGTATTTCTAGTTGAATTTGCATTTTGGTATTTTAAAAATATTACTTTAATTTCGGGTAACACAACAAAGACATAACATGTTGAGACTTGTCAGGATAATGCCTTCGGGGCAAACACCTGGAAACAATTAAATGTTTCGTGGTAGGATTAGTCACCAACTAACAAAGCAATAAATCCGAAAATAGATTCCATTCATAACAATAAAACTGATTCGACCATACCCCTAAACCCATTAAGACACGTCTATATAGTAAAAATAAAGCGGATGGGGATAAATTCTTTTGTTCAAGTTCTGTCCCTTTTTATGGCCATAGACCCGTCTGACCATGGTTACGTATTAATAAAAAGCCGATGGAATGTCTTAACACGTTTGTGTGAGTCATAAATCACTCTAAATACAGATTCCATTGATAACAATACAAATGGTTTAGCCACGCCCCCTTTTATGGTCCTAAACCATCGGGTGGGTGGCCAATAAAGGGCAATAAAAGGTATGCAGCAGTCAATATACCCTCAGGCTAATTATCAACCCCGCACTCAAGAAAATCTCGCAATAAAGATCATTCAGTTGCCACCTTTGAAGCCGTAAAGACCTGTCGTAAGAATGTCCACCAAAGTAGGAGCTTACCGCGTGAACGCCCGTGTTAGACTAAGTAATGAATGTTATGCCGTTTTCGGGGTAAATGGGTACGAGCCAAGCCTACTTTTGACAAAGAAGGACGGGACTATTCTCACCAAACGTTTTGAAGGAATTTATGGAGGAGTGGACGGAGATCTATTCAGCTATGGAAAATGGCGACTGGGGTAATTATCGTTACTTGAACTTGAAAATAAAAATAACCGTTATGGAGGGGGCTATAGTATTCGACGATGGCAACGTCTTCACTCTAACAAAGGCCGAGGCAGGGAAACTGAACGAGAAATTTAGTTTTATGAGATTTCACTTCAATCTTTTAAATGATCAAGCCGAAGTTATTAAATGCATGTATGAAGCTATTGTAAAACGCATGAATGATATATATCAGAAATATTATGTAAGTCGCGGTACTATGTCGCACAATGATTACGACCGTGTAAAAAATTTCCTAGCAGCGTGTATAGTTCCTTCGAGCATTTTCGAAGATTTTTGTAACTTAGTTCGTGACAAAAACTTGACGCGTAAGCTACAATTATATAATTTATTCTACATTTGCTTAAATAACGACGCGTACATTCGCGAATTAATTGGAATTGATTGTGTTCATTAAAAGTTTTTGATTTAAAATCCGATTGTTTTACAAATAGCATAAGCCTAGAATAACCTAGCATAAGCCTATCCTTTTCAGGATCTACAATAGCATAAGCCTAGCATAAGCCTATCCCTACAGGTATCATCCAAGTGACGTCATCAAAAATTTACCATGACGTCTTACCAATACACTAAAAATAAATTCAAATTTCCCGCCAACACCACAATTGCGTTATCCTTTGGTGGAAGCCGTGCCGTTGGGAGGCTTGAAGTTTCTCGTAACCCTAGCCGATCGCCGCGAACTTCTTAACCCTAACGATGGGAGTAGAAGCCAAAAATTGCTTTCTGTGAACACGTTTGCTCCGATTTGCCAAATGCGGACGCGGTGACAGACTCACACACACCCCCAGATCGTACGTCCAGTGTAAGGCCTCTCCGTGACGTCAACGTCACTCGGCGAGGTAAAATGCCGCAATTGCGTGATCACTGATCAGTTGGTGGAAGCCCTGCCATTGAGAGGCTAGGCGTTTCTCGTAACCCTAGCCGATCGGCACGTACATTTTAACCCTAACGATGATACTGGAGTACATGCTAATATTGCTCACTGTGAACTGCAAATGCGGTTCGGATATTGCGAAAACCTTTGCTCCGATTTGAGAACTGCAAACGCGGTGACACCATGTGATGTCATCAATTCCCCCATCCCCCCAACCCAAGGGGTGGCTTTATAACACCAAAAATTTTACCTCCCTAAAAGGGGGTAAGGAAGGGGGGTAAAATTTTTGGTGTTATAAGGCCACCCTTACTCTCTTGCTATCTTCATTACTCGTTCTATATAAACTTTCACTTGTGTCGTTCCGAAGAAAGACGTTTATCTGATATAATTAAATGAACATAACTTATATTAATTATTTTAATCGTCAGTATTTTACATTAATTATAGTTCAGTCGATTTAAGAAACTTTATTCCTAAAATAATTTTAAGTATAGCTATTGTTAACGTTTACTTCTAGCGAACACCTATTTCGGAACTTTTTCTAAATTAGGGTATATAAGGCGATTGATTCGCATTGAGAGATAAGAAGATGCGCGATTGCGTGAACCTTTGGTGGAAACCCTGCCATTTCCTAACCCTAGCCGCTGCTGCGTGCAACTTAAACCTATCGACGATGATAGAATAAAAGCAAATATTGCAGATTGGTATCTATGTGGTACATGACCGGTGCTAAGTAAGATAAATAATGACAAGTTTGGAAAACCAAAATATTACCTCTCCGTGTCAAGAAGATTATATAAACTTAAGTATCCAATGAAAACGTTATTATGTTTCTGAGTTGGGGTTTCCCATTTTTGTTGTTGTTTTGAAAAATATATCGCTATGCACGGGCCTTGATAGATATAGGAGGCAATGAATGAAATATATCACAATGCACGGGCCTTGATAGATATAGGAGGCAATGAATGAAATATATCGCATGCACGGACCTTGGTAGATATAGGAGGCAATGATAATCTCTCTAATTGCACGAGAGGTTTATCTTTAATATTTAAATAAATATAATTATTTTTAATTATTTTAATCTTCAATAATTAACATTAATAATAGTTAAATCGTTTAAAATAAAGTTATACCTATTATCTTCTCAAACTTTGCTAATATTGACGTTTAAAGTGAAGGGTACCCCTCTTGCCCGCTTTTTTCAAATTTTGGGGTATATATACGATTCGTTTCCATTATAATAGTAAAGAAAAAGCGCAATTGCGAAAACCTTTGGTGGCGATCACACCTTAGGGAGGCTAGACGTTTCTCGTAACCCTAGCTGATCGCCGCGTATATCCTAAAACCAAACGATGATAATGGAGTAGAAGCCAATGATACAGATTGGTGTCTATGTGGAATAGACGGAAGACCAGTGGATGGTGGTGTTAGAAGCCAGTGAAAGTGCAGACTGGTGTCAATGTGGGATTGACAAAGAACAGAAGATGCTGGTGATTAGAAGCCAGTAAGTACAGACTGGTGTCCGTGTGGGATGGACGAAGACCAGAAGATGGTGGTGTGAGAACTCAAGTAGAGGAGCCATTTCCGTGACTGTGAAAGCAGTTCGGAAATGGCGAACACGTTTGCTCCGATACGCAATCTGCGAACGCGGTCACGTGGGTGTAACAACGGACAGACAGACAGACACACAGACACACACACAGACACGGCCGTTACAGAACCTCTCCTGGACTACGTCACACGGAGAGGTAAAAAGTAGTAAAGTTTTCCGAATTTCTTTGTACTGAGAACGCGGTCCGGAAATTGCGAACACGTTTGCTCCGATTTCCCAACTGCGAATGCGGTGACAGACACACGTTTAGTGTAATACCTCTCCGTGTCGTCATCGTCACTCGAAGAGGTAAAAACTAGATATTATCTTTTGTAACTTGTGTATAACAAGCGGTGTAAAAGGGCTCTAGCAGAGAGTTCAAGGAGAGAGTCACGAGTTTTAGCTCAATCTGGATTTTAATTTCACAACGCGGAGTACGAAAAATGACTGTTACCTTTTTAATCTTTCAAATGATCAGATTAAAAACAGAGTTGGTTTCGCATTTAAGACATATTAGTTCGCGAGATTTTGGTGCTGAAACACGGGACAGAAAAAAAATCAGTGGACTAATAAATACGAGAGTTCATGAGCCGTCGAATCTCAGGAATTTTTCGGAAAAACTACCTCTTGAGGGTCTTACATACCTACCCGTACAAAAATTTACGGCTGCATTTTGATTTTAAGTAGATTCTCTTAAGAATCTGCAATATATTGCAAATGTACTGGAATACTCTGGAATAATACTGAAACAAACCTGGAAAAGCTTCAACTACAGACAAAATTTTCATGCACTCCAGAGAGCAGTGTAAAACATTTTAGAAGTTTTGCAGAAAAAAATACCTGCCACTGGAAAATTCAGTACTCCTAATTAAGCTACTCTACAGTCATCAAATAGCTACTTTACAGCAAGGAAACAGTAATTCCCGTAAGAAATAAGGTTGTTTATAGGCTCATTACAGGTACCTTTCAGATATTTTGTGTGCATGTTACAGTCAGAAAGAGGTAAGTTTGTAGGATCATTGCAGGTGCATTTCAGATAATTTGTAGGATAATTGCAGGAACTGTTCAGATACTTTGTAGGATAATTGCAGATGCGTTTCAGATACTATGCAGGATAATTGCAGTCGCGTTGCAGATGATTTGCAGGATAATTGCAGGTGCGTTTAAGATAATATGTAGGATAATTGCAACCGCGTTGCAGATGCTTTGCTGGATTATTGCAGGCGCATTGCAGATACTTTGAAGGATAATTGCAGATGCGTTTCAGATACTTCGCAGGATCATTGCTGGTGCATTTCAGATACTTTGTAGGATAATTGCAGGTGCAATTCAGATACTTTGTAGGATAATTGCAGGTGCAATTCAGATACTTTGCATGGTTATTGCAGCCGCGTTTCAGATACTTTGCATGGTTATTGCAGCCGCGTTTCAGATACTTTGTAGGATAATTGCAGGTGCATTTAAAATACTTTGTAGGATAATTGCAGATACGTTTCAGATACTTTGCAGCATCATTGCAGGTGCATTTCAGATACTTTGCAGCATCATTACAGGTGCATTTCAGATACTTTGTAGGTCAGATACTATGTAGGATAATTGCAGTCGCGTTGCAGATGCTTTGTAGGAAAATTGCAGTCGCGTTTCACATACTTTGCAGGATCATTGCAGGCGCTATTCAGATACTTTGTAGATCAGATACTATGCAGGATCATTGCAGGCGCATTTCAGATACTTTGTAGGATAATTGCAGATGCGTTTCAGATACTATGTAGGATAATTGCAGGCACGATTTAGATACTTTGTAGGATAATTGGAGGTACGTTTTAGATACTTTGCAGCATCATTGCAGGTGCATTTCAGATACTTTGTAGGATAATTGCAGTCGCGATTCAGAAACTATGTAGGATAATTGCATTCGGGTTTCAGATACTTTGCAGGATCATTGTAGGCGGTATTCAGATGCTTCGCAGGATTTAACGCAGGTGTATTTCAGATACTTCGTAGGATAATTGCAGATGCGTTTAAAATACTTCGTAGGATAATTGCAGATGCGTTTAAAATACTTTGCAGGGTTATTGCAGCCGCGTTTCAGATTCTTTGTAGGATAATTGCAGGTGCGTTTCACACACTTCGCAAGATCATTGCAGACGCCTTTCAGATACTTCGCAGGATCATTGCAGACGCCTTTCAGATACTTCGCAGGATCATTGCAGGTGCATCTCAGATACTTTGTAGGACCATTGTAGGCTCGTTTCAGATCCTTTGCATGGTCATTGCAGGCGCGCTTCAGATACTTCGCAGGATCATTGCAGGTGCGTTTCAGATACTTTGTAGGATAATTGCAGGTGCGTTTCAGATACTGTGTAGGATAATTGCAGTCGCGTTGCAGATGCTTTGCAGGATCATTGCAAGCGCATTTTAGATACTTTGTAGGATAATTGCAGATGCGTTTCAGATACTTCGCAGGATAATTGCAGATGCGTTTCAGATGCTTCGCAGTATCATTGTAGGTGCAATTTAGATACTTTGTAGAACAATTGCAGGGGCAATTCAGATACTTTGCAGGGATATTGCAGCCGCGTTTCAGATACTTTGTAGGATAATTGCAGACGCGTTTCAGATACTTTGTAGGATAATTGCAGGCGCGTTTCAGATACTTTGCAGGATGATTGCAGGTGCATTTCAGATTCTTTGAAGGATAATTGCAGGCGCATTTCACACACTTTGCAGGATCATTGCAGGCGCGTTTCACACACTTTGCAGAATCATTGCAGGCGCGTTTCACACACTTTGCAGAATCATTGCAGGCGCGTTTCACACACTTTGCAGAATCATTGCAGGCGCGTTTCACACACTTTGCAGGATCATTGTAGGCGCGTTTCACACACTTTGCAGGATAATTGCAGATGCATTTCAGATACTTCACAGGATCATTGCAGTTGCATTTCAGATATTTTGTAGGATAATTGTAGGTGCGTTTGAGATACTTTTCAAGGTTATTGCAGCCGCGTTTCAGATACTTTGTAGGATAAATGCAGGTGCATTTCAGATTCTTTGCAGGATAATTGCAGGCGCGTTTCAGATTCTTTGCAGGATAATTGCAGACGCGTTTCACACACTTTGCAGGCGCGTTTCAGAAGTAGGATAATTGCAGATGGATTTCAGAAACTTCACAGGATCATTGCAAGTGCATTTCAGATATTTTGTAGGATAATTGCAGGCGCGTTTCAGATATTTTGTAGGATAATTGCAGCCGCGTTTTAGATACTTTGTAGTGCAGAAATTTTGGAATTTCAATTTCTAAAATTAATTAATTTTCACCTCTCCGAGTGACGATGACGTCACGGAGAGGTATAACTCTGTACGTGTGTTTGTGCGAGTCTATCATTGCGTTCGCAGTTGCCAAATTGGAGCAAACTTCTTCGTAGAAAGATACATTGGCTTCTACTCCACTATCGACTCGTCGTTAGGGCTAGGATGTACGCGGTGATCGCCTGGGGTTTCGAGAAACGTCTAGCTTCCAAATGACAAGATTCACGGCATTGCGGGTTTTCTTACCAATTATTGTGAATCAGTCGCCTTATATACCCTAAATTTCCAAAAATTGTTAAAAAGGCTTACGCTTGAGTTCAAACGTCAACAATAGTCTCTTAATTGCGTCTCGACACGTTGTATCTCTAGAAAATGTCCAAAGCAGTTGAATTAGAGGCTATCCTTACGAAAATTTTAAGCTGTAATTTATCTGCATACACGCTTTTTTATCGCTACCACGGTGTAATAGGTATACATTAAGGCTACATTTTTTGCACCTCAAAAAACTTGTAAATTTCACAGCAATTCTAGAGCTGCAAATTTCTGCCGTTTCTACATTTTCTGTTTGTTAACTGTTAACTGTCTAGCCTGGCAGAAATATGCAGCGCAATTCTGCAAACCCTATGCAAAAGTAGAAATACCTGCTTCTAGTTTAAAACTGTAATTTGACCATTTTTATAGACATGTTACAGGTCTGCAAACATGATGGAAAAGTAGAAATGCAGCTGCTAATTTAGAACTGTAATTTGACCATTTTTATAGACATGTTACAGGTCTGCAAAAGTGATAGAAAAGTAGAAATCCAGCTGCTAATAAAACTGTAATTTGAACAGATTTTTAGACATGTTACAGGTCTGAAAAGGTGATGGAAAAGTAGAAATCCAGCTGCTAATTTAAAACTGTAATTTGACTACATTTATAGACATATTACAGGTCTGCAAAAGTGATGGAAAAGTAGAAATCCAGCTGCCAATTTAAAACTGTAACGTTTCCACATTTATAGACATATTGCAGGTATTCAAAAGTAGAATTTATAGGTCTGCAAGAGTGATGAAAAAGTGGAAACCCAGCTACCAATTTAAAACTGCAATTTGACCACATTTATACACATGCTACAGGTCTGCAAAAGTTATGTGAAAGTTAAAATCCAGCTGGCAATTTAAAACTGTAAATATTCCACATTTATAGACATATTGCAGGTATTCAAAAGCAGAATTTCTTACTTTATTCAAATTTCAGTTTTAAATTGGCAGCTGGATTTCTACTTTCCCATCCCTTTTTCAGACTTGTAACATGTCTATAAATGTGGTCAAATTGCAGTTTTAAATTAGCAGCTGGATTTCTACTTTTCCATCACTTTTGTAGACCAGTAGCATGTCTATAAAAATGGTCAATTTACAGTTCTAAATTAACAGCTGCATTTCTTCTTTTCCATCACTTTTGCAGACCTGTAACATGTCGATTAACGTAGTCAAATTGCAGTTTTAAATTAGCAGTTGTATTTCTACTTTTCCATCACTTTTTCAGACCTGTAACATGTCTATAAATGTGGTCAAATTGCAGTTTTGAATTATCAGCGGCATTTGTACTTTTCTATCACTTTTGCAGACCTGTAACATGTCTGTAAAAATTGTCGCAGACCTGTAACATGTCTATAAAACTGTCAAATTACAGTTCTAAATTAGCAGCTGCATTTCTACTTTTCCATCACTTTTGCAGACCTGTAACATGTCTATAAATGTGGTAAAATTGCAGCTTTAAATTTGCAGCTGGATTTCTACTTTTCTATCAATTTTGCAGACCTGTCAGGGTTCATACAAACCGGGAAAACCTGGAAAAATCAGGGAAATAAATAGTTGATAAAAACCTCACGGAAAATTCAGGGAAATTACGAATTTCTAGTAAAATTCAGGTAAATCAGGGAAATTTGCATGAAACAGTGGCCAAGTAATTAAGCAAAATGTTCGTGAACATATCCTCCATAGGATTAACATTACACTATACTTTGGAGGCTCATAACTCGTGTTCTATTACAGATACGGGGATCTCCTTCGAATATGTTATAGCCCCTTTTGCTTTCCATACAAGGATACTTTAAACTTGAGGCTACCTCAATAACTTCGTCAACTTATTTTTGTCCCACTTATTGTTATTAGTTTACTTTTGATTTTAACTAATAAATTTTGGAGGCTCGTAACTCTGTTTCTACTATAGATACGGGGATGTCATTTGAGTACGTTATAGTCCAATTTGTCCTCCATCTAACCATACTATCAACGCGACCCAAGGGCTCGTAATAGTAACCACATCGTACGAGTGAATAGCCCCTCTATACCTACCCTAATTAGTGGATAACCCCTCTATACCTTACCCTAATGAGTGAGTAACGCTATCTTTTACAATGCTTAAATGATTTACCGTGCATAAAATTAGAGTGAATAGCCCCTCGATGCCCAACCCTAAACAGTGATAAAAACTTCTGCCCGGTCGGTAAAAATTTATTTAATATGCTTTTGCCTCTCCAACCGCGAAGTTATATCTCCTGGCCTCGGATAAGATCATGACTCCTAGTTGAAGAGATAGAGAGCGAGAGAGAAGGGGACCGTGCCTGTGACAAACCTCTCTCTCAGAGTATAGCGCTTTATTCGAGACCGTTTCTTAACAAGCGATGTTAGTTGAGACTGTATAGTACTTGGCTGGCAAGTGAAAGGTCCGAGGTTCGATTCTCCGTGGAGGAAGGAAAGTTAAAAAAATAATTTCTTCCCTGTATTAAGTTTAAAACTCCACCTGTGAACTGTAACGTTAACTAAAAAGAAAACATTTTCTCTCGACGTTCAAAAATGACGAACGATTCTGCCAAAGGCAGGACTGTGGCACTACTACTACTACGAGAATGACAACAGGGGGAGTCTGCCCATTCAACCGAATACCATTGGAACGAATCCCATTCGTCCGAAAATTTCTAGCCAGTATTTTAAAATCTAGCCCAATGGCGGTTTTCTATAAAAAAGGGAATTTTTTCCCATTCAATCGAATCCCATCGAATCCCATTGGAACGAATTCCCTTCAACCGAAAGTATATTAGTTTTATAAATCATTTAACAATGTTACGCCTTTTCCAAACTATTGATGTTTAGCTTCATTGACTTCTCAAATAATATGCCTTTTCCAAAACATTACTGTTATGTTAGGTTAGGTTAAGTTGGGTTAAGTTGGGTTAGTCAAGTTGGGTTAGGTTAAGTTGGGTTACGTTGGGTTAGGTTAGGTTAAGTTGGGTTAGGTTAAGTTGGGTTAAGTTAAGTTGGGTTAAGTTAAGTTGGGTTAGGTTAAGTTGGGTTAGGTTTAGTTGGGTTAAGTTTGGTTAGGTTAGGTTAAGTTTGGTTAGGTTAGGTTAAGTTGGGTTAAGTTAGGTTAGGGTTAGGTTAGGTTAAGTTTGGTTAGGTTAGGTTAAGTTGGGTTAGGTCAGGTTAAGTTGGGTTAAGTCAGGTTAAGTTGGGTGAGGTTAGGTTAAGTTGGGTTAGATTAAGTTGGGTTAGGTTAAGTTGGGTTTGGTTAAGTTGGGTTAGGTTAAGTTGGGTTAGGTAAAGTTGGGTTAGGTTAGTTAGGTTAGGTTAAGTTGGGTTAGGTTAAGTTGGGTTAGGTTAGTTAGGTTAGGTTAGGTTTGGTTAGATAACCGATTTTCCATAATATTTTTATTTTCATTGAGGTCTTTGCATAATAAAAGCGGGCCTTTTCCAACAAATTATTTTTAAAAAGATTCTGGAGCAATTAACGCTGCATTTATTAAGTTCCTTGAACAATAAATAAATGCCTTTTCCAAAATATTGATTGTTTTACGTGTCATTTCAGGTTGGCTTTGATTCGGCTCGGTTACAATAGAGGCATCCTTTTAAACTTGGGATTTGACCATCACAGTATAATTATTTATATAGGAAAGTGTATTGATAGACGCAAGCTTAAGGACAAGGGTATTTTCTTTAAAACAAAAGAGGTATTTTTAATTCAGTTTTAAAATACGGCCTTAAAAATATATCTTTTAATAGCAATGAAAATTTTAAGATAATAAACCCGCACATTTTGGCTATATTCGGTCCAACGGGATTCGGTTCAATGGGACATTCGGTCTAATGGGATTCGACCCAATGGGCCAGGAGCACAACAGGGCAGGTCAAACTAAGAGCCTCATCGTAGATGTACATCATACGATGTGTCTAAAAACGTAGGGCTACGACAACCAGGGGCCGAGTAGTTAAGCAAATCGTAAACAAACAACCCCCTCCATAGGAATAGCGTTACACTAAACTTTGGAGGGGAAAAACCTGGAAATCTCAGGGAAATTTGTTTTCCAAAAGTTGTATGAACCCTGTCTGTAACATGTCTATAAAAATGGTCAAATTACAGATCTAAATAGGCAGCTGCATTTCTACTTTTCAATCACTTTTGCAGACCTGTAATATGTATATAAATGTAGTCAAATTGCAGTTTTAAATTAGCAGCTGGATTTCTACTTTTCCATCACTTTTTCAGACCTGTAACATGTCTAAAAATCTGTTCAAATTGCAGTTTTTATTAGCAGCTGGATTTCTACTTTTCTTTCACTTTTCCAGACCTGTAACATGTCTATAAAAATGGTCAAATTACAGTTCTAAATTAGCAGCTGCATTTCTACTTTTCCATCATGTTTGCAGACCTGTAACATGTCTATAAAAATGGTCAAATTAGTGTTTTAAACTAGAAGCTGGTATTTCAACTTTTGCATAGGGTTTGCAGAATTGCACTGCATATTTCTGCCAGGCTAGAGAGTTAACAGTTAACAAACAGAAAATGTAGAAACGGCAGTCAATTTGCAGTTCTAGAATTGCTGTGAAATTTTCCCGTTTTTTGAGCTGCAGAAAATGTAGCCTTAATGTATACATATTACAGCGTGGTAGCGATTAAAAAGCGTGTATGCAGATGAATTATAGCTTAAATTTTTTGTAAGGGTAACTTACCTTTGAAAACCGTTAAAATATCAAGAAAAGTGATTCGCCAGAGAACTAGAGTACTTTTGAATAAGATCTGCTAGATGAGAATCCGGATAAAGAAATCTTGGGAGAACCAGGGAGTAGGGAACGTTAGAGGGAGTGTTGATCTAATGCTAAAAGAAAGTGGGGGTAGGAATTTTTATCTCCGTTCCACAATTTTAGCTAACGCGAAGGCGCGAGTGACGTCGTTTACTACCGCCAGCAGAGAGAATTTAAAAATTCTCTCTGCTGCCAGGTTCCGCTTCCATCGACTGCTGCCCCACTCATTCTGTTCAACCAACAATCGCCGTCTGTTGGGAGGAAACCGAGGCTAAATAAAAATGCCAAATTGTTTTTGTAACGGTTGTAGGAATGATTCCAGGTATTCGCTTAAAAATATATCCAAAGCCAAAAACCCAGATAGAAAAATGTCAAAGATGGATATTAGCTTCCACTAGCTTCTATTCACTTTCAATAAATTTCAAGCTTTGTTCTTGGTTTGGGAAATGGTTTGAAAACGATATTTAGCATGTCGGGTCTTGTTAAATACTTATAGGTTACTTGAACAATTAAAAAAGAACACTTTTTATAGTTAACCATGGCAGAAATTCAAACACGAACTTGCCCTTCTAGTTCAAAGCCGATTTTTAAATTTGACGCATGCGCGCGGACACCGCGATGAGACCCCGAACTAACTAAGCGAACGAACGCGCCTATTCACTTTAAGACTCCCTCTCAAGTCTCTCCTCCCTGGGAGAACTACTAGAGGAACTAAAAGGCAGGAACATCAGTCTTAACCAACTAAATAATCAAATACAGTCGATGAATGACGAGACAGACATAGAAGACTAGGTGCATTTGGCGTAGGACTATGCCGAGAAAATCATTGTTTGCACGGGACGAGCAACAAAGGCCATGAAAGCTGCAGCAGTTGAGAGACCATCAAATCTACTTCAATATACCTCCACGAAGTTTTTAGTACCCATGAACGTTTTCAATCCGTTTTCTCACAGTGCCGGTATTAAATGATTTCGAAAAAGTTATTATGGAAAAAACGTTATATTATGAAAGTTTTTATAGTTTCAATGCTTCAAAAGGTATGTTATCGTACCCTAGAAGTAGAAAAGGGCTTAACAGATCAGTGATAGTTTTAACTTCTGCTGATTATTACTAACACTAATAAACACCGTTAAAAAACATGTTCTATATTGAACAAAGTGGCGTTCATTGGAGTGTCCCAGTACGAGCACAGCGTTTTGTTTAAAATTTAACGCTAAACAAGTGCTCAAAACTGAACGCGAAACAAGTGTTCAAAAAGGAAAATGCTTTTAGATCTAGGACGCACGATAAGTTGCTCAAAAAAAATAGTGTTTGATCAACCAAAAACTAAGATCTGCTCTATGGCGCGCGCATTCGTTCATAAAAGAACCTGTGTTTGTCCGATTACGCACAGATTTTCGTTTTTCAAAGACCTCGTGCTTATAGATTGTTAGATATATGGAGCATTTAAAAAATGAATACTTATTTACGTAGATATGGAATTATTTCTCTTTTTTAAGAGCAAATGCAGAAGTTAAAATTTATTAATTATTAAAGCAGTATTCAAAGCTTGGTGAATATACATTAAAGCAAAGGACATTTTACACCCAATAAGGGTATGTCTTGTACACATGGAAATCAGTCAATGGGGAGAAAACAGGAAATGAAGAGTATAAATTTTGGATAGATATTTCCTTTCTGTGCTTGAAAAGGACCAATTGTCTACGCCTCAACTGTATACCTTCTATGATCAAAGCTACATTCACATTTGGATTGCATTGTAAACACTATCCTCACGTTTTACCTCAATGATATTCTTAGTAACTATAACCTGATTACGACCAGAGCTTTCACTGATTTGATGGCTACCATGTGGCTTTCTTCTATTATAAAATCTAAACCCGAGTATTAAAATGTGTATTTAATTTTTGGTTCACTATGAACCGTTAATGTCTCTTCATTACAGACACGAAAAACAAAACCTATGTTTTATTCAACTCAACCCTTAATTGTTTACTTTTTGGTTCACTAGGCCTTGAACGACGGAATCTAAACCATTGCGTTCGTCTTGCAAGTACTCTTTAAAGAAAGGCTAATGCTATATGCCGATTTAGTATAGCTTACGTAAACGGCCATTTCAAATAGTAATATAAAATACTATTCTTGGAATATCAAAATGAATTAGAGCTTCATAGGTACAAAACTACAAAAGGCATCGAAATTACGATCAATATTTCAATATATTAATTATATATTATGACAAAAGGAAATATTAAGGTTTTGTAGCATTTATTTACACGTGAACACAAGACGAACTGCTAACGCGGCGCATTAGTGAAACAACGGACGGAAACACTCAGACAAACACATAGACTGCTTTTTAACTCTGTCTGTAATAATTTTGAGTTCAGAAACAAGATTATCTTAAATACTAAAATAAATGTAATTAATTTTAGATATTTGATTCGTTAGTTATTCACCTTATTTTGAGTTACATTGTTGTACAAAAGAACAATTAAACATTCTTGAGAGACTTGACAAATATTGACGTTACAAATGAATCATACGCCTGTGTTTCGCCTTACTCACATTGGTAGTATATAAAAGTTTCGAATCTTAGCTATGGATAAGAACAGCGCAATTGCGTGAATCTTTGGTGCAGACTGGTTTCATTTTGGGATGCGCAACGACCAGAAGATTGTGGTGTGTAGAAGCCAGTACGTACAAAATGGTGTACATGTGGGATGGACAACGACCAGAAGAAGGTGGTGTGTAGAAGCCAGTACGTACAGACTGGTGTCCATGTGGGATGGACATCGACCTGATGATGGTGTTGTTTTGAAGCCTGTAAGTGCACACTGGTGTCAATGTGGGATGGACAAAAGTCCAGAAGATAGTGGTGCTTATTAGACAGTAAGTACAGACTGGTGTCCATGTGGGATGGACGAAAGACCAGAGGATGTTGGCGTTAGACAATGAAGTAACAGTCATAGTATGTAGAAAACAAGTTTCAAAAACTCCTGGAACCGTAAATGATGTCCGGAAATTGAAAACACGTTTGCTCCGATTTACAAACTGCGAACGCGATCCCCTGGGGTGTAACAACGGACAGACACACAGACACGTCGAAATTAGAACCTCTCCGTGACATACGTCACTCGGAGAGGTAAAAATCGCTTTTTACTAAATATTAGTGTTTTTACGCGTTTAGTTACGTTTTCTTCTTGCTCGGTATGACGTGTTTCGCGCAGTACGCCGCCCGGCACGCGGCTTAAATGGCCGCTCTCGCTGAAATTGGATGTTGGTGGAGACAACCTGAAGTTCCTCGACGTCGCCCAAAGCATTCTTCGACCATTTGGGACCAGCTAGCATTCGTTGCTCTCAGCCAAAGGGAAGTGGTATTTTCCATATCACTACGTCATCAAAGGACTACTATGACGCTATCTTCGGAGCAGGTGGCGTTAAAGTCGGTCATGGTAACTTTCTAGTCACACCAGTCAATTCAGACGAGCTTTTCCTCACTGTTGTTGGAGCGCCCTTCGAATTAGACCAAGCCGTAATCAGCAACAGCCTTCGCTTATATGGGGAAATTCTCTCTTGGGAATTTGAAAAGGACAAAGAGTACCCCCTACTAACCAATGGAAATAGACAAGTCAAAATGAAGGTCATAACCCCTGTTCCCAATGTCACAATGGCAGGAAGCTACAGGGTTACCATCCAGTACCAAGGGGTTAAACGGCAGTGCTACAAATGTGGCTCAAGTGATCATTTGGCGAGGGTGTGCTCCGAGGAAGACCGACATTGGGTTCGCAAAGCGGCGGACCGCGCTCTGGAACAGTTTGAACAATTCCAGAAGGAACGCATTCCCCTCATGGACGCCACAATTTAATTGTAAAGAATTCTATTATAGTGTAGGAAGCAATTTTAGCCGCGGCACTCTATCTTGGTTCGTAAAGAGGCTCGTGCAGACTGTTAAAAAAGTCTTTGCGCGTTGCAGTTTTCGCACATATTTTACTATATTTCAAAAACTATTCAAGCTAGCGCTCTGGAATAAAGTGCGTTATAAAAGTTTTGCATTTCTCTTTCATATTTTACCCGTTTCGCAGTTGTCCTTTGCATACTTATACCGGAAACCGGAAATGTCAAAATTATCAACTTTGAAAATATTGGATTCTCGAGGATATAAATGCGATTTTCGGATTCCTTGGGGTCGATTCATATTTGAAAAGTTTTAACCAAATTCAATTCGGATGAATAGGTCACGAGTAATCAGCCTTTATTCAAAATCTGGCAACTTCGATTTAAATGGCGATAATTCATAATCGAGTATCGAATCTTTGTCGTAATAATGCTTGTTAGATGTTATGACACTTTATGCATATATAAATGATTGGTCTTGTGGCGCGATACTTTGAAACAATTCAGACGCTCATTAAAGGGATGGTGAAGTGGAAAATTAAGTAATTTTTTATTGATTCTTCTATAAGACCAATCTGTATACAGTGCATAGTGAATTATCCAGGAAATAACACCGAACGATTTTTATACGTCATTTAGTTTGAAATTTCATGGATAATTTTATATAAGGATCTCCGACCAATCGCGTCCTTTTATAAACAATTTTCTCGTGGCACGTTCCGTGTTGAATCAATTTATCGCGAGATTTGAAAAAATTTGCGCGATGTGACAATTGTGGCGCGAGACATGGAGCGTGCCACGAGAATTTTGTTAACAAAAAGGCACGGCGTTACGCGATTGGTCGGAGGTCCTTATTTAAAATTATTCTTAAAATCTTAGCCTAATTTGAATATTAAAATCAATGGGAGGTATTTCCTAAATTTTTCATTATGCTGACTGGTCTTGTAAGAACCGATAAAAAATCACTTTAATTTCCACATCCCCCTCCCTTTAAGAGAAAACTCGCGTCTTTTGAAGAGGATAAGCGGTTTGAAAATATTGTTATTTGGGCCATGATATCATAATATTTAGAACTCGTATTAATTACGTCTAGGTCTTCAGCCCGACTCATTGCAGCCTAGTGAAAATCTCACTCATGATGGCATATGCGCTTCACGAGATCCCTTCAAATAGACATATTCGACTATTCCATTTAAGAAACAACTTCAGAGGAGATGGCTTCTATGCTAGGAAGGTTCGCTACGCGATTGAGCTTCGCTAAATGGAGCCTGGGGTTGCCTATAGCCTCATGCGTATAGAGCAAATGTCAGGCCATTGAAAGATTTTATTTTAGAGGTAGGAATAGGGAACAGAGTAATCTAGGCGCGCGTCAAAGTCCCGGACCCCTTCCTCGGGACGGTGGGATATGAAAGAAGAGGCGGGTCATAGCGACAGAGGTAAAACATAATTACTTATTTTTTGCCGCCCCAGTCAGTAACGTCATAAAAACCTAGTTTAAGTGAGCCAATCTGAAATTTTAAACTTTTTATTACGTGTTGGAAGGAGGGGCTCTATACTGGGCTATGAGTTGGACTGAATTAAACACTAACCGTTCTCTATTCCTACTTCTAAAATTAAATATATCTCTGGTGAGGCTTAATAATAAAGCCGACCACAACCAAAGCATGGGCAAAGGCGTATTTCACAACTGACGTTCAAAGCTACCGATGGAAAAGCCTAAAATTTAAATGAAAAAAAAATGAATGCCGGTAAGAATGATCACAACTGAAAATAACAGCTAACAGCTAAAACGAACCCGAACGGTAAAAACTTGAAGTTAGTCTCTGCGCTGCTGGTCTGCTACTCCTTTTGTTTATTTTCTATGGCAAAAACACTATTTTTGGGCATCGAAGGGTAGTGAAAAAAAAAAAACATCAATGCAGTTACTTGCTCGATCATTTATATAAATATATTACTTCGGGTTTGATAAATGCAGTTAGGGAGTAATGGGGATATTAGGGAATTTTGTGTTTTAAGACTTTTATTATGAGGGAAAGAATAATTTTTCGAAAACTTTTATTATCTTTGTTAATAATTAGTTAAAAGCTGACAAATATTAATAAAATTTGGAGGAAAATTTTCAAATAACAATACTTCCTACGAGTTTCAAATTACAAGACTTCCTTCGAGTTTTAAATTAAAGATAGTTCGTTTGCTTTATTGAACTATTTATTACAAACAAGACTGTCACTTTCAGTTTCAATTGTTGCTTAATATTTTACTTAACCTCCCCTTGCCCTTAAACACTTCTTTTATGTAATGAGAGACATAAACACTAAATAGGGCTCAAGTCGGGCGAAAGAGCGGCCCCGTGAAAAGCGTCACTTCCTTCGTTCGCCCGAAATCTTGCAACGAGTCGAGACGCATGGGCTGGCCAATTGTCCTTCAGAGCCTGAAACCATACACTAAAACTATTTTTTATGTTAGATAAGAATAATTGTTAGCTTATTAATTATATTAATACCGGTCACGATTAGAGCTGGTTATTCTTACGCAGAAAAGAATACCAGCGAACCGGGCGGATCTGTTGAATATTACAATTCTTTACCTCCTAATTTCATTAGACTTTATGTCTGTCTTTAAAAATAAGACTAAGAATGTTTTTAAAGGGAGGTTGAAGTGAAAAAATGTGTTTTTATCGATTCTTCTACTAATTAAGAGACTATTCTGCATAGTGAAACATCCAGGAAATATTTCAGAATGATTTTAAAATTCAAATTCGGTTTAGGTTTTATGGATAATTTAAAGTAATAACCTCCAACCGATCGCGTAACGCCCTGCCTTCCTATTGACAAAATTCTCCATGCCCAATGGAATTTATCGCGAGATTTAATAAAAGTTTCTCACGATGTGACAATCGTGGTGCGTGATATAGAGCGGGCAACGGAAATTTTGTTAGCAGGAAGGCAGGGCGTTAAGCGATTGGTCAGACTTGCTTACTTCAAATTATCTATAAAATCTGAGCCTAATTTGAATTTTAAAATCATTCGGAGACTTTATTTCCAGGAAGTTTCACTATGCAAAATGGACTTATAATTAGAAGAAGAATCGATAAAAAATCACTTTATTTTCCTCTTCATCCTCCCCTTAAAGGCTAGGGGAGGTCCAATAAAAAATCAAGCAATAATTAAAACTGAAAGTGACGGCCTTGTTTGTAAAAAAATAGTTCAATAAAGCACACGAACATTCTTCAATTTAAAACTCGAAGGAAGTCTTATTATTTGAAAATTTTCGTCCAAATAATTTTATAGATATTTTTCAACTTTTAAAGATATTAAAAGTTATTCGAAATATCTTTAAACAGGCTTGTTTTCTTTCCTTCACAATAAAGTTTTTAAAACACAAAATGCCCTAATATCCCAATACCTCCCTAAGTTACTGTTTTTGCCATAAAAAATAAACAAAAGGAGTAGCAGACCAGAAGCGCATAGACCAACTTCAAGTTTTTACCGTTCGGGCTCGTTTTAGCTGTTATTTTTAGTTGTGATCATTGTTACCGGCTTTCATTTTCTTCATTTAATTTTTAGGCTTTTCCATCGGTAGTTTTGAACGTCATTTGTGAAATTCGCCTTTGCCCATGCTTTGGTTGTGGTCGGCTTTATTATTAAGCCTCACCAGAGATATATTTAATTTTAGAAGTAGGAATAGAGAACGGTTAGTGCTTAATTCAGTCCAACTCATAGCCCAGTATAGAGCCCCTCCTTCCAATACGTAATAAAAAGTTTAAAATTTCAGATTGGCTCACTTAAACTAGGTTTTTATAACGTTACTGACTGGGGCGGCAAAAAATACGTAATTATTTTTTACCTCTGTCGCTATGACCCGCCTCTTCTTTCATATCCCACCGTCCCGAGGAAGGGGGTACGGGACTTTGACGCGCGCCCAGATTACTCTTTTCTCTATTTCTACTTCTAAAATAAAATCTTTCAATGGCCTGACATTTGCTCAAAACGCGGGAGGCTATAGGCAACCCCAGGCTCCGTTTAGCGAAGCTCAATCGCGTAGCGAACTTTCAAATCTGGCAATAAATTGATTCAACACGGAACGTGCCACGAGAAAATTGTGTATAAAAGGACAGGGCTCTACGCGATTGGTGGGAGATCCCTATTTAAAATTATCCATGAAATTTCAAACTAATTGACGTATAAAAATCGTTCGGTGTTATTTCCTGGATAATTCCCTATGCAGATTGGTCTTATAGAAGAATCCTTAAAAAATTACTTAATTTTCCACTTCAACATCCCTTTAACGAGCGTCTGAATTGTTTCAAAGTATCGCGCCACAAGACCAATCATATATATATGCATAAAGTGCCATAACATCTAACAAGCATTATTACGACAAAGATTCGATACTCGATTATGAATTATCGCCATTTAAATCGAAGTTTGCCAGATTTTGAATAAAGGCTGATTACTCGTGACCTATTCATCCGAATTGAATTTGGTTAAAACTTTTCAAATATGAATCGACCCCAAGGAATCCGAAAATCGCATTTATATCCTCGAGAATCCAATATTTTCAAAGTTGATAATTTTGACATTTCCGGTTTCCGGTATAAGTATGCAAAGGACAACTGTGGAACGGGTAAAATATGAAAGAGAAATGCAAAACTTTTATAACGCACTTTATTCCAGAGCGCTTGCTTGAATAGTTTTTGAAATGTAGTAAAATATGTGCGAAAACTGCAACGCGCAAAGACTTTTTTAACAGTCTGTACCTCTTTTCTTAGTCTACGGCTGGATGAAATGGGACGTATTGTCTCAGTTGACCTAGATGTCAACGAAACTCGCATTAGAATACTGGCCGTTTACGCTCCGAACAGACCGGGGACAAAATCCGGTTCTTGAGCAGTCTTCACCATTTTCTGGATGGCCATTTTGATCATCTCATTATCCTGGGAGACTTTAATTATGTCCCTGATCTTGCCCTGGACAAAGATGGAGGCGTTCAGTTGGTCGACTCATCAGCCGCGGCCCTTGCGAGTATTAACAACGCACTCTCACTTGTCGATATTTGGCGACAGCTCAACGCCGGCGTTAAAGCATTCACCTGGGAAGCAAAAACGTGAGGTGCCGTTTGGTTCGTATTTACATCCCGGCATATCTGGCAAAGCACGTCAAGGATTGTTGCATTCTTCCCTTGGGGCATCAAGGCACCTACGTCTCGGACCATAAGGTTTTCATTATGGCCATCGCCATCCCCAGTCCCACGAAGAGAGGAAAGGGCATTTGGAGATTAAACGATTCGCTCCTGGATAACAGGAATTTTGTTACTGAATCTCCTAATTTTTTTACGGCCTTGGCCGCCGACTACTTTCGTGCTGAGGATAAAAGACGGGCGTCAGGACACCGCCGCAATTCCTATTTCTTGCGCTGGTCACTCTCCTTGCTCGAGCGAATTCCGTCCAAAACAGAGACATCAGCGTAAACGTCAAAATCTCCAACCTTAGAAGCCGGCTTCACGAATTTTATGCGCGCAAACTGTGTTTCCTTCAATCGAGGGAATACGGCCAATCCCTCGCTGCAAAGTCTTACTTCACTTCGGACTTCTATTGTTTATCTACACTGGGAAAGAAGAAGGAAGCACTGACTGCAATAAAAACCGACTCTGCCGTCCTTAATAACCACGAGGAGATTTTGAACGAAGTTCACCGTTTTTATCAAGACCTATATAAGAAATTTACTATCGATCATGAGCTTTTGGGCACCCTACTCAAGTACCTCCCTGAAGTTCCCGAAGACATGTCCGCCTTACTTAATTCGCCTATCTCTCCGGATGAAGTCTCCACGGCATGAGGAATCGGAAGGTACCAGGACCGGATGGCCTCACCGCCCTGTTTTATCGAACGTACTGGGATGTCTTGAAAATCGTACTGACTAATGTTTTAATGAAAGTATATTGAACGGATTCATTACAGACTCTTTCCGGTGGGAATCGTCAGCCTTCTGTGTAAGGATGTTAACAAATGGTGCAAGCTCTCTTCTTGGAGACCCTTGACGCTCCTTAATTTGAATCGAAAGATATTCGCCAAGGTGTTGGAAAACCGACTTTCCACCGTCATGAGCAGAGTCATCTGTTGCACTCAGACTGCGGGGGTCAAGAACCGCACGCTTTACAGCATGCTGTACTTACGCGACACTTTAGCACACACGGCTGACTGGGGCTCGTCTAGCTTACTCCTAGCGCTAGACCTCAACAAAGCGTTCAACCACATCGATCATGAATTCAAGTTCAAAGCCATGTCTGGATTCGGCTTCCCTGAAACTTTCACCAAAATGATCCGAACGCTTTACAAGGACGCCTATAGTAAAGTTTGGGTTAATGGTCACTTCACGGAGAACATCCTGATAGAAAGAGGGTCCGGCAAGGGTGTCCCCTTTCCCCGGCTCTTCACCATAGCCATTGAAGTCCTTCTCCATATTATCCGCACAAACAAGGATATTCGAGGTATTGCGGGTCCTGGGTCGCCTTACTCAGGCGTGTGCAAATCCATGAGCCACGCGGATGATGTTAGCTTTCTTCTGGAGGACACCGCCTCGGTCATCGCCACAGTCAACACCATACACGGCTTCTGCTCCGTCTCTGACAGCAAAGCAAATCTCGAGAAAACAAAGATCCTCGAACTTGATCGTAGAGGCGTGCTTGAGATCCTTCCCTTATTGAACGTCAAGATGACGGACACCACGCTTAAAATTCTGGGAATTCTCTTCTCTATCTCGGGACCCTGCATTCCTAACGAGGCGGTCTTCGCAAATCGTTTCTTAGACCTTCTCACAGCGTGCGACGGAAGAAACTTATCATTCCTGGGCAAAGCCCACGTTGACCGTCAGATTGGCGTTCCAATCCTCACGTATGGGATACACGTTGTCTCTATCAGCCGCCACAGCATAGATAGAATGACCAAGGCGATGTTTCGCTTTCTTTGGTCGGGCAAGCCAGAATGGGTTTCTCGGGATACAGTCTTCTTACCTCCCAAGGATGGAGGTTTAGGGCTCCCCAACCTCAAAAGTGAAATAGCAGTGGCCAGCTTTTTAAGAAACGCACGAAGTATGGCAAATACGAACCATCCGGTACACCGTTCAGTGAGATATTTCGTATCTAGCACCGTAACCACTGTTTTTAAAATCCCTTGGGACAAGACCCTTCCTCCTGATTTACCCGCTCTACAAGGACTTTACACACCGCGCGCAGCCTGAAGAACAAGGACACCGACTTCAATTGGGAGAAATGCACCAGTCAGCAGTTACGCACCCTCATGCAACCTGCCGCGACTCGAATTATAGCTGTAGAGGCCACTCCGAACATGAATTGGAAATAATTTTTCTGGGAAGCGTCGAACAAGGCAATCGAGGGAAGCCGACGTAACCTTTTTTGGCGATCAATCCACTACGTTCTCCCAGTACGGTTCTTCCTGCAGAAGCATGGGATGATTCGATCCTGGACTTGCCAACATTGCGACTCTCCAGATACAGTAATCCACGCCATCTTCGACTGGCCCGCTGTAAAACCAGTATGGCGCCACCTGACTTTTTTCTTCAAACTTCGCTTCTTGATGGCCAGATCGGCGGTCTACCAGGAAGTCATCCCGGTCGTAGGACCTTTACGTTACGTTTACCGGATCATCGTTTCCGAATTGCGCTTCCAGATTTGGGACACGAGGAATTCCAAAGTTTTTGCCAAACAACCAGTGTCCACACTTATGATCCTTACCAAAGCACGAGCCAGAATACTCATGCGAGCCCGAAACGACCTGAACACCATGCAACGTCTCGATTTCATAGACAAGTGGTGCCGCGGAGAGTTACCCATAGGAAAAATTTTAAATCAGGATAATTTAGCACTACTATTGTAATTATTTTAGTATTTTAAATCAAGATAATCTAGCATTACTATTTTAAATGTTTTAACATTTTATTAGAAATAAGTGTTGCTGTTTAAGGTGCTTTATGTTTTTGAATGATGATGGTTTTCTGCTAAAAGCTTTTACAGCTTAAATTTTCTTTAAGCTGTACCTAATTTAATAAACAATAAAAGCCTAGTGAACTAAAGAGTAAATAATTGAGGCCCGAGGTGTAGTAAACTATGGGTTTTAATTTTGGTGTCTGTAATAATACTCTAATAATCTAAGCTTTTTGTCTATGAAGGAATTCCTACACTAAGCCTGTGGCTTATTTACAGGTGGGTCCCTTTACAATGCATAGGAGGGTGGTGGCTACCCCCTATACCTCAGCTAACCCACAGCACCTTATACCAAATATTACCGTTAACCTCTGCAAGTTTTGATGGAAAGGAGAAACCGGGTTGCACCGCGGAGGAAAACTCCTTTTAACAAGTGGGAAGAGAACTTGCAAACTCTACGCGGAAGGATTTGTTCCCAGTGCCACAGTCCGGGATCGAACCCGGGATCCTCTTGTTGGGAGGCGAAAGCGCTAACCGCTACGCAACCCCACTAAAGGCCTAATGGTAAACGGGTTGTAGCTACGGAGTTTTTATTCTTTTTATGGTGCGCAATGACTTAGTGCGTCTAGATACAAATCCGCTTTTGTGTTATTTACGTTAACACATGTTGGCAAACTAGGAATATTGTTGAGGTGAAACGAGACGATAGTGGTTACACTGCAAACCAGTTGTGAATGAAGCTATCAGAATATAGGTAAACAGCTTAAGCGTACACAGTCGGGCCTTAAACGCATAAAGGTTTTATCCCTCCAAAATTTATACACTTCATTCCCTGTTCTTTTCCCCATTGACTGATTTCCATGTGCCCAAGATTTATCCTTATTTGATGTAAAATGTCGTCTGATTTACTGTATATTTGCAATGCTTGGAATACTGCTTCATTAATTCGTAAATTTTTACTTCAAAAATAGAGAAATAATTCCATATCTAGGTAAATAAGTTTGTAGTAGTAGTCCTCTTCTTGACTCGGAGAGGTAATCTTTTGGTTTTTCCAACTTGTTGGCTTCTACTTACGAAGTATGCGCCGATCGGCTAGGGTTTCGAGAAACGTCTAGCTTCCCAATGGCAGTGCTTTCATTAAAGGTTCACGCAATTGCGGATTTTCTTATCTTATTTTGAATCAATCGCCTTATTTAACCCTAAATTTCCAAAAATTGTTGAAAGCCTACGCTTGAAATTCAAACGTGAACAATAGCTATGTTTAAAATGATTTTAGGAATAAAGTTTCTTTAAACAATTTAACTAGATTTAAAATAATAAAAATTAATTTAATTTATTTAATAATTTAAAAAATTCGGTCTCGACGCGGAGAGGTTTATTTTAGTTTCCCAACTTTCTAATTACAACCAAAAACGACATGTAATGATTTTGATACTTACTATCACTCGTATATGAGGAAATGAAATGAAAACGCGAGTTTTTTTTACAAATGGCAAAAATTATCCAGCCTTTAGCGCCAACCTAAATGACTTAAAATTTAACGAAATATAGTATTTGAACACACCTTCATAGAACTGCGAAAATCACTCTTTTAAACGTAACGTCCTTATAAAATTTTAACTAATTATCTTTGTCTTATATAATATGTGACCTCACTTTCCTGTGCTGGTTCCTTTGGTTGAAAATTAAGCAAACGAAAAATCTTCGATGGAATCTTTGTTCACAGAAAGAAAAACATTACCGTTCCATTTTCAACTTTTTTAGTTTCTGCAATAATTTTTTTGTTCGATAGCGAACGACATACTTTGTACGAGTCTAGTCCATGACGTCATTTACTTTTTGGTTCTATATTGAACGAACAATTAGGACGATTCTTGTCCATGACCGTCAATTATTGTTTTCGATATATATTGAACGACATACCTCGAACGATTCTAGTCAATGACGTCATTTATTGTTTTGCTTCTAAATTGAACAAACTCACAGTCATTGAACGAACTATTGAGTGCTATGAACAAATTTTGAGTTTCGTTCAATCTAGAACGCGACTATCTATTTCGAACGGTTTGTGAACGCCTGTCTTTAACAGTGAAGTAAATTACTACCCCAAGTTCTTTAACACTGTTCACTTCACTATTTAGCACTAGTAGTGACAGCGTAGAAGTAATTTCTATTGGAATATTGTATATAAACAAAAGAATAGGTTAGGTTAGGTTCAGAGCTGTGCTAATTAATTAGTTAGCTAATTGAATTCCTAATTAATTAGCAACATTTACTAATTGAAAATGGTAATTGAATTTTAATTACCTTAGTGCTAATTGAGAAGTAATTCTAATTAATTAGTATGAATAGGAAAGGTAATTATCTAATTAAAATTTAATTAGATTTAGGATTAGCTAATTAACCAATTGGATTTTCAATTAATCTTTTAATTTAGTAAAAACTAAAAATCAAGGAATTAACTGTCGACTCATCTATTTGAATATGAAAACGGCCTTATTATATCGATGAGGAAACCTTAGTGCTACTCTAAATATTTCAGCTCCTCAAAACAGGAGGATTTCCTAACTGTCCCATTTCGAAATTTCGACTGTTTTTGTTACTCGAATTTATAGCAGTGCCCATGGATTTACTACTCAGAGTCCATTATAGGAACAGTGGCAAGAAAATGAAGAAATGAGACAAATTTTAACTTGACGGAAGGCTCGAGGCTTGTCTCATTTTTCGTGAATAATTCACGGCTTCCGTTCCCGTTTTTCAATGGCATTAAAACATTAAACTTTGCATTACCAAAGTACTAACTCCATGGGCACTTTTAAACTTTTATGTTTACTTATGGTTTATTTTTTTCCTTAATTAGACAAGTAATTAATTAGAAATTAGTAATTCTAATTAATTAGTTTGATAAATAAATGGCTAATTTCTAATTGAATTTAATTAGTTTCTATGTCTAATTGTTAATTGGCTAATTAATTAGTTCATAAATATTTACCCAATTGCTAATTATAATTCAATTAGTAGTCAGCTAATTAGCACAGCTCTGGTTAGGTTGGGTTTTGCCACTTAATTGGGTAGCGGTTTTCTACCCGAGATTTAAAGTTCTCGCCAAGTAGATACCATAGAGGTCAAATATTAAACTAAGATTTCAATCTCGTTATCCTAGTTTGTGGTTTTTAATCAATATTTTAATACATATTATTTTCTTCAACAGTTACGTACATTAGCATACGTAACATTATTAAAAGGTAATACAATTATGATATAAAGTCTACATAATTAATATACAGGTTTGAATCCGAACATGAGCTTTCAGTCGCCGATCCTAAAATATCCTTGTATATGTGACCATCAATTGCATTCATAGTTTCATACAATAACAGAATCAGGTCTTCCTAAACTTTTGAATTTGACGTTTTCAATCTAAAAGAGGGGTAGGCAAAACTTAGTATCGGGACACACATGTGGGTTGATCCCTTGTTGACTGCGATCTTTCATGATCCCTGAGACCTACAGCACAGACGCTAAAAGGTGAAATGGAATGTAAAATTTCACCCTCGTGGTTGTCCCTTTCAGTTACATCTCAGACCACCTAGACCATGGACAGGCAAAGCCATGTTAAAAGCGCGTTAACAAATGGCAATGCGTAACTAGCGCCCTCACTAGGGTTCTAAATCTGTAGATTACAATAGTAATTTACCAGGGTAACTTTTATTTAGGATTGTTTTTAAACTACGAAAACGGTAATTACCCTGGTAATTTACAACCGAATTCTCGTTCCATTCTTTTGGAAAATGGTCTAAGAGCTCCATGTTTTGCCTGTGAAATCTTAATTTCACATAATCATTATTTTTTCTTATTTTTTTAAGATAGAAAGAAAATAAAAATAAAAATGAAATAATGATTTTGCGAAATTAGGATTTCACATGAGTAAGTAAAACAAGGGCGAACTGCATCAGTGGAAAAAAATTGAAAAAAAAAAATAAAATTTTCTTTTGTCGTCTATTCTTGTTGTCGAGTTCCTTTGCGTCAGATGGAAACGTTGTATTTGTCAGAATTATGTTTTAAAATCGTGAAATAGAAATAATTCGCAAAATGGGCGAGAAGAACAAAGTGGATGTTGCTGTTCAAAAGTATTTCGAGCTGCAAACATCAACACTCGGTTTTTAAATAATGTAAGATACTATGCTTTTAAAATTATAGCTATGTTCAAGTGGTATTTTGCATTATTTAGCTTAAAAAAGATCAATATAATTTATTTTCAAATTTTCGTAAATTACCATGTACGGTAATTTACGCGGCAAATTACGGCGTAATTTGCCATTTTCCAAAATAACCGTAATTTTCGAACCCTAGCCGACAGCAATTTATTGCCAAATGTTCCGTAAAGAAAAGCTCACTCTGTAATGGTACGGGATATTTTTTAGCCAAGGCTTAATGTTATACAGACTTTATAAACAATAGCAGAGTGATAGTTACAAAATTTAACTTGAGAGATCGTTTATTAATCTTTAATGAGAGGGAGACAAAAATAAATAAAAAATGAAATTTAACTAATTTTTATAATTTAGTCAGATTTTCTCCCCATATCGGTGACTGGAGACCTCTTCTCCTCAAAACACAAAATGGCTCGAATTTTACTACGGTTTGGTGAACAATTTCCAACATCCGCTGCCACAGCGCTAGTGTCAGTCGTTGCTCTAAGCAAACCTACCTCCCTATTCAGTTGCCAGTCCATGGCGGTGAGGTGGTCTGAGTTTACATCCAAGTGCATACCTTGTGTGCGAATGCTTATAGCCCGGGGTAATTAAGGCAAGGCTTACCAGTTTCAATTATCCCGCCCATATATCTGTTGGCGCAAATAAGTATAATCCCACCAGTTTATATGACACCTTATATGACAAAATACCCGTAAAAGTACATCTTCGAACCTTTTTGAGTGTTAACAGGTGCCCACTTCGATAACAATAAGTATACCTTTCAAAGTTTACAGTATAACTCCCTACTTTTATGGGTTTTAAATGATGCCTATTGCGGTAGCCCAAAATACGTTTCATAGCTTTATAAGTATAATCTCGAACCTTTTTGAGTGTTAACAGGTACCTTTTTCAGTAATAAGGAGCACATCTCAAAATTTTATGTATTATTCTGAACTTTGTTGGGGCTTAAATGATAACCATTTCGGTAAAGCAAAATACCTTCTTTAAGAGGTATTTTATAGTACTATTACATAAAGGCATTTAAGAGTACCTTCACAGAAAGGTATTTTGTGGTATCTTTAAAGGTACTACTGAGGATGCGTATAAAAATACCTTAAAAGGTACTGCACAGTACGGTCTCTTTACAGTGAAATTGATTTATTTGCTAATACTGCGACGAGAGAGAATAGTAAGCCTCGATACCCGCGGGCAGCGCAGGGGGGGATGAATTTTTTTCCCCCATGGTTTATACCCGCGAAGGGGGGGACGAATTTTTGCCCCCATGCCTCCATCCCCGGAGGGGGGTTGGTGTGTCTCCCCCTCACCTCCTCCACCTGAAGGGTGGAGGTTGTTCTTGAGTGTATGCTCTCTCTTTGCGCTAAGTCCCCTTTTTTTTTATTCTGACTTTCACTTTCTCTTTACCCAGCCCGATACCCGCAAGAGCGCTGTGAAGGCTGGAGAGTTTTTTTCTCTCTCTCTCTCTTGGTTCCCTGACTTTCACCGTCTCTTTCCCTTTGACCGTCTCTTTATTTTTACGCTTGCGAATGTACTAGCCTAGCGGCGCGAGAGCGCTGTGAAGGAGATTTTTTTTTTCCTCTCTCTTTTTTTCCTCTTCTCCGTTACGCGTGCAAAGCGGGGGAATGCGTGTACAACCATAGCGGCTCGCGTTTTCTCTCCGAATAGCACTGAAATGTTATAGGAATATATCTCTCGGGTTCCTCTTCTCCGTTACGCGTGCAAAGCGGGGGAATGCCTGTACAAGCCTAGGAATTTCTATCCCAACGTTTTTTTAATTTTACACGGAATTTTAATTCCGGTAATATTTTTTTTTTTACTTTTGCAATATGTATAAATCAAGAGGCGTTAAATATTTTATCCATGTTTTATTTTTTTTACATAAAGTATTTTTTCTAGTAAAGTATTAATATTACGGATGCGTTCATTAAAATGCAATTTATCGATATAATAATAGTTAAAACGATCCTCGTAAGGTATTTTATATATTACGGTAAAAGGGCAAAAAGTAACCTTTTTTTCACCATTGTAAGAGTCTTTTAAATTCGTCTTTTCTTGATAAGACAGATATAGTCATCTTTTTCCGAAGTAACGTCTACTTCGATAGGCACATTGAGCGTCCGTTTTCCAAGAATGAAGGGGCAGTCAGGGTACAATTGTCTATGTTTATCGCGTACCGATTCCGAGGTTGTCCATACTTGAAGAGTGCCGTGGCAAAAGAAACATCTGAAGGTATGGTCCGTGTGGACTAGCGTTTGTTGCCCGAAAATGTATGGACAGTCTGGGTACAATTGTCTATGTTTATCGTTTACCGATTCCGAGTTTGTCCATACTTGAAGAGTACCATGGCAAAAGAAACATCTGAAGGTATCTCTACGGCCTAAATAAAACCCGTCTCGCGCTAGTTCGGCTGCATCAACGTAAAGCGACGGCCACGATTGGAAAGTTTTTAAACGGGCTTCTTCCGAATTCATGTCGTATTCAACATCTCGCGGTTCTTGGGGTCGCTGAAAATTTCTTGGACGTAGGTATCCAAAATTGCCTTTTGAATGACAGACTTTGGAATGCGAAACTCCATATAATCAGAGCGGGCGGTGGGTGGTACGTCGTGACCCTTGTCGTCTTCGATCGGTACGTTGTTTGTTGGAAGTCCGCGGATGAAGGGACAACTAGGAAAATGACGTTTGTGTTCTTCGTGCACAGAATCCCGAATTTTCCAATCGTTTAATATACCGTGACAAAAATAACACTCTACGGTATCGTGACCATACGTATATAAATAAAAAAATCCGTCTCTAGCTAGATCTCGGGGGTTTGTATACGGACCCTTCCAGCGATGGAAACTTTCACGTCTTTTCGCCTCGGTGTTCATACTAGTTATGAAACCCAACGATCTTTTCCGTTTGCTTATATAATTCAACATGTACAACACCCCCCTAGCGGCTAAAATAATAATTCATGCCCAGACCCGTTCGCCCTCCCCCCACACCCCTAAACTTTAACTTTAACTAAACTCAAACTATATCAAGAGCCGACCCCCACCCCACCCCCCCATACCACCAAACTAAACCTATAACAAGAACTAGAACTGCTCCCCCACCCTCTCTCTCTCCCCTATCAATCATGCCCAGACTTGTCAGCCAGCCAGCCCCTCAGACGTTCTTTGTATACATAGTTGTTTACGACATTCGAACCAAATGGATCCCTCCCCTAGCGGCTAAAATAATTCATGCCCAGACCCGTTCGCCCTCCCCCCGCACCAAAAACTAAACTTTAACTAAACTCAAACTATATCAAGAGCCGACCCCCATCCCACCCCCCATACCACCAAACTAAACCTATAACTAGAACTGCCCCCACCCTCTCTCTCCCCTATCAATCATGCCCAGACCTGTCAGCCAGCCACGCAGACGTTCTTTGTATACAAAGTTGTTTACGACATTCGAACCAAATGGATCCCCCCAAGATTATAGATAATTCGGGCCCAGACCCGTTCGCCATCCCTGCTATGAGCCTCTCACCCCCCTTTACAAATGTTGTTTACGTCACTCGTCTGCAAATAACACGACCAGACATGTTCTCCCCCCTTCAGAGAATCTGTTTTCAAGCTGTAATATGTGTATGTTGAAAAAATAAAATCATTTTCAAAGGAAAAAATACATTTATTCATTTTTTTACATGTAAATATCATTAAGGATATCTAGATTGCACGAAATATTAATTTCGGCCTTGTTAGAGTGCGCCCATAAGGCGTAAATTAAAGCCTTGTCAAAGGCGCAAGCCGTTCGGTGCTCACCGACGGGGTGAGGGTACAAGCACCGTACGGGAAGAGAAATGATGTCCGCGGTCGTGGCTTTCGGACACTTGAAGTCGTTCAAGTCGTGAACCGTTCTGTTGAGACGGTCAGAGAGAAAGGTGACTTTTTCGTCACCCTTTGAAAAGATTAGGTCGACCCCCTGTAGACCGGCGGCGAGGCAATCGTCGAGTTTGGCGTATGAGGTCAAACCGGCATTCCAGTCCAATCGGTGCAGATTACGCGAAACCCACTGGTTTTGCCGTTGTTTTGAAATCGAGACGTGTGATTTATTGTACGGCGGCGCGAATGTCCAGGAAACGGTAGCCGGCTTGGCCTCGATGGTTGTTATGGCCAATTCTTTCACGATAATGTCCGTGCTGCCATCACTACGAGTGCGTCCGTTCAGGTATTCTAATTCAATAACGGCGGACTTCATAATAATAACTAGCAGCGAGTCTGTGGGTGACTGTTTAAAACCGAGCCGGGAGTAGATATGAATCTTCTAACGACCGTAGGGCTTCTTTTATAGAGATTGGTTGACGTCATAACACCAACCGAGTCGGGATTGGATACGAGAATTCACGGGGTGTGTGTTTCTCTTATAGAGGCTGGAACGGCTGACGTCATAACACGGTCTAATACCGAGTCGGGATTGGGCAAGAGAATTCAGTGGGAGGGCGTGGTTCTCTTATAGAGGTTGGAAATGATGACGTCATTCATCCACGGATCCCTCTTAAATTTCTTGAAAAACATGTTTGTGCTTCTTCTCCTCGTTCTGTGCATAATGTATACAACGCAGTATATACCGCAAGCGGAACTGTAGGGGGGCTGCAAAGCCCTCCTATTATAGTTTATTTTCGTAGAATTTTCTCTCATAAATGTTTTAATATCTTCTGTCAAGGGACCCAAACCCAAAGAATCAAAATAATAACATTGTTTATTCCCATCGATATAGAGACAAATCCAATGACTACCGTTTCCTTTGTGATTATCTAGATTTATAACAATGGAAGCCGGGTATCGAAGGATATATTTGGGTAGAACATCGCGCGGGTATACGCCCATGAAACCGCGGGTGTATCTCAAAACCCTTCTTATGGTTGAAGCGTTCATGGCGAATCTACAACGACTGTTCTATTATGATCTATGTGCATTAAACTTTGAAATTCTGAATAAACGATCAAACTCAGCGTTTCGGGTACTGGTTCTTCGAACCCGAGTTCAAGTCGCAATTGTCCTTGTCGTATAGGGTTGTAATGATTTATATCTGACGCGGTACCATCTTGAGTCAAATCAAAACAGTAAAGCGTATAACCTTTGGGATACTCCTTCATAGATATTTCGTTGCCATCGTCTTTGTAATGAGTACCAGATCCGGTAAACAGAGAATAATATGATCTAGTGTAAAGACCCTTTTTGAAATTTGGTCGCAAAGGCTTAGCGAGTACTTGTTCCGAGCCGATAATCGGATTAATATAATTCACGTTAAAGTTTTGGAAGTCGAAAGGGTTCCAACTCAATTTGCCGTTATACGAGTTATGAGTTACTAAACCCGCTGTTAATCTGTTTGGTAAAACCCCTAAATATACGTTATCTATAGTAGTTTTTTGAATATTTGCCGAAATGGTAAAAACTTTCACTTCCGTCCTAGTGAATGGATATTTTGCCGTGGCTTTAGTCCAAGCCGATTCCAAAGCTAGCATTACTCGAGGGGCTACTCGCACTTTACGAATATATAAACCTGCTTCGAGTATTTCGTGTTTGTACCATACGCCACCGGGGGGAGGAGCTCCGAGCAAAACAAAGCCTGGTTTATTTCGGGTCATCCTGACTCTAAGACTAACGCCATTGGGTATGAATTTTGAAACGTTAAACATATCAGCGTGTAGGGCTCCGTACATTTCAATCTGTTTCGAACCCTTTGCTAGCTCTTTCCTAACAAGATGTCCCTGGTTTTCAGTTGCAGAAGCCATTTTCCCAGCCGTGTCTTTATGCCATAAAGAAGAAGTTAAATGAGATTTTTTCGCGTCTCCTCCATAGTTTAGCAATGTTTCTAGATAGGCTTTGAAGGCGTAGTTTCCGGTTGAAGATGAAATAGGCGTATCATTGGCGGTTACTTCTACCGTATCCCAGAGCGAATGTAAAAAATTGTTGACGGGCGCTACGTTATCTGTGTCATCGATATCGGTACCGTCCGTATGTACTATTTTAGCTCGAACATAAAGCATAGTTAGAGAGGCGTCAATATATTCTTCACCATTTCCAGGAACGTAAAATTCAATCTGAGAGTCTCCATCCAAAACCGAAATAGGTCGATAGCAAACATATTTGGCCGATTCTACCGATGTTTGAATCGGGACAGATTCGAAAAAGTCCAGCTCAGATATTGTCGCTTGAAACATGTTTAGGAGAATATATCGTGTCGTCTTGACCTGTAGGGTATACGACGGCGAACTGGCTTTATTTTCCTGGTAGCCGCTCGTTTTATACCTTTTTTACTTTGAGCCCGTTTTCGTTTCAAGGGTTTTTTACGTCTGCGACGTTTCCCCCCTCCCCCATGCTGTGTTCTAATATCATCTAAAGTTTCCGTTACTCTTTTCTTAGCAGCCTCTTTAATATCCTTGCCCGATACTACGTCACTGAAAATTTTGGTCCCTGTACTAACGGCTTTTCTGCCGAGGAATTTGGCACCGCTTGTAAGCAAAGGCCTAACAAACCTTGCTAAGCCTTGGAAGAACGATCCTATCCCATGTCCTTTCAAATTAGGGTTAGTCCCTATATAATAACTTCCGGTTCCGGTTCCCGCTTGATTATTGTAATATTGCTTGTAGCAACATTCTCGCCTTTCTAAGACGTCGGGCTTAGGCATCGCAAGTGTAGTTTAACCGTTAAGCTCCCGTATTCAAATGGCGCCGGTTCCCCTAAACTATTCCTTATATTAACTTCGATGATATCAAAGTAATTTTTACCAACGGGTACGTAATGAGGATTGGTAAAGGTTTGAAATATTTGAGACCCGTATGGTTTCTTGGCATCAACCGAAACGATCCGTAGTAAAGGAACCGAGTGGTCGCCTACAATCTGATCGCTAGCGATATTTAAATAGATAAATAACTGGTCCGGAACGTGGTAATTCAAATTAGAGGGTCTTTCGCTACGACCGATACATTCGCTAGCTTCATCGTATCCCAGTATTTCGGCAATGGGTTTTTCGAATTTTAAATAAGGTTTCAATAATTTTTCAGGTTGGTTTATAGTAATGTGCCCGGTTACGTTATCGTAAATCAGCCGCGGTGATGGGCCATTTTTGTCAAACGAATTATTTATGACGTTTATTAAATGTTCTATAGACTTGTAAAACCCCGGGGGAACGTTGCAATAAGTGTGCAACGGCATAAGTTTATGTTGTAAACTCATCGAGGGGACTATCACTAAAACTATCTGTTCTTCGATTCGCCAGAATATAAGAATTACAGCATCAGTAAATTTATACGGTTATAATTTTATCACTGTTAAGAGTAGGGCATCGAGGGGCTATTAACTCTGATTTTATGCACGGTAAATCATTTAAACATTGTAAAACATAGCGCTATTCACTCATTAGGGTAAGGTATAGAGGGGTTATCCACTCATTAGGGTAGGGTATAGAGGGGCTATTCACTCGTACGATGTGGCTACTATTACGAGCCCTTGGGCCGTCTTGATGGGTTTGTACTTTGGCATTAAATCCAGTTTTTCTAGTGCATATTGCAAATATTTATGATTAAATGTGACAGTCGTACTCAACCAATTTAAGAGTCTGGAGAAAAAATGCTATTGGAGGAATATAAAATATAACCATTGGAGTTAGTGATTTCGGAAGGTGGGCAATGTAACCTTTACATCCTATTCAAAGCTGTGCAAAAATTTTAACTCAAAACGGAGAATCAGGCATTAAACATGGAAAAATTAAGAAATTTACTTGACATTATATCGGGTCGAATTGGTCATACATTTTGCCCAGGTGTTAACGGAGATAAATTGAAACTAGTTTCACAAGTTCTTTTCTGCCAAAAAGTTTGAAAACCTTCAAGTACCCTTTAATGAGATGTCAAGCAATTAGGTTTGAAATTTTTTTATCAACATAATTTTAAAAACATTTCTAAACATCCTAAAAGCAAGCAGTGAAATTTTTGTGCTGTAATAACGAATCAAATTTTGAAAAGCAATAAAAGAAAGGCCTGTGAAACTCCCACTCGAAAATGCAAGTGCCAAAGGATTAATACTAACTATCCGATTAAATTTCTAACGCCTAAAAGCAAACAAAAACGGCTGTCAAGGGTTCAAAAAGCAAGATTTAGTTTCAAACGAAAGATTTCTAGCCTGGAGAACGAATTACAAATACGGCAATTAGAATTATGCGATCCATATTCTCATGAAATGTCGCAAATTGTCGATAAAATAAATCAAGAATTTAAATACTATTTGGACAAAACCTTGGATTCAAGTTATGGCTTTACAAAACGCCTCTAAAAGGAATCATGGGAACGAGATTCTCCTTTAAAACCCATGGCTGACCAAAAGGATTTTATATTGGATTAGGTCAATTCTTTAAGCCAAGAGAAAGAAGAAATGGAGTGCCGTAACTTTGAGAATCGCCCTTGCCGTATATTGCCGTAGCCCAGCAACTTACAAAGCTGTACGTGGTTTTAAAATATTGAGTTTCCCTTGTGAGTCAAGTGTCAAACACAGTGGCTGCGCCAGAATTTTTTTCAGTATAGGCTGAAGGTAGTTTTAGGGCCCCTAGCTGTGTTTTTCAACTTTCTACCCCCTTCTAATTAAATATCACAAGTCAATTAAAAATAAATAATAATTAATATATTATTTTTAACGTTTACCTCTTTATTCTAAATCAGTTTTGCTTCTTTTAAAGAAATTTCTCATTGTTTTTCCTTGTTTCTCAATGTCTGATTGTCTTGTCCGTTTTTGTTTACTCTTTTGCGCACCAGATAACTATTTTCTGCTACTTATATTCAATGAACAGGTAGAGCAGCTTGCTAAGCAAGCCTTTTACAATATGAGAGACTTTCGTTGCATTAAGAGACTATGCTTGTTTAGACTGAAGTGCCATAAAATTCTTTTCTTACACACAACTTTGAACATTTACCCTATGGCTGGTCAATGCTTATAAAAGTTTCCCCTCTAAAGTCTACTTATCGACTGACTGTGAATGGAGCTGTCTTTGCTGTGTGGGGTTGGGAGGCGATGAGTCGCCTCTAGAGACGGAATTTAAACAAATGTTTTCCATTCTACATAGCAGATTAACCTGGAGCTATTTTGCTACCAAACTTTGCTCCTTTCATTGCTCAGTTTTTGAGGTTTTTTGGGCCCCTCTTCCTCAATTTTGGGGCCCTTATCTAATTGTCAGGTAGGCTATAGCCTACTTAGCCTTAATGTAGCGCCGCCACTGGTCAAACAGAAAGCAAATAAATTAAACCTAACACCAGGGGTTCAAAAACATTTTCTTGTCGGCGAGGAAAATAAATATTGTCTTCTCAAGGAGGAGAAAGAATTAAGGGGCGAACCTGTACCTATGGGGGAGGGTATTTTAGTGATGGATGAAGTTAAAGTCATCAACAAAGTAATGTGGTATTCCAAAAGCCACGAATTCGTAGGCTACGCAATGAATGAAGATGACTATAGTCAGCTTACCGATATATATAAAGCTTTATCACCTATATCGCCCTCACCTACCCTATACGTTTTACAATTTTTGTTGATTGACTTGACCTCTGGATATGACGTAATTGGCCCTTATTTTACGTCAGCATACCCATTTCAACAAAAATTATTAGTTGCTTGTTTATACGAAACCATAGAAGCTTTTCACATTTGCGGTTTCAGGACAATGGCGATCGTATGTGATGGAGCCAGTTAAAACTAGCATTAATAAAACTTACAATGGGTGTTACTGGGTCTTTTGGATTCGAACTCAAAGATGAAAAATACAACTTTGAAATTCAGCCAAGCTTTGAGAACCTCTTTTCCCAAGAGTAGAGGAAAATTCACTGGATTCTATCTCCCTCACACCAGTCGGAAAATGTTATTGGTCAACTGTATGCATCGATAACCGATGGGTCAAAGGACATTTCAAGAAATAACATTCACTTTGGGTGGAGACAAGTCGACCTAGTAAGAGAAAGGGACAAAGAGAGGACCAGAGCTGGTCAGTTGCGTAGACAGTGCCGGACAAACGTTTCTGGGCATTTTCATTTGGCTGCCATTTTGTTCCTATTTGAGCTAGAGTAACAAAATAGGACTTTCTAAATAGGTTTACTTCTCCAAATGATTTTAAAATTAAAAATGACACTGTGGCGTTAATAGGGTGTTAGCCATAGCGGAAATAGTAAAGCCCCCGATAATGACGTTACGAAATAATGCTTCAAATGGATCAACAATGTTATCGTTGCACGCGTCTTGTCACGTAGAATCCGAAACTGCTTTCTAATTGTAAATCGGTTCAGAAAATCAAAAGTTATGACAAAAAACGTGACGGTCTAAACAATAGCAAATAAGCCTTACGATTATTAATTTTATCTATATCAATTTAGCTCCGTATTCAAAATTACGATTAGAAAAACAAGATGTTCCAACCCGAGAATTTCTAGTTCCACACTGACATATGAGAAATGAGAACTTATGAATTAGACTCAGTCTTCAGAAATGGAGGGTTGTTGATAGTGGTTTGTAAAAGTCTAAATATTTAGATAGAGATTTGGATATGTTTAATGATTTTTTATAATTTCCTAGTTGCTAATACAGTGGGTGGATATTTGGAGATAATTCTCTTGACGGATATTTTACGGCAGACGCCGTTATGTGTTGAATCAGTATTAATAATAATGATAATTTTCATTTAGCGGGGAAAACCGCAGGCAACCACAGAGGGAAAGCCTATTCATGGTGATTACCGGGACAATACAAAAACACTTAATGCACAGATATAAATATACAAAAGATAAAATGAATGGACGTTAATTTAATTTGAAGGAAAATCAGAGACCAGGCATCTAGCAAAAAGTTTCGAAATTAAAGACCGAAACTGTAAAACCGATGAATGAGCAGCTTCTGATCTGAGGTTTTCAGGTAACGCGTTCCAAGCACTAGCGCTTCTGTAGAAGAATGAGTTCTTCAAGGCAAGGCATCGGGCATATTTGATTAAGAACGTCGGAACGGCATGTCTCTAATTCAAGGTCATAAATTCGTGTAGGCGGAAGTTGGACGAGCCGCGGTATTGAATGATGGACAGTGTTTCAAGATTATACTTTGAGAAAGTTTAAGGAGCAAAATGGGTGGCATGACTAAAATACAGGTGTAACAGAGATAGTTTATGGAGCAAAATAGGTGGCATGACTAAAATACAGGTGTAACAGAACTTATTTGACGTTCGGTAATTAATGGTGGACGCATGAGAATTGAATGTTGAGAAAAGCTCCGAAAATGATATTGTGGGAATAATATTTCGACGGCGAATTCATGAGGATGGTTGAGAAGACATATTGTTCAATTCAAAGTGGATATTTATATCCGATGAAAATGGTTTGAATTATAATAATATATATACAGGTTAAATTATTCGCAAGTTCTTATGACATGAAAATATTTTACGACGTGGATAATTTTAACATATTTCCCGCTTTCTCGGCTTTACTCAGCAAGTTTTCTTATTCCCAGCACATTTAACGTGATAGCTATCCCTTTAAACTTTTCTTGAGAATTTGGTTTTTTGAAAACTATGGCTTTTTTGGAACATAGAGCAAAAAAGAGCCCCTACAAACGATAAACAGCACAGCGTTTGCAATTGTGTCGTGCTTCAGCGTATGAAGGTTGCTCTAGATATTTTTTAGCTTAGAGTAGTTTCAATGATCATCGGAAAACAATCAGACTCAATAGCCCTTACTTTTCCTGCTATAATATAGTCGGTAAGCGCCTTGGTTTGTGACATTACGTTTCATAATCTATATGGATAGAGGGACACTTAGATTTACACAATAATCTAAGACGCCTTGGATTTTTTACTTGAAATGAGAAATTTAACGGGCGCTCATGTATAGAGTTAAATACCATTTTCTTGCCCTCTCAAAGGTTGAAGCTTCTCAAAGGTTATTCGGATAGAAATTTTATTTTATTTATGTATTTTATTCGCAGATGAAGTTTTACTGAAATTATATCATGAATATTTAGTAAAGAATTTATCTTGAATATTTAGGAGACTTGCCACTTGAATATTTAGGAGAATTGCCACTTGAATATTTAGGAGAATTGCCACTTGAATATTTAGGAGAATTGCCACTTGAATATTTAGGAGAATTGCCACTTGAATATTTAGGAGAATTGCCACTTGAATATTTAGGAGAATTGCCACTTGAATATTTAGGAGAATTGCCACTTGAATATTTAGAATAAAAAATCCATCTTCGATGTTTTCAAAACAATCACCTTTTGTAATTACAGAGTAGCGCAAAAAAAAAAACACCCGGCGTTGCCCATCGAGATATATTATTGCTTTTCAGGCCACCATTTTTAACGAAGGTGGAAAATCGAGCTTCAAGAGACATGAAGTCAGTCTTACGGATATTGGGAACTAGTGTTTTAAATGTTATAAATTCGGTTGTAACAGGTAGACTCCGCCATTTTTCAAGATGATGAGGAATTGAAAAAAAAATTGTATGAGCTCGCCTACTGTACTTGAGTACCGTCCCTGCAAAATTTCAAACCTCTAGGTAAAGCTGTTTGGATCGGAGTAGATTATCAGTCAAATTTTAACTATAGATGTTAAGCATACAAGCTACTGAGCTTTACGTAGGCGTCCTTGTGATTAATTTTAAACTCGAAATTTTAATTTAAAACTTGTTGTCTTAGATTAGTGGTGTTTTTTAAGTGCACAGTTCCCATCAAGGAATTGTACAGATGAAGGCAACGGCACATCTTGCCAGCAAGAAGCTCCACTGCCTAAGGCCAAATACACCTCGTGGGAAAGAACAACAACCCCTTGGGAGCCCACGCATGTAGATTTCGCCGGTCCGTTACTTTCCGATTCCTTTCCAAAGTGGATCGAGGTACAAGTCACTCGCACAAAAAGCACTGCAGTAGTAACAGACTTTTTAACACAACATATCGCGCGCTTTGGTGTCATACATGTAATAAGTAACTAGCCGGTCGTTTAAATCATAGTTTGTTGACTCGTCGTAAGAATATCCCAACAAGAAGTGATAAGAGTTTTGTTGTCGTCGCGGTTATATACTTTACATAAAGGTTTTTTTAATCTAACTTAAATTACTTTTTTAAGATATGTTTTACGCTTATCTATATCTAATATAACATCTTCCTTTTTCCGGCCTTTGGAACTGTACACCATTCGTTCGGATATCTTGCCGGTGGTTTTATGTTCCTTCTTGAGCGTGTCGTCTGGGTTGGTATTCCGTATACTGTCACATTCGGATGGGTGTTTGCTGGATGTGACTTGGGAGGGTTTGCGTTGGGCGTCCTTTGTTCCATTCCGTCTGGAGACTCCTCGGTTGCTCTTAGACTTCCGCTATCTTCTCTGTTCGAATGTGTGCTGGTTGGACGAACATTTGGTGGGTTTGTGTCGGCCGTGTTTTGCTCCATTCCGTCTTGTACCTCCTCTGTTGCTTGTCGATCTGCTACTCTTCGACTCCCGCTAACTTCTCTGCCTTGCCTGCCTCTGAAGATTCTGGTTTTATGCCGATGTGTTATCGCTGCCGGCGAGGTTCCTTTGTGTCGGTTGCTAGGGAGGTTTTCCATTTGGATTTGTTCCGGCGGAGTTTTGGCGCGCGGTTTTTTTATTGAAGTTTATCCTGAGGTGTCGCCTGTTCCGTCATAGCACTTGCCCTTGTTCCGTCCTTATGTGATAAGAGTGTGGTGTTTGGTCAAGTGCTATTATCGTGGCTCTCTCCCATTTTCGAGGGCCCCTTTCGTGCCAGGCTTCTGTACCGATATCGAGTATCGGTTGCTTCATCGTCCTGGTGTGTCTTTGACTTTGTGCCATCTCTTCCTGTCTTCTCTGCAGCGATGTTTTTATCTCTTGCGTCGGGAATGTTGGGTTCAGGGTCTTTGTGGAGGTTTTTAGTGGTGTTCGAATCCGTCGACCCATCAGCATCTCCGTGGGTGAGATTAGTTCACCAATCGGCGTTGTCCGGTATTCCATTAATACGCGTTGTAGGTCCACTCCTTCCGCCTGCGCCTTAATTAGCATGTTTTTGATCGTTTCAATCGTGCGTTCAGCCATTCCATTTGATTGGGGGTGGTACGGACTCGACGTTATGCGATTCGTTCCCCACTGGGTCAAGAATTTCCTGAACTCTGTTGAATTGTAAGGAGGACCGTTGTCCGATACCAGCTTTGTTGGGGCTCCATTTCGGGCAAAGTGTGGGTGCATGAACTTTGTAACGGCTTCCGCATTGGTTGTCTGCAATTTCGCGGCTTCCACGAACTTGGAAAAGTAGTCGACAAGGATGATCATGTTCTTATTGCCGACGTGGAAGATGTCCGTTCCAACGACTTCCCATGGTCGTTGTGGTATTTGATGCAGATGCAGTGGCAGGGTGTGTTTGCTCTTGCCCTTTGTTGGCATGTATCGCACTTCCTCACGTACTCCGTGATGTCACTGGTCATTTGTGGCCAATATACGTGGGTTTTAGCCCGTGCAATGCATGCAGCGATTCCTTGATGCGCTATGTGTATTTGTTGAAGGACTTCTCTCCGTAATGTTGGCTGGACGTAAAGGCGTTCTGCACGGTATATTAGGTCTTCCTTCATATGGACTTTCTCTTGAATAGGCCAGAAGGGTTTCAGTGCCGAGTACACTTTGTTGATAGCTGTTGGCCATCCTTCTGTTATATGGCGTCGGAGCATTTGACTTGTTTTGTCCCGCCGTGTATGAGTCTTGAAGGTTGCGAATTTCTCTGCTTGTAGCGCTGTCGTTGCATGTATCACCATGAATTTGCCTTCCAGTTCCCTTGTGTCGATGTCCTGTGCTTCTTGCGGAGCCCGTGATAGGGTGTCGGCTTCGTACAGTTTCGCTCCAGGCACGTAGACCACCTTTAGGTCATAACTGGTCAGTTTCAGTACCAAACGTTGGAGCCTAGGTGATAGCATGTGGAGTGATTTGCGGACTATGCTGATTAGTGGTCGATGGTCGGTTTCTACCATGAATGTTGTCCCTGTCACGTAGTACTGGAAATGGTCGCAGGCGTATATGATTCTCAGGAGCTCTCTTTCTATTGGAGCGTAGTTCCTTTGGGTTGGTGTAAATGAAGTTGATGCATATTCGAGCGGTGACCTTCTTGCATGAGTTTTGCGCCCACTCCATTGGCGCTGCTGTCTACTGAGATTGTGGAGGCACGTTGCGGGTCAAAGAATGTGAGAACTGGAGCGGTCGTTATTAATCGTTTCAGGTCGAGGAATGTGCGCTCGGTGTTGGCGTCCCAGCTGAATGTGGCGTCTTTTTTAATAGTGTTCGGAGGGGTGCGGCTTCTGTGGAGTGTTTTCGGAGGAATTTTGCCACAAAATTAACCATGCACAGGAAGCGTTGTAATGCTGCCCGATCCCTTGGTGCTGGAATTGCTTGAATTGCCGTTGCTCGTGCTGAGTCAATCTCTATTCTCCTTGGTGTAATGATTGTTCCCAGGTACGTGATTCGCTCGACTGCAAGTTGCATTTTTTTCGTGCTGAATGTGAGCCCCGTTTGTCGTGCTCGCTCGAGAACTGCTACAAGCGTCCTGTTGTGGGATTGTTTGGTGGTCGAGCTGAGAAAATCGTCCGTAGATATCTTCGTATACGGGAATTCCTCTGGTGGGTATATTTGATGCATCGTTCGTTGGAAGACCGCTAATGATGTACAGATTCCTAGTGCAAGACGCAGGAATCTGAATCGCCCGTACGGTGTCGCAAAAGTACAGAGGTAAGAGCTTGGTTCGTCCAACTCTACCTGCCAAAATGCGCTCTGCGCGTCGAGTACTGTAAATACTTCGGCTCCATGCAGGCTTGAAAAGATCTCCAGAGCCGTCGGTGTCGGATAAGGTTCCATTTTAATCGCTTTATTTAGGTTTCTTGGGTCGAAGCATATTCTGGTGCCGCCCTCTGCTGAGTTGTCTTCTTTCGCTACCGCCACCATTGGGTGGACTAAGTCGGTTGGCTCTGTTACTGGTGTGATTATTCCTAGGTCTTGTAGCCATTTCAATTCTTTGATGACGCCTGCTTGTAGAGCTTGAGGTATTTGCCGTGGTGCTGAGATGGTTGGTGTCGCGTTTGGCTTGAGTTTGATCGAGTATTTTCCCGGTAATTTGCCGATTCGGTTAAAGACATCGCCATATCGGTGGATGATGTCCCGATTTCGTCGTCTGTTCATCATTTGCCTTCGAAGGTGTCGTGTTATGAGACCTAATTTGACGTATGCCCTTGCTCCTAGTATTGGCATTGCGTTCCGTGGAGTGATGTAGAAATTTTGCAATGTTGATCCGGCGAATGAAGCGCAGACGATCACCGCCGTGCCAAGGATGTCAATGGGGTGACCGGAGTTTGCTCGGATAGTGAATGGTGGTCGGTGTATTGTTGGTTTCACTGGTAGCTTGTCAAATATGTCCTGCGAGATGATGTTTACTTGTGATCCCTTGTCCAATTTCTCTGTAATCGGGAAGTTGGCAAAGTAAATTGTTTCCAGCCATTCGTCGTCTTCCCTGGTCAGTGGCACTCGCATATCGTGGTAGTGCAGGGTTAGTTGATTGCAGTATAGATAACCGTAATGGTGTGCTTGCCCATCATCTTCGCACGTGTAACTTGGATCGCGGCCTCTTTGCTCTGAGAGATGTGGGGAGGGCCATTGGTCGCTTCTCTGCTCCCACGTAAGTGCGTGCGTTAGCCTTGATCGGCAACACCCGACCTCTGGCATCCATGGCATGTATCATTACGGGCGGGGCATTGGCCTTGGATTTTATGATGGGTACCGCAGTTACTGCATCTTGGCTGCTGACCTGGATCTCGTGCCCTGCCATCGTTCTGATACCGGTGATTGTGGAACCTGACTGGTGCCCGCACGGGTTGTCTCTGTCTCGGCTGCCTCGTGTGTTCATATGACGAGCGGCGGTCTCTGTTCCGTATCGCGTCTAAATTGACCGTTGTTGCGTCCTTTTTATCCGTCGTCGCGGCAATAGTGTTTGCGTGATTGCTGGAAGATTCATCGGCTTGACATTTGGCGATGGTGTTGTCCAGGGTGAGGTTGCGGATGGACAGAAGTTCTTTTCGCAGCGAGTCTTTCCGGGTTCCGCAAACAATTTGTGTGCAGATGAGAGAAGAGTTGAATTGACCGAATTCGCAATTACCGGCCTTCGTCTTCAAGTCTGTGATGAATTCGTCGAACGGTTGGTGTGCGCCTTGGTGCGTTGTGAAGAAGGTGTAACGGACTGCAACGAGGTTTTTGTGTGGCTCATAGTATTGGTCGAAAGCGTTGTAGAATATATATATCTAAGGGTGTCTTCGGCAGGGACATTGATGGTGAATGTGTTAAATATTCATCTGGCGGCGGATCCAATGATATGTAGAAAGGTGGCGATCTGTACAGCTGGCGTTTCGTCCGATAGTTTGGCTGCCAGGGCGTAAATCTTAAAGCTGTCCCGGTATTCCGCCCACAAGGCCGCAGGGTGGAAGGGATGCAGACTCTTGAAGGAGGTGTACGTCATCGTGTATGGAGCTAGGACGACGGTGGGTACGTAATTGAGGTCCGCGGGTTCCGATGTTCTGACACCATGTAATAAGTAACTAGCCGGTCGTTTAAATCATAGTTTAATGACTCGTCGTAAGAATATCCCAACAAGAAATGATAAGAGTTTTGTTGTCGTCGCGGTTATATACTTTACATAAATGTTTTTTAATCTGACTTAAATTACTTTTTTAAGATATGTTTTACGCTTATCTATATCTAATCTAACAATACAAACATTGGTCACAAGCAAAGCCTCGTGCTTCTCGAGTGAAGGCTTCCGCGAATTCGTCTCCAACTGTGGTATATGCCACATCACGTCGCCTCCGTATCGCCCTCCCTCAAATAGACAGGCTGAACGCAGTGTCAGAACCATTAAGACAAGCCTGCGCAAACTTCATGGGGGGAACCTCCGACGCTATCGACACCCTCAGCACGGGTTTGGCCAAATTCCCGACCGGTACTCTAGAAGCACGGCTCGCTTTGATTCTTCAAAACCATCGCCGAACACCTCTGGTGCAAGGAAAATCTCCTTATGATCTCATGTATGGGGACGAACCGTGCTTACTAGTTTGGACCTTTGCCACCCTATCACAACACGGCAGCAGTGGCGTCGCTAGGCCTTTTTTGGGGGGGCTATACCAATTCAGAGTACGAAATAAATGTTATGGAAACCACTCTAATCTGTCACGTGACCCAAAAATATCTACCGCCAAACTCAAAATTCAGTCGTAGTGAGAACAGTCTACAGCCGGACGACGGCGTAAGGTAAAATTTCTACCGTGTGCTGCGTGATTTGCGCCGGTTTTTTTCGGTCGAGTGGGAATCTAGCTTTATGAGGCACGAAGTTGTCATAGTCTGACGCAAGAATCAGGCCGTCAGATTAAACCTAAGCCGCGTATTTTCCAGTCAGATTTTATATTCTGTTATTTAGCACGACCAGATCTATCAAACAAAACCGGATTCATACATGTACCTCATGAGGTAAGAATTCATACCTCATTCGACCATTTTAACCCCCGTCTGATTTATTGATGGCCCCCCTTGATGACGTCAGATTTCATACATTTGGAATTGCCATTTCCAGTTCTATCATTTGCCACCATCTTTATTCATGTACCTCATGAGGTAAGAAATCATACCTCATTAGGGTCAAACATGACCCCGCCCCCCTCAAATTCCCCAGCTGTGACGCGTAAGACGGCCAAATCTATTAATGAGCATTAAAACTGAACTCATTCCAATGGTCAGACCTTTTGTACTTTATGAGGTAAGATCCAGGCCACTGGCTCTTGGTCTATAACTTTACAAGTCTATAAATTACAGCTTTGACTTCAGTTTTGGCCTATTTACGCTTCTCGGTCTTAAAAATATAATAGGTTTGTCTACGTTGAGCCTCCTGACGGGCTTTGGAGTGAACGATTAGCAAATGGTTCTTTTAAAGGAATGATGGGAATGGTTCACAGAAATGTAAGAGTTCAGTTTTCAATCCTCTGAGACAGGCTTTATTGATAAAATTCATTTATTACGAGTGAAAATTAAACAAGTTGGGAAAACCAAAATATTACCTCTCCGTGTCGAGAATATTATATAAACTTAAGTATCCAATGAAAATGTCGACCTTTTTGCCCTCATCCTTTCCCGCGCTTTGCGCTTCCGCATTTCATCCTAACTCTCAACATTATGTTCCTCCATTTTACATACAAAAATCAAATACTCACAAAAAGAAGCGGCAAAAACCTGCTGGCTCTTTACAACCACTTAATTTGACTTAATATCCAACTTCCAAACACAAATATTTTCTGGTAGATAAATTAACAACCTTCAAGCAAAGAAAAATTCTCAAGAATGTCTCCCGCAAATTTAAAAGGTCTATTTTCAACTTGGTTGGCGTATCTGATTAAATTTAAAAAATATATTTTTGAAATTTTTGGTCTGGCTGTTATCTACACCTACATGGTTTTCAGTGAAACAAACAAGGAGCATAAACACAATAGTGGAAGCTTCAGTCTTATTTAAAACATGTAAAACAATTATCATCTCTGCAAATAGCTTACACATGTCTTTTTTACCAATGCCTAACCGTTTCGATTTTTCTAAAGCAATCTCAGCACCAAAAAATATTTTTTGATACAAAATAAATGTTTTATATTCTTATTAAGAATAAAACACGAGGATAAAAAAGGTCTGTCCTCTCGTAATTTTTTAAGCTTTTATCATGATTACTCTATACAACAGTAACAAGGAGTATAAACCCATTAGTGGAAGCAGTATTTTTTTTCCGAAACAATCTCGCTTATGTTTATCTTCTCTAGACTTCGCTAAAAACGTATTACTCCTACGTAAAATATTAATAGACAGGCAAGGATTCATACCATTAAAGAAGGAGCGCAATATTATCCATATTTTCATTTCATATACAGAGAAAAGAAATTATTATGTTTCTGAGAGGAGCTTCCCATTTTGGTTGTTGTTTTGAAAAGTATATCGAAATGCACGGTCCTTGATAGATATAGGAGGACAGACAGACAGAGAGACACACAGACAGATACGGCCGTTACAGAACCTCTCCTGGACTACGTCACACGGAGAGGTAAAAACCTATTCTAAATACGAAGGTGTTATACATATAAATTACTTCAAAACAAATTTTTGTAGACCTAATAGTTTTTCTTTTTCTCCGGAACGTAAAAATTACAATAAAATCGAAGTATTGAAACGTATATTCAATATTTACAATGAAATAAGTATACGTTTGCGAAGAAAAAGAGGGAAAGTTAATACTTTAAAAAATAAAGATAGGTGTAATTATTTTTTACACAAAACGTCTGATATGTTCAACTAAAGTTGAATCTCAAATTAATTATATAAAAAAGACTTGGTTTGCCCAAGCCTTAAAAACAAAACGATAAGAGTTTTTCCAGTTGTCTGAAGCGCGGATACTATTTTTTTTCTATTGAATTTTAAAGACAATCCGTATTTTACTACTCTTTAGAATTTAATTCAATCACCTGATTTTACTGCTAATGGAATAGTTTCCTATAAATTAATTGAAATAAAAAATTACTTATCTCAGATTTTTCAAGAACAATTCCATTTTCCTGAAACATTTTACCATGAAATGTTTTCTTTTCAAGGGAGAACGTACTTTAATTTTCAAATAATACTCTCAGTAATAATATATTATATCATGATTATATGCGGTCTTTTTGAATGCAAAAGGGGGCTGTTATAACCTTTCTTATTTTTATAAAGGGGTTCGTTTCTTTTAGCACAGTCACAATTATTGAACTGTGCATATCAGTACTAGTGGGGAAGATTTAAGAAGTGTTGGTTGAGTTGCTGTTTAGTTGACAACATTGTGAAAACTTGATGTGTTTAAAACCTTTTGAAAAGAAAATTCTCGGAAATTAAAAAAGATAGTGTCAGTTTGATTAAATTTACACGATATCCCTCAAAATAATAAATGCATGATAAAATGTTTCAGGAAACTGTAATTGTTGTTGAAAAATCTGAGATAAGTAATTTTTTATTTCAATTAATTTATAGGAAACTAATCCATTAGCAGTATAATCAGGTGATTGAATTAAATTCTAAAGAGTAGTAAAATACGGATTGTCTTTAAAATTCAATAGAAAAAAAATAATATCCGCGCTTCAGACAACTGGAAAAACTCTTATCGTTTTGTTTTTAAGGCTTGGGCAAACCAAGTCTTTTTTATATAATATCTGTACCATCAGCCTTAATTTGTATTAATCTATTATAAAAATAATAATATGCTTGTCAAACTTCACTAATTCGATGTTCCAGTAAGATGTTCGTGAGCATATTGGCTCACTCCAAGTGCCTCTCATTATTTTATGGGAAAGATCAAATTTAAATCATTTGGCAGGGGAGTGGTAAATTAATTCACAATTGGTAGGCGGGCTGTAAATTAATTCACCATAGATAGGCGGGTGGTAACTTATTTCATATAAAAAGGCGGTTGGTGACTCAATTAAGTTTAGTTGACCTTTTTGTATAGATTTAAAAAAAAGTTATTTCTAAACCACGCGCCAGCACGCGCACATTTCATTGAAAGTTTGTTATTTAAGAATTTTGCCTTCTATATACTAAGATTCTTTATCAAAAATAGACAACGAGCTTTCCAAGACTCGAACGTGCAATGTTTTGCCTCGAATGCAAACGCGTTATCCATTACGCCACATGCCCGTACTTCGTAACAAAAAAAATTATCCAAACATAGTGTTTATAGGATTATTTCATTTATGTTGAATAAAAGATCTGTAAAAATAAACACCGAGCTTGCCAGGACTCGAACCTGCAATCTTCTGCTCCGTAGGCAGACGCGTTATCCTTTGCGCCACAAACCCGATGGAGGCTAAACAAAATGGTATGCAAACAGTGTAATATATGTAACGGTTTTACCATGATTTATAAATTAATTAAAATAAAATACTTAGACTTAATTGTTCTTAATCAAACTTCAGAAGTTCCACATTCAATAGTTGCTTGATAATTCAAAAGTGTTCCGAACCTTAACTTCGCAGTAGTTTCTGAGTTATTCGATGGAGTGGACCACCAAAAATCCCATGCTTTTTCTATGGGACGCTAAGCCTAAAATCTGTGAATTATTTCTTTAACATTACGGGAGAGTGTGGGTTCTTATCTAGAAGGGCCTATCGGCCCTCTAGAATACAAACCTATTGAAATGGATTAATTCAAACCTATTGAAATGGATTAATACAAACCTATTGAAATGGATTAATACAAACCTATTGAAATGGAGATAATCGATTTGCAGGAAGTTCATGTTGCTGTCGGACCGTTCATAATGGAATATTATAGGAGTACGGTCGTAGATTTCTCGAGTACTCTTTATATGGATTATATCGACTCTCTTTGGGAAACAACATCCGAGGAGCTCACTTTTTCCTATTTTTCAAGCAGTTTGTTCAACGGTAAGCAGCATTTTTTTTAAACTAACAGCTGTTACATAGAGAGATTTTGTTCTGGTCGCGTGTGTGTGTGTGTGTCTGTTTTTGTGTTTTTTTTTTTGTGGTTCAACAGTTTTAATATAAAAGTTAAATCTATTTTACTTCAGGTTTGGCTCGTACTTTTACCACTCTTACTTATTTGTATCTTATTATACGCCTTTTTTGGGAATTATGCAAATCCGAGATATAAAGTGAAAAAAGATTATGGTAAGGCAGTTATGGTGTTAATGGCGCCTTTGTTAAATACAAGTGAGTGTTCCATTTGTGTTTTCATTTATTTTTTTCTTTCAATTTAAATCTAAATTATGTCAAAAATATTAGGCTGTTCGGAATTCGAGAGGAAAGGCAAGAGACGGAGTCAACGAATTTTAATAACGTTTTGGAAAATAGGTTCCCGATTCGTATGTTTGGGGCTCTCGGCTGTCTTGGTTTCAGCTATAAGAGTCACTAAACCAGGAGATTTCATTAAGTCATTTCATGAATTTGAAAGATTTCCCGAATCTATTCCTTTAATAGAAATGGGTACAACTATCCCTACCTTCATAATGGTAAAATGTTAAAAAAATTTAAGAATTGGACTTCAATAATCCACCACCTTTCTCACTATATCTAAAAGGGTTGTTTTTTAATTGATACAAAATCATTATTTTGACTTTACCCTTTTGAATAATATTGAAATTTAATTAATTGTATCTAATTCGCTATCGATTCAATTTCAACTCCTACTGAAACCTAAAGTAAAAGTAAAACCGTTTCTCAGTCCCTTCCAAGGGAACGCCGTTCTTCGGAATTCTATAGAACTCTCCTCTCTCGCTTTTACTGTGATTTTAAATGGACCTGGCCCTAAAAGTGATGGAGTTAAAAAAATACAAAATAATTTGGGAATAAAAACCAGATTAAAGTGAATAATCAGTACCGGAAGACTACAGAAATGTTTAAAAACAATATGCCTCAGTAATTTTCCCACTCAAATCCTTAATTTCTACACTCATTTGTTGTTTAGTAACAATATTCTCAAGGAGCTTGTCGTTTATTTGATGTTTTGTTGATGGGCTCGAGACGTCACAGTGACGTCAAAGGTTGTTGAACGGGGAAAGGAACATTTTTAAATTTTTGTATTTGAAAATGGAGTCTTACTGGCCCTGAAAACGTAAAGAGGGGAAAATTGACTCTTTCAATTAATGTTGATATTTTTGAAGAAATTTATGTCCATTTGAATGTTAGAAGTAGTTTTATAAAGAAATTTTTTTAATTTACGTTCAAGCCTTCGTCAAGTCCATCGCCAACCCTTCGTCTCTCAAGAGTTCAAGACTCAAGCGCTACGTCAAAAATCACAATCTCCTTATTTTTATGGCCACTTTTTAATCTTAGATGTAAAATATATGAGGGAACTAATTATGAAGGCTATACTACTTATTATTTTTAGCATTCTTGTAAATTACGTTTGCTTTAAATCACGCAGTTGAGCAGCATACCAGGAATTTATGACATTTGGCTAAAAATTGAAAGCAATCCAGTTCAATCAGTTGTGATGACATGATATCAAAAGCGTTAAGACAAAATGATTTATTTTTGATCATGGAATATTCTACACAAAAAAATGATTTTGCATGATCGATATAATTCACATCTACCGTGTGGATTTCACATTACCTCTCTTAATGATTTTGCATATTTTTACGATTTCGTTATCAATAAATATTTACCTTCAGATGTCAAGGAAAATTTCATTATTTGTGAGTATATACTGAATCAGAAGTAAGATAAGGGACTAGAAGTAAAGAGCTCTACCTAATAATAGTAATAGATCCTGGGAGGCTATTCTCTAAGGTCCTTTTGGAGGAATTTCGATCCGAATCTTTTCATTCGGAGTCAATTTCTCCGAATGAAAATAAAACGTATTCTGTAAGCACCTTATCCTAATCATACGGTGATAACCTCTCCGAATCATTCGGCGGCCGTAAGAGACGGCCGAATCGAGCCATTCGGAGTTTTTACCGCCTCTCTTCCCTCCATAAATCTTAGATTCGCGGAACTTTCGCCGGAGTTTTGGCTGCGGTTCATATTTTTATTTAGTATGGCTGCTTTGTTTTTTAAACTCAAGCTTCATCGTTTGCGATTTGAACATGGTAATCGCATTGCCCGTCGCGATTTACGAGTTCAAAGGGTTTTTCGAGACTTAAAATCAAGCGTGGGCAAAATTTTAGGTTAAAGCGGGAAATGGCTTTAGGCCTTGGTGGGCCTTGGCGAAATCTACAAGGTAGATCGACGGCTTTTTGGTAGATTTAAAGGTAAAAAAACGTCGTTGAATTTATCCTACATTTAAGCTAGATTCCCACTTGACCGAAAAAAACCGGCGGAAATTACACAGCCGGCGGTAGAAATTTTAACTTACGCCGGCGTCCGGCGGTAGACCGTTCACACTACGACTGAATTTTGAGTTTGGCGGTAGATATTTTTGGGTCACGTGACAGATTTGAGTTTTTTTCCTCAATATCTCTTTCACACTCTGAATTGGTATCTTTGTCCCCTTGTCGCTTAGATCGTACAAGAAGGGATATTTTCTAACCTTCTCAGTAAAGTCTTCCTTATTGACATCTAATCTCTGTTTACTTTCATTATTTTCATTTTTGTTTCTTGGTTGCATGTTTCCGATAACGATAAGCCTTGGTTAACCACAAAAAAATGGCGGCTATCAATCTATCTCGACGCGTATGCCTGCGCTCTTAAAATTTATGACGTAGTCAGTGGGGTAATTTCATTGGCTGAGACACCGGCATAACGCCGAACACGACCGAAAAAATAGAACCGCGATTCTGTCCGACGAAACCGAAGTTCCGTCGGGGTCGACGCCAAATTTTTTACGTCGAGCCCTAAACGCCGAGTTTCCGTCGTGTTTTCTGCCGAGTGGGAATCCAGCTTTAAGGGATAATTTCGCGAGATCCAATTACTTGACACAGATTTAATTGTTCATTTTAATATTTTTTCTACCGGGGCTTGTAAGTTAGAGCCACCTATTTTTGACCAATTGCATTAATTATTAATAATTGCTAGATTAAATTTGGTTATTTCGTTTAGCATCTATTTAAATTATTAAATTTTGGTAGGTGTGTAACCATTGATAGAGGGCTAATGATCTACATTAATGAATTTATCATAATCACACGAGATCCACACAATTGGATTATAATTTGCGATTAATTAAAGGTTAATTCAATTAGCTAACTAATTAATTAGCACAGCTCTGAAGGAAATAAATCGAAAAAGAGAAAATTTGCTTTGTATTGAATGTGTTCCCAATACAAAGACCATTTCCCAAAATTTCCACTCCTTGGGATAAACCAAAGTTTCCATCCCTTCAATTTGAAAGCGCGCCAAATAAAATTGTCCAATAAAGAAAAAGTGGGCGTCAAAAAGTACCACGTGGCTTAAGAGGAAGTGACGTCCATTTGGATTGAGAGAAAATTTTCGAAGTATCCGAATGACGATAAGGATTGGGGTTAGAGAATACGGTTTCTTCGGTCCACTCCGAATGAGCCCGATCCGAATCATAAGGATTCGGACTGATCCGAATGATTTTCGATTTTTAGAGAATAGCCTCCCTGGCACTAGTGAACAAATTTGAGGGTTTTATGCCGCTTCCATCGCGCCTACACTAGAGAGAAGGTCAAGTTCCAAAAAATTTCTTATCCCCTTCCCCTCATCCTAAAGCTACAGAACACGGACGCGGGTGCTTGAATCTAGTTTGGCTGTCTACCACCGCGAGCTTCTCACGTTTTGGAGGGAAAACTCAGAAACCGCTACCAGAGGGCCTACCGTTGGTCTGTTATCAAGAATATTCACTTTCGTCAAGTGAAGAATTTGGTTACCTCAATACTTCTAATTCTTTATCCTACTTCTGACTGAATAATATTTTTGATTAAAAAAATATAAAAAAGGCTAAGTTAAAAAATTTATGACAAGATTTTGCTTCATTGTTATAAGTCAGTCTTAGTGACTGGATAAATTCGCCATAAAATCAATTTGATATAGTAGCATCAAAATCATTAACCAATCAATTGAAATCAAGTTTTATAAGTGGACGTGCTACGTCTAACGGTTGTCGTTGATTAGCGAAGGGGTTTTATATAATAACTACCAAAGGGAACTCGAACCAAAACCTGGTCGGGAGAAAATTAGTAATAGGCTTTAAATTCAACTAATGCCAAAATTGATGTTTGAACTATCTTCTAAAAGAACGTTGCTAAAACTGCTTGTGATTGGTCGAGATCTACAAACGCATCGTCTGGTACTTATTAAAGGTAGCAACCACATAAAAAGCTTGAAAACCGAGACTTCTTGCAAATATTATATATACTTTTGATTTTACCTCTTCGAGAGAGATGCTATTATTTGAAGTGTGCCAATATTTGAATCGTAACAGTTTTAAATTAATTTTATTATGCGTTTTAATTATTTTTTATGCCTTTGTATTCAGATCAATCAATTTAGTGGAAAATGGTCTTATGGCACATGATGTTGATGTGAGCTCGGAAAACTAAGAGCGTTGTCTCCAAAAATGGGACGAAGAGAAAATGATCAAAATCAATTTACGTAAATTGCTTGGAGTGTTTTTTTTTACTTCAGCGGATTGTTGTGCGGATTTTTATATGTGCTGAACCATGAAGTGAAAATATACCGTTGCGAACTCTTTCGTTAGAATTAAATTTCTTCATGACTTTGCTGTGAAAATTGACATAACATAAAATTTATTTTAGAATTGCAGCTGTATTTCCTCTGTAATGAATTCCATTTTTGAATTTCGACTTACAAAAATCGGTTAAACTGCAATAATAGAGCACTGTAATTTTTGTACTTTCCCTCCTGTCACCAACTATAATGAAGATCAAGAGCACTTCATCAACACGCTCATTCTTTCACTCGATAATTAACACTAAATATTTGTACCACTGCCAGCAATGAAACCAACCAAGCGTCAATTGGGTCGCACGAGCTTTAAAAGAGGCTCTAGAGAGTATAGACGATCGTATACGCCAGTTTCACTGGCGGATAAAATCGTCTGGTGGGGGGTTCATTACTTCCCACTTTTCGTTCTTCTCTCTAGGTCGTGCCGTGCCTGAGGGGTGGGATATGGAACGCCGTTTCGGCCAAAATTATGTACTTGCCAGGTTGTTATATAGTACGAGGCAAGTTGTTATATAGTACGAGGCAAGTTGTTATATAGTACGAGGCAAGTTGTTATATAGTACGAGGCAAGTTGTTATATAGTACGAGGCAAGTTGTTATATAGTACGAGGCAAGTTGTTATATAGTACGAGGCAAGTTGTTATATAGTACGAGGCAAGTTGTTATATAGTTCGAGGCAAGTTGTTATATAGTTCGAGGCAAGTTGTTATATAGTACGAGGCAAGTTGTTATATAGTTCGAGGCAAGTTGTTATATAGTTCGAGGCAAGTTGTTATATAGTACGAGGCAAGTTGTTATATAGTACGAGGCAAGTTGTTATATAGTTCGAGGCAAGTTGTTATATAGTTCGAGGCAAGTTGTTATATAGTTCGAGGCTAGTTGTTATATACGAAAAATTGGGAGAGGTGAAGACAGAAATGGCATCACTATAAACAATATGGAAGGGTATCAAGTCATATCTACAAGGGCCTACCGGCCCTGTAGAATATATGAAAATAGCTACGGTAAGGAAAGAAATGTCATTTCCCTCGTGAGCTTGGAGGGGGCAAAAAACGAGCGAAGCCGGTTTTAGGGGGACGAGAAGCAGCAGTATATATTGGTGAAATTTCAGGGGTATTGTACCGCCCCCCCCCATTGAGTGGTTTTCTATTGAACTTAGGCTGCGGTCAGTAACGCTCAACGTAGACCAAACGCGTTGAGTCCCGTTGATCAACGTGACGTCATGCGACGTATTAGGCTACTGAACGGTTTTTGCGAACTTTGCGTTGTGTCGTCTGCTTACTGTTCATGGAAATGCATAAGCGAGGGCCTGCTAACCGAAATAAGAGAAAACTCTGACCAGTAACTTAGCCAAGGCTTAAGCTTTAAAACCCAATAACTTTTTAAGCTTCATTGATATAATCGAAAAAAATTCCATAAAATACTATCAGACATTGTTCTTTCGCATTCAGTCGCTGCTACACCGATTTTATTAACATTTCCGAAATTATCCGTCAAATTAACTTCTCGAAATCCTTCAGGAAGATATGTTTCCGCCATTGCCACTATGTCACAAATTGCGTTGCTCAACGAAGTAATCGGCTCTTACAGCCGATGACGATGACTTCGATGCCTCTTCGCTTACAATCGTGACGTCAAACCGGAAGTTCCGAAAATCGTTCAGTGGCGAATGCGCATTCAACGGAGCCTCCGTTGAGCGTTACTGAACGCGCCCTTGTTTTTATATGGAGTGGTAAAGTCTATACCTTTTGTAAAGAGGTCCAACGCCTATAGAGTGCTGTCAGAAGCCCCGGTTTGACGTCACCCACTATGTTCCAATAAAGAACAAGACGACCCAAGGGCTCGTAATAGTAGCCACATCGTAACGTAATTAACAGGCGTACAGAAACAATTTGAGTGAATAGCCCCTCGATGCGCTACCTTTAACTGTTGTAAAATTATTACTTAAATTTTTTTACTTCTGTTATTATTATAATAGTGTGACACGAAAGGAAAACGTGAGTGAGTACCCCCACCATGCGCATCAGTGGTAAAACGATATACCAGAAAACACCCATTAAAATAAGTACTGAAGATCAGAGTTAATAGCCCCTGGATGCCCAATCAAAAATTATAACCCTTAATCCTTTACTTACGTTATAATTGTAATATCAGAGGCCCCAAGCTAGTACCTTCTTTTAAAACTCTTCTCGATTTTTGGAGAAATAGACGTAACTTCCAATAATAAACACCGCCTTAAAACTATTCTAAATATAACGTCGGTATATACTTCCTTTTGCTTCTTAAAAATTCCCCTCGATTTCTTTGAATTTTGCAATAAGGGAGTGCGATCTTGGTGAGATAAAAAGCGTGAAACCCTTAGTGTCGACGGGTGACAGGAATTTTAAAGGGAGTATTAAACCGTCCATTTAAATTAAGGCAATCCCATAATCCTCTCTCTCTCTCTCTCTCTCTCTAGCTTTAAATATATCGAGCAAACGTAAAACACAATTCTCAATGTTTAACTTTACTAGGCCTAGTACAAATAAATCCAATTCTTAAACTTACTGTTATAATTCCCTTCCTTTTAAAATACACGAACGAAAAATATCACCTCACCACAATTCTCTCCCATTCACTCTCCCTTCAATGACGATCGAAAAATTTTATACTGTCAAAGGCAGATCTCTTTCACGACGCCGACGCCGCCACCACCACCACCACCACCACCACCGCCAACACCACCACCGCCAACAACAGGCCAGGTTAAACTAAGACCCACATCGTAGATGTTCATCATACGATGTGGCTAAAAAACGCAAACAAGCATGGCCTCCCTTTGCTAAAGGCAGACTGGGTGACGTTTAACACTGGTTCCTACGTCACAACTGACAGCACTCTATAGTTGGCAGTCTAAAATTCGAGCATACCTAGATCTGTTGACTAGATGGTCTCTCTTTTTAAAGTTAGGGAAAACCAAGGATGTATGGAGTCAGGGGGTATGCAGATGGAGGGTGGTGAATTTAACTGCTTGTTTTCATTTTTCCCTATAACTTCAAAGGGCCAATGGTTTATGGAATTGTTTGTTAAATGTTTTTGTGATAATAACAGCCTCGACGATACATTTATTCATACTGTATCTATTGAAAAATGAATACAAGCATTTTGACTTTTCTGTTAATAGTCTTAATACTATTATTTAACGTTTGTCACTGTAATGATGTTTTGGAATATTTGAGTGAGCTTGATGGATTTTGTGAGTCTCTTCTAAGGTGCCGATACAATCTAGATTTAAATGCTTTGGAACTTTATCATAGACGATTAGAAGGTCACTGTTGTACTATAAGAAGCTACATAATTGCAAATCTAAATAACGAAGACACTGCTTTACTTGAGTGTAAATGAGTTACATTGCTACAATACCCCTGAAATTTCACCAATATGTACTGCTGCTTCTCGTCCCACTAAAACCGGCTTCGCTCGTTTTTTGCCCCCTCCAAGCTCACGAGGGAAATTACATTTCTTTTCTTACCGTAGCTATTTTCATATATATAGTGATGCCATTACTGTCTTCACCTCTCCCAATTTTTCGAAAAAATAAATCCATGTATATAACAACTTGCCTCGTACTATACAACAACTTGCCTCGTACTATACAACAACTTGCCTCGTACTATACAACAACTTGCCTCGTACTATACAACAACTTGCCTCGTACTATACAACAACTTGCCTCGTACTATACAACAACTTGCCTCGTACTATACAACAACTTGCCTCGTACTATACAACAACTTGCCTCGTACTATACAACAACTTGCCTCGTACTATACAACAACTTGCCTCGTACTATACAACAACTTGCCTCGTAGTATACAACAACTTGCCTCGTACTATATAACAACTTGCCTCGTACTATATAACAACTTGCCTCGTATTATATAACAACTTGCCTCGTACTATATAACATCTTGCCTTTTCCGTATACTATAACAACTTTCCTCGTACTATATAACAACATGCCTCGTACAATATAATAACTTGCCTCGTACTATATAACAACTTGCCTCGTACTATATAACAATCTGGCAAGTACATAATTTTGGCCGAAACGGCGTTCCATACGTTTCCCTTAAAGTAAGAAACCACTAGATTATTCTGTCAATATATAACCTCACCGATAGAATTTCTCTTGCGACCTATTCACGGCTTGTTACCTGTGCCATGGGCAGGAAGGTAATCATACGCAGAGGTGGATCGACACTATTCTGGGGTAAAGGAGGGCTTCTCATATTACACGGCGCGAGCAAGTTTGAACGAAGTCTACTTTTTGTTTTTTATTTATATACTTTTGTTCATAGGAACTATAAAGATAGAAAAGAAATATCTACTGATATAATTTACTTAAAATTTATGGTATAGTAATAAGCAACACTTTACCTTATTTACCCTGATTTAATGTTTTATATGCATATTGAGCAAAGAGTACTTTTTATATGAAAGAGCGCAAATAGCGTAATGCGGAAAAACAGTGTATTTTAGAAAATGAATTAAAGCGGTTTGCCTCGCCCTACTTAAAACAGTAAATCAATATTTTCTTACACTCAGTGTTAAGAAGTTTTAAAGATTATAAAATTACTGTAAACAGTACTATTAAACTACGTCAGATATATTAGTACCAGTACATGAAAAATAACCTTTGTGTTTTTAATCTCAATCAATACTTTCATAAACCGTAGTGCTACAGCCTAACAGGCTTCGAAATAAGACAATTCTTGAAGTCAAAAAGCCCTTTATTAACTGCTCGGGCCAGTTTTTATTAATTCTAACTTCTCTTATAATTTTAGATGGGGACCATTTTAATTTTTTACCAATTATAATCTTACATAAATTTCGACTCAAGTGGTGAACATTAATATACACTATTCGGTTCACTTTGTATTCCATTAAACAAAACGAGTTTTGCTACGCAGTCCTTAAAAACTGCATTTATACATTATCCCTAACTCTCTTTCAAACCCACAAAGGACCAGAAAATATATATTAATATAGCTGTTGCAATTTAAAATTAAGTTTGATCGATATCACAAGTTTGGTTTTAGTTGCGTAGTTCAAGCATTTCTAGTGTTTGGATTTTTTAAAAAAAGTGATATATATGGGTCATAGACATTTTTATAAAATTTCGGATTGAGTATAAAACGAAAATCCCTGATCAGATTTTTTTAATTACAGCGACCGTTTTCGCAACAAATGTTTCTTACATTCTATTTCCGCAAAGAAAACACACGCGCGGAACAGTCCACTAAAGTAAAAAATAAAGATGCCAAACACATTATCAAGTTCGATTTGGATAACTCCCTCTTCATGCAGATTTTGGAGGCAACGGTGAAAGTTTTCCGAACTCTTTTCAATATCACGTCTTATGAGACCATTTGCAACTAGATTAATGGCTCTAAATTCATAAAACATAGAAAAACGTTATGTACTAAATTAGTTAATTGCTATTTAAGAAAACGTGAAACGAAAGCCCCCATCTAAAAAGGTTACGTCAGGGTTCATACAAGACGTGGAAAAAATTATTTTATTCGGAGCCTCCGAAATGAACTAGGTCCATGAGTGTAGCGAAGCGAGAATTTTTTTCAACTAATTTAGTTTGCCGTGTTTTCCCGCTTGGTGGTGCTTTTAGTACCGTAAAATAAACATAAGTTCAGCCTCATGACCCCGTCGACTGCCACAATATTAGGGCAAGTTATAGACGTAGAGCGGTGAAGCCGAGGTCGCGGATAGTTCAAAAATGTTTTAGAAAATTTCCGAAGACCTTTAATAAACAATCAAAGAAGTAAAGGATAAAAAACTTAAGGTTTAAAAAATGAAAGGTTATGAAGGGTAAAAAAATCGTCTAATGGTATATGAAAACAGTGAATTAGCAACTGATAGGTTTTGCTGACGACCCTCTCTGCAGGTCGTGCCGGGAGCAGGATGAAACTTCCGCTCACGTTCTTTGCGAGTGCGACTGCTTCGCCTCGCTTAGACTAGAACATTTTGATTCACACACTGTGGAGCCCTCAAGGGTCTCCTCTATTACGGTGGAGCGAATTCTTCGCTACGCTGCAGCTACGGGCCTATTCAAGGCCTGAATATGAGGATGCACAATATGCCTTTGGCATCGGTGCTAGGGCGCGTACCCTCCTCAACAACAATAATAATAATACTAAAAAACAACGATGTTAAAATCTCAAAATTAATTTTTTTGTCCATACAATCTAACCAATAGATTCAATAATAAGCGAATATACCCTAAAAAATTACGTTAACCTTTCTCTTTCATAAAAGTTTTATAATTGGCCCCTAAAATATCAACGATAATCTAGGGAACGGCCTAGTTCATTTCGGAGGCTCCGTTTTATTTATTATATATTCGCCATGTAAGTTATTGCAAATGGTCAAGGAAATTTGTGAAATTTAGTCAGGGAAACCTGGAAAAGTCAGGTAATTTCATTTCCAAAGATTTTGTACGAACCATGTACGCGTCATTTTTAAAATTACATCCGAATGAGTCGCCTTTAAAATACTTAACAATCACTTTATAATCTCTGTCCATAATCTACCATTTTCACGTTTTAAAAGTGGCAAATAATAAAAAGGAAAGACCAGGCGCAATTTATCTTCAGGTAGTCTTGCACTTGCCAAAAAATAAACTGCACTTGAATATACACACAAATATGTTAAGTTTTCTTTCATGTCTGAGGGTAAAAATTTATTGTAAACAAAAGCGTTGAATATCGTAAAATCGCTAAGAGACGTTAATTGAAATCCACAAGGCTGCTTTCTATTAAATCGCTCATGCAGAATCTCAGTTCCAGATGAATAGAGTATTTATTTTATTTTATTTTATTTATTTGTTTGTCCCAAAGTACAGTATTATATCAAATAGTTAAATATTTGTTTCAAGGGAGAATTTAAGTCACCCACCTAAGAAATCTTGTATGTGGGTGACTGTTCATATATAATTTTTATTTATTTATGCCGCGTACGGCCAACCGCTTATATTTAGTAGAAAATAGTGATTTTAGTATTTGTTAATTAATATAGTAATCTAAACATTTTCATGTATCCATTTTCTTATTTGATTTCTAAATAAATTATAATTATTTTTTTTTTATGTTATAGTCTAATTTGTTATACAATTTTATGGAAGTAAATGACGCGTGACTTTGAGCCAGTGCTGTGTATGTTTTTGGTATAGCTAAATGTTTCCATATGACCGATCTAGTATTTCTATCATGAATTATTTTTTGGTCTTTAAAGCGTTTCTTAAACCCGTCTAATAACACTTGAAACGCGTACATTTGTGGGATTGACATTACGTTAAACTCTTTGTAAAGAAGCTCAGTTGCATAGTCATATGGTCTATGTATGCATATACGTATTATCTTATTTAATAATACAATTAAAGGGCGTAATGTCGATTTATTTGCGTTTCCACAAGCAATTATTCCATAATTTACTATAGATTGGACTAAGGCGAAATATACCGCACGAAGAAGTTTTCTTTGTAAGAATTTGCACAACGTTGTTAATGTATACGATATGTATCGAAGATTTTTTGTTAAATATTTTATGTGAATATCCCATTTAAGATGGGAGTCTACGAACAGACCAAGGTATTTTATAGAATCTACTCTTTCTATTGTTTTGCAACTATCCGAACAGCTTTTACCATTACATTTATGGATTGTTAATTTCAGTTTATTCTTTTTAATCGGTTCAGGTAGTTGTCTTATAGAGAAAGTAACATGTTTCGTTTTTGATATATTTAAACTAAGTAAATTATTATCAAGAATAATTTTTGCTTTATATAGTGCTTCATTTGCTTTAGATTAAGCGCCTTAACAAGTTTCACTTGCAAATAATAGGACTGTATCATCAGCAAAGGATACTAGCAGGTCAGATATTTCAGAGTTACAAAATTCATTTATATATATCAGGAATAATATTGGTCCTAAAATTGTGCCTTGAGGTACTCCATAAGTTATATTCATAGAGTGACTATAATGGTTTCCAATTCGAACAATTTGATCCCTATTTTTCAGATAGCTTTGAAATAAATCTAGAGGTTTACCTCTAATGCCATATTTTTCAAGTTTCAGTAAAAGAAGTGCGTGAGAAATTGTATCAAAAGCCCTGCCTTGGCCAAATCTAAGAATATGGCCAAAGCTTTCATGTTTTTATCCAACGAAGATACTGCGAAGTCTGTAAAACTATATATGGCGTCATTTATACTTAAATTACTTTGAGATCCAAATTGATTTTTAGAAATTATATTATGATTGTTTAAAAAGTTGACTAATCTATTCTTAAGACAGGTTTCAAATACTTATGAGAGGTGGGTTAAGACAGAAATTGGTCTATAATTATTTAATTCTAGACGGCTTCCAGATTTATAAATAGGTGTAACAATAGCTCGTTTTAAGGAATCCGGAAAAATACCCTCTGTATAACTCAGATTGATAATGTATTTTAATGGCTGAATTATGAAATCAGAAATATTTTTTACAATACAAGCGTTAATTTTGTCATATCCAGTAGACGAAGTACAATTTAACTTATTTATCACTTGTTTTATTTCTATTTCGTCAACAGGTATGAGAAACATTGTATTACAATTTGGATATTCAAAGAAAGTATCATTTAAAGTATCTCTTCCCCTATTTCGAGAAATGTTATCCGCTAATGATTTGCCCACATTTATAAAGTAATCGTTAAATTTGTCTGCACATTCTACTGGTTTATTCATTGCATCTATTTCAGTTCCTTCGTTTTTAATAAAAATTTTGGTTATAGGAATTTTAGTTTTAATACGTGAAGAGGCTTCGTTAATTACTTGCCATATTTTTCTACTATCATTGTTGCATTTCTCAATTTTATTTTTATAAAAATTTTGCTTTGTTAATTTAATTAAATTATTTAACCTGTTTCTGTATGCAGTATATTTCGCCTTTATCCTAGGGTTGAATGGTTCCTTTAAGCATGTAGATTTTAGCTTATCTCTCGTTTTTATGGAAATTGCTAGTCCTATTGTCATCCAAGGTTTAAGTAATTTAGGTTTTTTGTTTACCTTATTTCTTTGATTTTTAGATGGTTCATTAATTTTCGAAAGATTTATGTAAAAGTTTAAAGTTTCCATAAAGTTTTCAAAAGCTTGGTTTACAGTAACACTATTGTATATATTTAACCAATTTTCAAATCCAATTAAGAATTTTAATTTAACGAAATCTATTTTTTGCTTGTTGGATCTACCATTAATAATGTTATTTAGATATAAAGGATTTGATTCGCTATTTATATTTAAAAGTATTGGGTAGTGGTCTGTAACAAATGTTTGTAGTATAGAACAGGTAAATTGCTTGGGACTTTTATTCCTAACAAAACAGTGATCTAGGCAGGATTTTGAGGTTTCAGACACCCTGGTATAATTGTTAATCAATGGTACGAACCCATGCAGAAATAAAATATCTAAATATTCAGAGCTATCAATTGTTTCTTCAAGAATGTTGATATTTAAATCACCCAATATATAAATATTGTGGATGTTGAGTTTGTCAAAATTTTCAAGTACTTCCTTAAGTTGCGGTAAAAATTCTTGGACATCGTTATTTGGTGATCGATATATACATAGGAACCTATAAGCTATTGAACCACTTTGTTTTATGTCTCTACAAAGAGAGTTCGCTCCACCAATGTCTATTTCTGAGTAGTCTACATTTATAGATGTTTTTACATAAGCGATAACGCCGTCGCTTCTGTTAAAAAATTTTGTGGTAGAGAAAGTGTGATAACCGTTGATTTTAAATGTTTGGGGATTTTTGCCGCTTAACCAACACTCTGTTAATATTAATAGATCAAGGTCAAGTTCTAGGTTATTTAATAATAAACAAACTTCATCAAAATTTTTTGTTACACTTCTCACGTTTATATGAATTATTTTTAGGCCATTTTTGTAAGTGTTGATTTTTTTACAGCAGATATTTACCGCGTCAATGTCTGGGTATACTTCATTAATAGAAACATTTGTTAAATTTGAAAAATCATGATTTAAGTTTAAGTGCATAATATAGTTTTCATTTTATTGTTTATTTGCATATTATTATTTTACTTTCTAGATTGACTTTAGATCTTTCTTCGAGACAATTTTATGAATTTTAGAGCCTTCTTCTTTGCGAAGCAGAACTTTCCCATTGTTTACCCAAATAAACTTAAAACCCCGTTCCTTTGCGTACAATTTTGCTTCAAATAGTAGTTTTTTAGTATGGGGTGACAAAATTTCGTTTACATAATATCTTTCTTTTTTAAGGCTTTTATGGATTTTGTCACAAAACAGCAAGGCTTTATTATCTTGTGCCGCCTCAAAAAACTTATCTCTTACTTCTATATCCCTAAACTTAACAACGATTGGAAATGGCAATTTTTTAGTATTTGTAGCAGAGGGTGGAGTAGTTTTACGATAACATTTTATAATGTCAGAAATCTGCATGTCGAAGGACAAAGACTTGGCAACAAGTTGTACAATTACTTGAGGGTTTTCATTTGTGGTTTCTTGAATGCCGGATAATTCCAATGAGTCTTTATTTTGCTGAAATTCTAGGTCAGATATTTTTGATTTCAGATAGGCTACCTTGTTATCCAGTTCATTGTTTTTTTTTACAACTTTCTCAAAATCACCCTTTATCATAGATAAAGAGTGTGTAATATTTTTTACATCCTCACTAAAATCGTCAATTTTATCGCAACCAAATTTAACAGATTCCTCAACATCATGGACATTTCTTTCTATAGTTTTTAATTTGTCTAGCTTAGTTGACATTTCAGTAATTGTTTTCATTATAGTAGTTAGGGTGGGTTCTGGGGGGGTCATTTGAAAGACTTACAGAATTGCTTCCAGTTGAGTCTTTTCTAGGTTCTTTGTTCATTTTACAGATTTCGCATTTCCATGTGGATTTTTTGGCGCCTAGTTTTCGGAGATTGTCCTCATTTTTTAAGCTTGTACATTTTGCGTGATAATATTCTTGGCATAAACTTGTACATTGAATAATATCTTTTACTGAATTTATTACTTCATTACAACCCGCACAGCTTGACATGTTAAACTTTGATTTAGACAAGATAAAACGTAGCGCTAAGCCGGAGCTAATTTTATGCGACTGCTCGCCGCGACTCAAAGTAATAATTTCGTCTTAAGACCATAGATATCGTGTCATTCGATAAAAGAACTTCATACGGCAAGAGTGATATCCTATGTTTCGCGCATCTTACTCATTCATAGTAGAGACACATTGAAAAAAAAATAAAATAGAACTAAAAAACTGTTCCAAAACTAAAAGTCGTAAACAACAAAACGGGACTTGTCTTTCTTTTTGAAAGGAGCAGTTTTATGCCAGACCGCCACTGGGGACAAAGGGTTTTTTCCGCAGGACGCTCTTAACCGGTTAAAACGGGCCCTGGGTTAAACGTGCCAACCCTGGAAAGCTCATAGGGATCTTTCGATCGATACGTAGGTAGTCTGAAGATCAACTCATTAATAATTAAGTGCAACTAATTCCTAAAATATTTAATTAACCCTTACCAAAATGAGAGTCTTATTTTAGTATAAAGTAAGTCTAAAATAAGGATCAAGGATATTTGGGTACCAAACTTGTCTCAAAAATTGTTAAAAAATATAATGGTTTCATATTGGACTCCTTTGAGACTAAATTTAGTCTTACATAAAAGGGCTCAGTTTTAGAGACTGTAAAAGGATTGCTACTAGACTTGATTGAGAACTCAAATCTGCGACTTATTATAGGACTCCTATAAGACACATTTTAATCTCACCAAATAAGGCTTAGTTTTTGAGATTGGAAAGCGATTCTTTCTAGACTTCATTGAGAACACAAATCTGCGACTTATTATAGGACTCCTATAAGACACATTTTAATCTCACTAAATAAGGCTTAGTTTTTGAGATTGGAAAGCGATTCTTTCTAGACTTGATTGAGAACACAAATCTGCGACTTATTATAGGACTCCTATAAGACACATTTTTATCTCACCAAATAAGGCTTAGTTTTTGAGATTGGAAAGAGATTATTTCTACACTCTAAGAAACGGAAGTGTTAAAAAAGTGTTAAAATGGTGTAAACACCGTAAAAACACCCAAAAGAGAGTTTTATTACGTTGAGTTTTTAGGGGCCAATTTAAAGTGTAAATTCGGTGTGAAATAACACCATTAAAACACCGTTTTGAAATTAAACATGTAAAATTATAGTATACTGCGGGTTTTTTTAAAAAAGGTCTTTCATTTTCATTAATGTTTTAATACTAAAGTCAATCCGAACAGTAAAAAATTATTGAAAACCTTAATTTTTAAAAGTTTTTTTAAAGATGATATTCATGAAAGAATATATTTTTATCCATTAAATAAAATTAACAAGGAAATTCTTAATCCAACGGTATTGTACATTCATAAAGCACTGCTAAACGTGTTAGGTGACACTCTTAAAAGTGTTATGCGACACTCTCGCAGTGGCGTCGCTAGGCCTTTTATGGGGGCTATAGCTCCCCCAAATTTAAAAGTTAGCCCCCTCAAAATAATCCGTAAACTATACCAAAAAATTGCTCGTAGCCCCCTAAACTTAAAAAAGACGAGCGAAATTCTTTCATCTACAATTGTCTCATAGTCAATAACTCGGTTCCGTACTCTTTATCATAAAAGTATATACGAATAATAAGATTAAGCCCCCCAAATTTCAAGCCCTAGCAACGCTATTGCACTCTTGAAAGTGTTACGCGATACTCTTAAAAGTATTGTGTGACACTAAAAAAACGAGACTATAGGTTAGGTACTGGCCTCACAGTAGGGCGACTATTATGATTATTGTTACAATTGGGGAGAGGGGGCTCACATCCTTGCACCAATGTCAGAGGCATATTGTGCACCCACATATTCAGGCCTTGAAGAGACCTGTGGCCACGGTGTAGCGTAGAATTCGTTCCACCGTTATGGACTATAGACGCCAGCTTGAGAGGCCAACATGTGGGGCACATGCTTTTGTGTCATGTCTTATCTTTATTTTAATGGTTTTTTTTTTAAATATTTTAGAGTGGATTCGGTCAAACGCGTTTCTGGTGTTCGAAAAACTCTTCGTGAAAAGAGATTGTTAAATTTAACGAGTTCGTCTGTATCTACTGCTGGGATATTATAGCCTTCAAAACCAATTTAACACCCGATGCATTTTTACTAATTAAAAACTTTCTGCCTTTTCAGAAGTTATTAAGTCGGTGAAAATGACCAACATATCATGCAGTTTCAGTCTGGATTTTGTGCAGTTTCACATTGCATGAGAGAACTACCCTTGCATAAAGGGTTATAGCTCTGCATGTTAGAACTGTCCTCTTAAGTTCTCTCAACGTGGAACCTTGCTATGAATATAGCGCTATTCGCGAATAAATCAAACACTCTGAAAGGTGTTATGCGACACTCATATGAGAGTAAAAAATTAACTTTTAGTTCGATATAAGAGTTAAAAAGGTGTTAAACCACACTTCTATTGCACCATTTTATTCTTATCTTTGACACCAATTGCTCAAATAAGTGTTATTAAACCCTTTTAGGGGTGTAAATGAACACCAGTAACGGTGTCAAATTTGGACCCATATAAACTACTTTTAAAGGTGTTAAGGCACACCCCATATTCTTAGAGTGTACCAGCATAGTTTTTTCCTTGTTTGTTTCTGCAATTTGCAATTAAGCAACAGAAAATCGAGGGAATCTTGCAATAGTATACAAGTAAGAGACTCGAGGGAATCTTGCAATAGTATACAAGTAAGAGACTCCAGGGAATCTTGCAATAGTATACAAGTAAGAGACTCCAGGGAATCTTGCAATAGTATACAAGCAAGAGACTCCAGGGAATTTTATAATAGTATACAAGGAAGAGACTCGAGGGAATCTTACAATAGTATACAAGCAAGAGACTCCACACACAGAATAAAAATGCTGTAAAATAAACACTATGGTAATGGCAATAGCGTATGCCATCAAGATGATGCTAATTTAATTGCACATCCTCCCTGTTTTTAATACCGTCAACAATACTGTTTTTCTAAACAGTGGAACTAACAGTTTTAAGTATTAATTGTTCGTGTATTCAGGGTCGTTCTTAGCTTTTAAAATAGCCGCTTCAGAGGTTGTTTTAAAGACAGTCTTAACCGTTGATTATATTGTAGGGGTCAATGAAAAACAAGCACTATATGCTGTTTTACTACCAATAAATTACAGTTTCATAAAATGTTTGCTGCTGTAAAACTAACAGCAAAATATGTGGTTTTAAACTCACTAAGCACTGTGGATTAAAAGATGGTTTGCTGTGAAAATAAAAACACATCATGCTGTTTCAAACCGCTTATAGTACACTAAAAAAATAGGGTTGCTGTAAAAATAACAGCTCTTAGAACAGTTTTAAATCCCGGAGCTTATTTTGATAAAGACGCTCTTTGTTGTTAAACTAAAAGCACTCAAACCTTTATTAAAAACATTAAGCTCTGTTGGTTAAGATGCAACTTGTCATTTATATAAGACGACTAGCTGTTTTTAACATACTGTCCATTAGGGCAGATTTATACTGGTTGCTGTTATACACTCTTAGAAAAAGCGGTGTGCTTTAACACCTTTAAAAGTAGTTTATATGGGTCCAAATTTGACACCATTACAGGTGTTCATTTACACCCCAGAAAGGGTTTAATAACACTTATTTGAGCAATTAGTGTCAAAGATAAGAATAAAATGGTGCAACAGAGGTTCAGTTTAACACCTTTTTAACTCTTATATCGAACTAAAAGTTAATTTTTACTCCCTTATGAGTGTTGTGCAATTCCTTAAAGGGTGCAGCATAACACCTTTCCGAGTTTAAATAACGCTTTCTTAGTGTCGCATGACACCTTCCTGAGTGGTTGATTTGTCAGCAAATGGTGCTATATGCTTAGCAAGGTTCAACCTTGAGAGAACAGTTCTAACAAGCAAGGGTAGTTCTCGCATTAATGTGAAACTACACAAAAAGTTGGCCACTTGATCAACTTAAAATTCAGCTTGAAACTGCTTGGTAAGTTGGTCATTTTCACCGACTTATTAACTTCTGAAAAAGGCAGAAAGTTATAAATTAGTATAAATGCATCGGGTATTAAATTGGTTTTGGAGGCCCTAATATCCCGGCAGTAGATACAGACGTATTCGTTAAATTTAATAATCTCTTTCCACGAAGAGTTTTTCGAGCACCAGAAACGCGTTTGACCTAATCTACTCTACCATATTTAAAAAAAGAAAATCCATGGAAGTGCGAGAACTTGGAACAGTTTGACGCTAACGACGTTTTTGAAGCGGAAATTTCTGTAACTGTAACTAAAGTCGACGATTTAGAAGTTAGTGTATGGATTTTTTTGAAGGGGCTAACTTTGAAATTTGGGGGCGCTATAGCCCCATAAAAGGCCTAGCGACGCCACTCCAAGAGTGTCGCATAACGCTTTTAAGAATGTCGCCTAACACGTTTTGTACATTATCGGTCAATTTTAGAAATAAGTAGGTTGAAATTATAATGAAGAAGAGAAATTGCAAAGTTAAAAAATTGGTTTTAAAATTAGCAATTCACTGACTTTCCAAAATATTTTTATTTTCATATCGGTCCTTTCATAATAAACGCGGACCTTTTCCAAAAGGCTTAGCATGGTTAGGTAAGATTAGGTTATATTGCTTCAAGGTTTAAATTAAAGCGCTTCAAGGTTTAAAATAAAGTGCTTCAAGGTTTAAAGCAAAGTACTTAATGTTCAAATTATAGTATGCAAAACTTTAATTTACGCTGGATTATACAGTAAAATATACGTTATATTTATACTTAATAGTGTAACTATCTGTGTTTTTAATTATACACTGCTGTATTCTTCACGGCAGAATACGTTTTTCCCGGAAAACAGCAACGTTCTATTAATAATAACATATCTTACACTTCCGTTTGAGAAATAAAAATTAGCTGTTTTTTCCACAGTCGTTAACGTAAAAAAACAATGTTTTGCTGTATATTTAAAATTAAGGTAATGTAATTTCAAAAAACAGCGACTACCTGTATATATTAAGGCTTGTTAGAGGTTTTTCTGGATAACAGCATTAAACAATCATAAACATGGTGAAAACTATTGTTTCTTTGACATTAATTTCTCAGTGTGCAGGGAATCTTATAATAGTATACAAGTAAGAGATGCGAAGAAATCTTACAATAGCATCCAAATACGACACTCCAGGGAGTCTTACTACAGTGTCCGAAGTAGAGACTAGAGGGAATCTTGCTATAGTGTCCAAATGAAAGACTCTATGAAATATTACAATAGTGTCGAAAAAAAGACTGCAGGAAATCTTACATTAGCATTCAAATACGACATTCCTGGAAGTCTTACTACAGTATCCGAAATAGAGACTAGAGGAAATCTTACTATAGTGTCAAAAAAAGAAACTCGAGGGAATCTTACTATAGTATCCCAATAAGACACTCCTGGGAATCTTATTATAGTGTCCGAAAATGTGGCTCGGGGAGTCTTACTATAATGTCCAAATAAGGGACTCGAGGGAATCTTACTAAAGTGTCCAAAAAGAGACTCGAGGGAGCATTACTCTAGTATCGAAATATGAACACCCGATGGAAACTTACAATAGTATCCAAAATAGAGATTCAAAAGAATCTTACTATAGTGTCCAAAAAAGAGACTTAATGGAATGTCCAATTAAGAGACTCGAGGGGTACTGCTACAAGTCTTGTAAATTTAGAAATCCAAACTCAAATAAGTCTCGTTTTTGGACTGCCGGTGTACCTAGTGGGGACTTATTACGGTACTTAAATAAGTCTTGAAAATCGAACCGCGATTTTGGCAAGGGAACAACAAGATGCTAGTGAATTCTTATGGGTTCTCTTGCCAAAACTTTGCGAAGAAATGGAAACTTGTGACTCTGACGCTCTTCAAGAACTATTATGGACAAAGTCGCAAAACGTTACCAAATGCCCGAACTGTCACCTTGAAAAAAGTTCTGGAAACATTATCCAAAGCTGCATCTTCACTCTTCCTTTGCCAAACCTCGCTAAAGTTGATTGGAAACTATTAATCGAAAGGATGAGACCAGCAATGATGGCATGCGGAACTTGTAAACACAGAGAAATTAATGAACGTGATGTATTGATTTCTGCCAGTAAGTACGTATTTCTGTGGTTTCCAAGAGATACTGTAGTAAATGGTCACCCTATTAAGATTTTAACCAAAATATCGGGATTCGAAAATCAGAAAGTGGTTTTAAACCAAAGCGTTTACAAAACTAGGGGCGTGATCATTCATAAAGGTTCATCTTTAAACCAAGGTCACTATCTGAATTTTATTCGAAAAGATAACAGCTGGTACGAGGTTAGTGATACAACAATCACCAAGCGTGACAGATTCGTCAGTAACTTGACTGATGTCTCAATTATCCTTCTGGAGAAAGTCTCTCCTTTTTAAAGAGAACCTAGCCTAACTAGCGTTGTTAAGGGTGATCACTAAAAAATGGTAAATTAAGGAAACATAGGAAATTTGCCCTTGAAATATACAGAGATGTTGGTGTAAAATGTAAGCGAGAAAATAATGAAATTGTGGGGAAAAACTAGGAAGAATTTGTGTGGGAAAAACTAGGAAGAAATTGTAGGGAAAAAACTAGCAAGAAATTGTTGCAAAATAAACGAAAAGTACATAAATAAATTATCAATCAAAATCTACTTTCAAATGAAAAGTAGAAACTTCATTATAATTTCATGGTTTGAGAGTTTTACAAAACTATTCAAAATCTAATTATATTACTTTACGATTGCGAGTTAAATTCCAGAAATTTTGAAATTTCCTCCAAGCTATAGAAAGTATATATTTAGAAATTATCGAGAAACCCACAAGTAACTAATTCCCCGGTGTCTATTGCTATTGCTAAGTATTCCTCACAAACGAAGAATGTTTAGAAATATTTCAAAAGCTATAGAAAGTATATATTTAGAAATTATCGAGAAACCCACAAGTAACTAATTCCCCGGTGTCTATTGCTATTGCTAAGTATTCCTCACAAACGAAGAATGTTTAGAAATATTTCAAAATGTAAGTTTTCCATTTAAATTTCAATATATCAATAAAATAGTTCGCAAAATCACAAGCGCCAATTAAATCTAGCAACATTCAATATCGTAATGCTGCCAAACAAGAGAATCGACCCCGTAATTAAGTAACATCGCTTGCGATTTCTCGCTATCCCTGATTCAACCTGTTTCCTTCTGCTGAAATATCCTCTAGTTGGCCGATGATTTAGAGGGGTGGCGGGGGGGGGGGGGCGGTTATTTCCTTTGCCTTTGAGACAACGTGGATAACACGTTGTTTAAGGCCATACTTCCTCATATCAGTTAAAAAAATACAATGGCTATAATCTTCGAAGCAGGGTCCTATACAAAACTCTCTTATGGCCGCTTCTATCTCCTTTTCCTTTCTCTTGAAGCTGATTTAACACGTGGTCAAAAATATATAGACATCTTCTTCAAGCTTTGCTACTCATGAAGAATTTCCTCAATAATTCTCATTGATATATGTATAGAGTTTCAAAAGAAATAAACATTTTTATCCTACATTTCAAATCGAGGGGTCACTTGAATAATCAGGTGTACAGAATTAAAGAAATCGATTACTTGATTACTAGAATTCTTAGAAAAACATTAGTAATCACAATAATTTTTGTGTTAATCAAAGGTAATGAGAAATCTCATATAATCACTGGAAATCTCGTGAAACCTTGAGAAAATCAGAAACAATCACATGATTTACTAGTAATCTTTTGTAACCACTCGGTAATCACACCTTTCGTGAAATAATCACAGATAATCAATCGAGGAATTCGAAAATCCAAAAGAAAAATCATAATCGGTTGAAATAGAAATAATCACTGCATTCATCGAAATTCACGAAGAACCCAGCGGTATTCACGACATTCACCCAAAAATCAATGGGATTCATTGGAATTCAAACAAAAATCGCGAGTAATCAGCGGCAATTACGGGAATCAGTGTAAAGATTATGGAAATCACCGACAATAATCGTAATCACAAAAATCAAGGAATTCTATCAGTAATCATCAGAATTCACATAAAAATTTAAAAATCAGTAGTCAGGTGTGAAACTTTTGGCTGATGACTAGACCCTCGTTTCAAATACTGTCATTTTTAAACTTACTACGTAAATAAAGTACAACATTATATGCTTATCGAAATCTGTTTTATTGAATATAACTTAAATATAATTACCGATATTCAATTATAATTATAATTAAATTAAGACTGAAGGGACAGATATTATAAAAAAACGGCTTGGTTTGGACCAAGTCCGAAAAAACAAACGATATGTGTGAGGTTTATCAATTGGCTGAAGTTCAGATATTGGAATTTTTTTTTAAATTATTTTTATTCCTTTAATCCTTAATCATTATTTAATTCAATCAACTGATTTTACTGTTAATCGATCTATTCCCTCTAAATTAATTTAAAAAATTACATATCTACGCTTTTTCAAGAATAATTCCATTTTCCGAAAACATTTTATCATGAAATTAATTATTTTGAAGGGATTTCGTGTCAATGTTCACTAACTAAGCACCTTGACGGAGATAGGTTTAATTGTTGCTGGCTTGGCAAACTTTCAGGTTTGTAATTTATAAGTTCCTGAGAAGACTGTTGCTCAAGAAAATATGATAAATAACTTTTTTGCTTAAACTAATTTATAATCTTGTGATGTCTTCTTAAGACAAAGCAACATGTTTATCCGGTGTCGTTTCTTTTAGTAGGTGGCTCTCCGCAGTAATGGAAAATTATGATATCGGCTGATATAACCAAAGGTACGGGTAAAGATTACATAAAAAGAAATACTTTTCAGTACCAATGACTTGTTATATTCATTTCCTGCGGAAATAATATGGTTAAACACATTATACCTTACCTCAATTTTCCCAATATATATTAAATTTTGCAATCACCAGAGGTTCCAGTGTCGAAACCTTTTCACATTAGTAAACGGTACATGACTTTCCGGACCTAACCTTAATAACCTAACACTATAAAAAATTCATGTACATACATAAATGTTTATGTACATGGCTTGAGACTCGCTAGCGCCGAAGGACCAATCACTTAGTGTAATCGGTGTACATTTGTTAGTGTGTACACCATTTGGAAATTACATACAGGGAAACTAAACTGGGGTCTTCACTTTCTCGCCTAGAAGCACTGCTATAGGCAGTGCGAGTTGACTGGCCTCCCGCGACCCGCCTGTAGTGAACTTTGAGTCTTTGACACCGTCTGGCGATGATCCTAATGGTGGACAAGCCCCTGTGTGTTTTCCGAAATGGTCTCTACGCCTGATAAAATGATTACACGTAATACGTAACCAGTGCACAAGTAGCGCCAACAATGTAGTAAGGGGTGATGACGTTTCAAATGTAGATTGACCAAGAATCTCAGAAGCACGGAGAGTGAAATTGCAGTGCAATCTTTCCTTCATAGAGGTGGCAAAAGAAATGTAGCGTTTTGATATACGAAATTAAATGTATAAATTCGCGCAACAACCTGGTATGGCATCCACTATTAAATATTCACATTTTCCTTTCGAATTATGTCAAAGTTCGCTTGCTCTTTTAAGACAATCTGTAGATTATTCAATATTGCTCCCCCAACACGTACTCCCTTCAAAATAATTAATTTCATGATAAAATGTTTTCGGAAAATGGAATTATTCTTGAAAAAGCGTAGATATGTAATTTTTTAAATTAATTTAGAGGGAATAGATCGATTAACAGTAAAATCAGTTGATTGAATTAAATAATGATTAATTATTAAAGGAATAAAAATAATTTAAAAAAAAAATTCCAATATCTGAAACTTCAGCCAATTGATAAACCTCACACATATCGTTTGTTTTTTCGGACTTGGTCCAAACCAAGCCGTTTTTTATATCTAATATGATTTCAGGGTGTCCTATAGGTATCTTGGTGGTTTTGTTAATAAATGGGTATAGACTTGTGAAATCCACGTAATGAATTCGCTCCGATCCTGTTGTTTTATGGTATAGTTTTGTTGCGCAACATCTCCCCCCGAAGAATGCATCACGGGGGTCTAATCTTTTTACTATTTTAGGCTTAATATCATTACATTTTAAAAACTCTATTATTTCTGGTTTATTTAATTTTTCCTTCTGCCAGTCACACTCCCACTTGACATTCACTATATAATTGAGGGATTCTAATGTGACTAAGACGTTCATGCTTCTAAAATATCTGGAATTCAAAGTCTGTGCAGGATCTCCATGCAAAGCCTTGTTTCTGTTTAAGGGAAAGTGTATTTTACACCCATGATAGAAACACCCCCAGTACTCGAATATTTCCTTGTTGATTTCACAAAATCCGTCTACTTTGAGTTTTTTTATTCTGGTTTCTTTACCTCTAAAGGATGATTGGATAGATATATTTCGTTTGTGCGCGGTCCACTCTAACCATTCTATAGCCCCTATGGACTGATTTTCGCTAAGTCTGTAATAATTAGCGGGTATGATGCCTATAGTATCAGGTTTAAGATAATTCCTGCGAAATACGTAAGAGCAAACGCCAGGAAGAGTAATTGAGCCGCAATTAAATGGATCTACACCCGTTACTTTAAAGAGTAGTGTACGAAAAGTTAAACAACCTAGGAATAGTAAAACCGCATCGTACTCACAATAATGATTTAGTTCCTTCAAGAAGTCGAAACCTTTACCTTTACTATCTTCGGAGCTATGCCATTTTAAGAAGATATCTAAATTTTTCCTTGTAAAATATTGACAACCATACGCTTCGATAGGGGGGAGATTAGTTTCTATAACATAGTTGGTTTCATCCTGTCTATCTACATCAAAATTGTGTTCTGTTACATTGAATAAAAAATGTGGAAAATACCCTTTAGCGGCGTCTGATATACCAAAAGTAGCGGGAAACTTTGCTAAGGCTACAGGAATGAAATTATAAGAATCCAGAAATAACAAGTTAAACAATTTCATTTCTTAAATTCGAGTTCCGTTAATTTTCAAAGATGGAACGAATTTTTCATCTCGATTTATGATTTCTCGAATTAGTAATTGATTATCAAAATTACTTCCAAAATGTGACAGTATGATGACGTTCTTTACGGCATGCAATTGCATTAAATAATCTAAAAATAAAGATATAGGATTACCGCCTGAAAATTGTTGTTTACGCCTACCAAACTGACTACACATAATACAATTAAAATTTAGGGATGTTTCATCTATACAATGCTCACACACGGTTATACTAACAGGATAGCCTGGTGTTCATAGGCTCCTAACTTTTCCTGACATACCTTCGTTTGTATGCATTCTACGTCAAAGAAAATATACATAAGGTTAGGCTGATTAGGTCTAGGCTTTTTAACGGATGGCACTTTCAGAGGTTTATCTTTGATAACCTGGATATAACATAAGTGATTGCTAGGTTGATATTTCTTACAAACCTGACAAAATATCTCACGACACGTATGCGTCTCAGTTCTTCGGGAAAAATCAATAATTTGTAAACAGTCTTTACAGTGAAAAAGACGCTCACATAGGGACTTTTTTTGCTTGAAGATGCTAAGTGGCTTTGATAGCATTCATCGCCTAAGAATGTTCGTAAACAAGACCCACAAGCTTTCTGGGGTCCTTGGCAGATATTGGGTCTCATGCAACTAAAACAAAAGTCATTACATTTATGGGACTGTATTAGCCAATAGGGTACGAGACATTTTTCACAGAATCGGTCGTGATTTAAAAGTGGTCTTAATTTTATAATAACGTTATAATGGTTATTTTCATTCAATAAAAAGAGGCGGGGCCTAGTATCACTTGGATCATTTTCACCTAAAATCAAGATAGGAACGCTATTTTCGAATTTGTAGACGAAAATCGAATACTGATTTGAACTTATCAAACGATTCGGCAGTCCCACACTCACTAACCCTTACTCCTGCCTTAAGACATAGTTCTAAAGCAGCTTCTTTCTGCATTTTGTTCTCATCTATAGCTTTAGATATTGATTCGTAATGGGTTTTCAACGCTTTGTTGTTTTTGTTGTTCATGTAGTCACGATGAGAAACAGCTACTTAAAGGGGTTGGGCTAAACACAGGTTATCAGAATTGACTATACGTACAATACCTCGCCTATCTTCACAGAATAGATTGAAAGGTTTAATGCCTCGGGGCGCAGATAGGGTCTTGCCCTCGGGCAGTCTTACAATGCTAAAAATAATTTTAACAGGACCTAGGAAAAATGCTTCCATTTCGTCATCATAAAGCATAACACTAAGCTGGTCAAAAAGAATATTAGGGTCGACTTGATCTGCTCTTCTAAAGGATAATTCTAGTTCGGACCTACAAATATTTGCCGCACTCTTTAAAGTAATTTGGACGTAATCTGTAGGCCTGTACTTACTAAGAACACATTTGGTTACGGTGCATACACTAGCGACGGGATCTTCAGTAACTCTTAGAACTAACTCTCGACCATACATGTTAAAATGTTTATAAAATCTCTCACTTTGACCTAGTATCTCGCAAGAAGGTAGGTTGTCAATAGGTGTGGGCTGGTCCGTTTCTCCTCCTCCCCATTGTACGTCGATATCATCGTCAAAAATCGTCTCTTCAGAACCGTTCTCCCTCGGTAAGGTATCGTTCAATAGTGTCTCCTCTGCGTGTGGTCCTTGATCTTTTCCGTCTAAAAATGCGGCTATCTCTTTGTCATATTGCGAGCTGTTGAAGTCGACGATTTAAGCTTCTTCGTGTATACCCAGCTCAATTTCTTCTTGTCGTTTCGCTAGGCGATCTACGTATTCGGTTCTTAAGGGACTTGGAATTAGATTCCTTAGGTTTTCCAATTCTTCTAGGGTATTACAGTCCTCTGGTGCTCGAGCAACTGTTTTCATATACTCAAGTAAGTCGAGGCAAGCTTGAATGACATTTAAGTCACCTTGTACTACGAGTTGTGGTAGAGTCTGCGGTCCGTACACCGGATCTAGTCGCAGATAGGCGCATAGGAAGAAATAAAACTCATATATTAAACGTAACGGCCAGGGTCTATTTATAGTCAGTTCGTTCAAAGTTGTACGGAGAGTTTCAAGATCCATGTTTAGCTTTCGGTGTTTGAAGATCGACTGTGTATTTTGATCATTTCCTTAGCCCCTTTTATACTAAATTTCACAATAAAAACGCCCACATTCCTCAATAATTTAACAATAGCCTGATTTATTGCTTATCAGTCACCAGATGTTTTCTCACAATGCATTTCGGACACACGCCTGTTGATAGTTTACCGATTTTATAATAAAATAAAATGCTGGATTTGCTTTATGTCAAATAAATTGTCAACAAAAGAGTGGCCTATAAATATAATTTTGTTATAAACATTGCAAATAAGGGACAATTTTATTGGGGTAATAAATGAAAAACATGATGTGTAAAAGGTTTCTAGTGATTCTCAATTGTGACAATATCCTTTGTTATCTTAAAGTCTGTTAAATAATAACGTTCCAAATTTCTCTAATAGGTCATAAAAACCATTGTACATTTTTTCAAAAAAAAATGCTAACTTGAGCTAACGAAATTTCTTAATAGACACGCTTATATTCCTCAATCGTTTAACAATAGCCTTTATTACCTGATCTTATCAGCCAACAGATGTTTTCATACAATGCATTTCGGACCCATGCCTGTTAATAGTTTACCCATTTTATAACGAGGGGTTAGTCATTCTCCAAAATTTTGTACACCTGATTTCTGAATTTTTATGTGAATTCCGTTGATTACTGAATGAATTTCTTGATTTCCGTGATTACGATTATTTTAGGTGGTTTCCATAATCTTTACAATGATTTCCCGTTATTGCCGCAGATTACTCGAGATTACTACTTGAATTTCACTGATTACTCGTGATTACTTTTTGAATTCCACTGATTACTCGTGATTACTATTTGAATTCCACTGATTACTCGTGATTACTATTTGAATTCCACTGATTTCTCGTGATTACTATTTGAATTCCACTGATTACTCGTGATTACTGTTTGAATTCCACTGATTACTCGTGATTACTATTTGAATTCCACTGATTACTCGTGATTACTATTTGAATTCCACTGATTACTCGTGATTACTATTTGAATTCCACTGATTACTCCATTTCAACTGATTACGATTTTTATTTTGGATTTTCGAATTCCTCGATTGATTATGCGTGATTATTTGACGAAATATGTGATTACCGAGATGATTACAAAAGATTACTAGGAAATTATGTGATTATTTCTGATTCTCTCAATATTCCATGTGATTTCCAGTGATTATCGGAGATTTCTGATTACTCACAAAATTGATTATGATTACTTATGATTTTCTTAGAATTCTAGAAATCAAGTAATCGATTTCCACGGTTTTGTACACCTGATTACTCAAGTGACTAGCCCCTCGTTTTATAACAAAATAACGATGGATTTTTTTATGTCAAAAAAATTGTCAACAAAAGAGTGGCCTATAAATAGATTTTTGGTATAAACACCGCAAATAAGGGACAATACTTGTAATAAATCAGTTAAAAAACAGGGTGCGTAAAGCGTTTCTAGAGATTCTCAAATCTGACAATATCCTTTGTTATCTTCACGTCTGTTAAATAATATGGTTCCGAATTTCTCTAACAGGTCATAAAAACCATTGTACACTTTTCAAAAAAGTTCTACCTTAAGTTAACCTATGACCAGATAGTTTCTCACGGTCCTGAATAACACTATGATTATGTAGGCGAGATGTAAGCACTGAAAGTTTTTGATTTAGCTGCCAGATTGAAGGTAAAATGGGGTATTTAGGACAGCTTTGTTACATTATTTGCTACGTTAAAGATGATAAAAGAGCGTTATTTCGGGCATCTTTAAAAAAGAACGAAATTAGTCTCCTAGTCTATAGTTCTGGAAAAATACTCATATATTTTCATGGTTTCGGTTAACCCATCAAAAAAGCCTTTCAAATTTGTCAGGATAATGCCTTCAAGGCAAACACCTAGAATTAAATGTTTCGTGGTAGGAAGAGTCACCAACTAACAAAGCAATAAATCACAAAATAAATTCCATTCACAACAATACAAATGGTTTGGCCATGCCCCTAAACTCATTAAGACACGTAGGGACTTGTTTAAGTAAAAATAAAAACGGATGGGGATAAATCCTTTTGTTATGGATCAAGTTCGACCTCTTCCCCCTAACCCTCATAAAACCAAGTGGGTGGTTAAATTAAAGAAAGGACAATAAATTCCAATGTAACTAAAAAAAATCTATGAGCATCAGACAACAATCGAGTGAAGCACCACCCTAAAGTCAAGTTCTGAACATCTCAAGAATAAGCGACCCTAACCACTAATAATAGTGTTATATTAAATTTAGTCAAAGATGGCGTCAAATTTTGTAACTATTGGTGTAAAAACCAGTATTTTTCATGATATTCAAATGTATTATTAAGGACCATTTTTAATGACGTAACTGAATGTTTAAATTTAACCATTTCGTAAGATTTCTCTCTTTTCTTAGTTCATTTGTACGTTTCTGTTTGTAATATTCCCCGTAATATTGAAATTAATGATTCTGAACTAAATGAAAATATGCTTTTCATCGAATCATTTTGATAAATATTGCGAAAATCATGGCAACGTTTTTAGTCATGTGAACTATTTTTCAAATGACTCGTTTCGTCATTTTAAGGCAACTAAAGAAACAAAGTGAGTTGGATTAACTGAAGTCAGTACTTTTTCAAATTTTGTATGCAATTCTTTGGAGAATTTAGGAAACCCAAATAAGTATTTTTATAGAAAAATGTTGCGTACAATATTTCCTTCTATTGCTAGAAATCCACGATTCATCCACTGGCATTAGCTAAATGACAATCTGTGTTGCACTTTGAACTTTTCGCTGGTGCTATATTCTGTTTTAGTATATAGGGATGTATGTCTTTTCTAAAGTTGTTAGTTAAAATCTGTGTTTTTCCCTAGAACAGTGTAAATAGCGGTGAAATTCTAGTGTGAAACTATGTAAATGATTCGGCATTGTAAACATATACTTTGGTATTTTAATACTCGTGCTCGAATTGATTGACGTTTCCCTAGAAATATTTTGGTTAATTAGCTTAGTCTTTGTTATAGTAAAAGGTTGCTATACTAGTTTCTGCGAAGAGGGGGGGGGTCAAGAGGTAATAAATTTTTATTTAAATAGAAAACAATTGGTGGAATTTTGCTAAATCAAAAGTGTTTTTGGTGAAACAGAGTAATTTTGATAAATTTAGCTAAAATTTATCGAAACGTTTTTAATCATTAGAAATGTTTTCCAAATGACTCGTTTCGTGTTGCTAAAATGCAATGTACATGACTGTTTTCGTTTCGGTGGATTATTCATTTCCCCATGTATTCCTATGGGATTTTAGGAATTTTAAATTATCGTTTTCGTGTCGGTCAATTGTAACGTAGTTGATCAAAAACGTTTCGATTATTTTTTACTTCTAACACGAAATGCGTTGTGAATGATGCTTCTTTCAATACCGTTTTAAGTTTTCCACAAATTTTTGATTACGTTGCCGATAATTTTGATAAATATAGTACGTTTAGGTTAATGTTTCGGTTTAATGATATATTGCCTTTCTGTTGACGCAACGGAAACATCTTAAACTTGTTGAGACTTGTCCTAATAATGCCCTCGGGGCAACCACCTGGAATCAATTAAATGCTTGAACCCCCTTGTAGGATGTATCACCGCCCCCCTCAATGACATAAACTTGGACATAGCACATCTGTGTGAGTTATAAATCACTCTAAATATAAATTCCATTGATTCAATACAAATGGTTCGACCCCCCCCAAAAGCCATTAAGACGCCTGGATATGTTTACGCATAAATAAAAACTAGATGGGGATAAAGGTTTAACCCCCTCCCTTTAATGAAACCTGGTGGGTGGTCCAATTAATAAAAAATAAATAATCTTATCGGTATACGGAGGTCTATATTCTCTAACAAATCTTTGAAAATGATCGTACATTTCTAAATAAATTTTTTAATTGTATGAATAACTTTCCGTAACTTCACTCATTTTTGAGTGACAGTGTTCTGATTAAAAAAATAAATTCATCATTTTTGCATCTAAACAAAAAGTAATGGTTAGTGTGGACAGCCCTTCATATACATAGCTTCTTTAACTGTAATCATTTGAAATCAATAAACACGTTTGCAAGTAAAAAGGAATGCATGTATTTTTAAGTATTTCTCATGTTAGTCCAGGCCCTGGGCGACAAAGATTGAAGGAATACAACATACATTTGCAATCCTACCCTATAAGTGCCGACTGCCCCAATTAGTTAAGACGTTTTTCTTAAATAATCAAATAAATATAATTATTTTGATCTTCATTAATTTACCTTAATTCTACTTAAATCCTTTTAACAAATTTTGTACCTAAAATCATTTTAAGCATGGCTATTGTTGACGTTAGAATTCAAGCGTACGACACTTTAAGAGTTTTTGGTAATTTAGTTTATATAAGGCGATTGATTCACAATATATGATAAGAAAACCCACAATTGCGTGAATCTTTGGTGGAAGCCCTACCATTGCAAGGGTAAACGTTTCTCGTAACCCTAGCCGTTCGCGACGTGCTCCTTAATCCTAACGATGAGAGTACAAGCCAAATATTGCTTTCTGCGAATATGTTAGCTCCGATTTGCCAAATTCAAACATGGTGACAGACCCACTCACTGACAATTCCAAAACAGCTTCTATACATTTTGGTAACATCAAGTACAGTACTTACAAATAGTTGATGTTTTCAAGTATGTCACGAGGGAAATGGTTGTTTATGAAATAATGATAATATCTTGACTCGTAAGACTCTTTTCCAATGTAAATTTTTCTTCTTGATTTCACCAAATTGGTTTGAACGTGATAAAATGAATCTGTCAGAATGTATTTCTTATCTTGAAAAAGCGCAGTGGTGCCACGGAGAAAAGCTTCTTTAAGTATATAAAGCGTAATAGTGTAATTGTAGATGAACCCATTTTGATCAATCTTTTTCTGGAGTTTGGTGCTAAATGACGAGTTTCTCTGAATGGTTGAAAAATAATTTTATACTTTTCAGTTTTGATGGTTGAAAGATGAAAATCGTTTCGTAATACCTGCTAGTGGGAGCGAAAGGGGCGGATGACTTTCTAACTAGTCACAGCGCTTGCATACATGTATATATTTACTGTATATGTAAATATACCAAACGGTTCAATTCTTACTCTATCAATTGAGACACTAAAGAGGTAATTCGTTTATATATAATATGTTTTCCTAGCCTGAGAATGTGGAATAGTTCCAGGTATATATTTTTAAAAAATGAAGTAGTTTTAAAGCAAGGTGAATTGCGATATATCTCGTTTCAATAGCTCTAATTGGTTTAAAACATTTATGAACTACTTTTTCTAAAGCATGTAAAAATATATAGTTTTAGTAATAAACGGTTTGGTTTTTAACTATTGTTTGAAATTAGTGAGTGGTAAATATAATTATTTGAGTAACCCCTTCTTTAAAAGAACTTAGTGGACCATCTCGAATATTACCTTATAATGAGTTTGATATATACTGTACTACGTTTCCTCATAACAGGCCCTTGCTCAACCCATCACCTCCGCTTATTTTTTCGAGTAAGGGCTCTGGTATACATCCCCAAAAACTCGGTCCTGTGAGTTTGAAAGCGCACACTATGAAATGAAATGAAATAGAAGTTTATTGTGCATAATAAAAGTTGGGTCACAACTCACGAGATTATACACATTAATTAAAAATACAGTTACAAAATCAACATTGCGCATAACAGGTAAATAACATAGTGAATTTATCTAAATAGAAAATAGATTAAGCTTGTAAAAATCAGTAAGTATCCCGTAACTTGGTCCGAATTTGCTTTTTAACACCAGGTAATTTGTCAGAATAGAGATTAATAAGTGAAGAGAACAAATTGCATTTAGTTTGCATTCTAATGATAGGAACTTTACTTTTCCGCGGATTATAAAACAATGTGAGATTTCGCAAGTTTTTTGGAATAGAGAAATGAATGGCACTTAACAGATTTGAGAGGGGAATGATCGTATGTAGCAATTTATATACAAATGTTATATCATTAATAGTAAGACAATCAACAATTTTAGTTAGGTCAAGAATGGACAACAATAAAGTGTAATTATAGGGGTCTTTGGGCACAAAACACCTATGACAATACTCCATGAATTTTCGTTGCACACCCTCCATCTTATTAACTAGGTACTGGCTACAACCACTCCAGGCAACCCATCCGTAAAGCAATCGCGAACGAACAAGGCTTATATACAGTAGACGAAAGTGATGCAGTGATCGTAACTGTCTGCAGAGTTTGAGTGAAACCGCGAAGGTACGCCGACACCGGCTGACAGTCTTCGTCACGTGATTATAGAATAGTAACTTAGCGTCAAAAATAACACCTAAGTCTTTAGTTTCAGTTGCAGTGCGAATGGGTGTGGAGTCTATAACATATGAATTCAGCAATGTCCGACAATTTCGCCTAGTAAATTTCGAAGGGTTAACCGGAATATTATTATTCTGGCACCAAATAGAGAGGGCGTTTATGTCCTCCTGCAATTGAACTCTATCACGGTCGGTTTCAATCACCTTACAAAGTTTGTTGTCATCCGCAAATTGAAGAAGGTTGGAATGACAAATGCGGAATTGTAGGTCGTAGAGGTAAATATTGAAGAGCAAAGGCCCCAAGGAAGATCCCTGGGGAACCCCGCAACTTAATCTGAACTCAACCGTGGTGAGAGTCCCATAGCATTTAAGGACATAATTTCGCCCCTGTAGGTAATTACATAGCCAATCAAGCAAGATTCCATTAATACCTAGGGCAGATAGTTTATCTTTTAAGAAATTATGGGAAACGCGATCAAACGCTTTAGCATGGTCCAAATATATTACGTCAACCTGACCGCGACTCTCAACAATCTGGGCAACGTAGTGCATAAAAGCAGCGTGATTAGTATCTATAGATTTGCCTGGGGTAAAACCATGCTGACAATCGTTTGGGAATAAATTGAAGTTCTTTTGCAAATGCTTATGCATAACTATATCAAACACTTTAGCAAAGACACAGAGGAGAGAGATTGGTCTATAATTCTTAGTTTCACATGACGCAAACGGAATGGAGGCTTTGTCTTAAATCATCATGAGTTCACCAGAGGTAATTTATTACAATGTGGGTGAATTAATGATCAAAAATATTATAAAAAATTAAAAATTTGATGAACTAACCTTTTCCTTTACTGCGGTGGCAAACATGTGACCAATCTCATTATTTTGAAAACCGTGAACCTTCAAAAGGGTTTCCGAGATGTTTAAAAGTGGTATATATTTAAATCTAATGGAAAAAGAAAAGCAGAAAATGTTGAATTCGTAAATAGTTTTGGATTTCATCAGCTATACACCAAACAATATAATTTCACTATTTGATTACTTACGATACGTTTCGAATATTGTTAAGAATATAAGCAGGCAGAAAATTATTGAACGGATACCAGATAGTAATAAGTCTATTTGCAATATATTGTCCATAATCGTCGGATTTCTGTATGTATTTAAGTCATGAACATTTTAAGGACAATATACATTAGTAAAGATATCTTTAATCTCGTATAGGGTACTTTTCGTACTTACATGTGCTGTTCCAAACTTAAATTCTCGTGAATGATTTCCTTCAGACATCTTGCGTAACAACGCCCTAAACACCAACTGAATTTCAGAGTGATACAAACTTAAACACTAAATTGCTATAAGGGTCTTGAAGCGATCTGAAAATTAAAATATGGTCTTAATATTATATAGAAATATTTTTGTCGGGACTCCTATGGAGTTCTTGCCTTATCCCTTCAAAATATATTATTCGAATGTAGAGACCCGTTTTAATTTGGGATGTAATGAAGTTTTCGTACAAATATCATTCCGAATAAATCAAAATGTCTAATGTAAACGTGGCTGAAGTGTGTTATATGAGACGTTAATTATCATAAATCATCAGTATTCTGATTGCTTTTGGCCTCCCCTTACAAAAACATTCTAAAAGAACTCTAAGAAGTCCTATAGAGCTCTAAAGAGTTCCTATGGTGCTCTAAAGCATATAGATTGTGCTATAGAAAAACCTTTAGAATTTATTTTTTAAAATTCTAAGAAGCACTCTAAACAATGTTTTTCAAAACAATTCTATTAAATCTGTTTAAAATGCTGAAAAATATTCTTTAAAATGCTGAAAAATATTCTTTATTTTTCACAATCTTAAGAATCAAAATTTATTTTTCTCAAGAGCTTTAACGAATAAATTTTAAATATTTATTTTCACCAATAGTATTTGAGTTATAAAGACAATTTAAAAAACTGAAATAGCTATATTAAAGAAATTTTACATCAATTAATCACATTCATAAAAGTTGGGCATTTCGATTACATAAATATAACCAGCAAATTTTGGAGTGTTTGTGCCAAGGACCAAAACTTTTTCTTTTATATCCGATACTGGGTAAGCCAATATTTTGTTGGTAAATTTGCATTTAGAAGAAATTTGATTATTCATTTGCGACTGGTGATATATTCTTAACTCTTTCACAATTGCAAAAAAATTGAAACTACAGGAACAATTAATTGAAAGACAGTTGCAGATACCATCCTTTAACCTGTATAAACCTTGAACTATACCAAAGGACCCATTCTTTAACTTTATTCCGCAGTTGCATCTTTTGGCTACTTCGTGAGAACAAATTGTGCGACCAAAAGTCGTTATTTTTGTAAATTCCCGTGCAGTTTTCAAATTTGAAATGTTTCCGTTTCCCAAATATGGTTGAAAAGCTAATTTAACAGCGCTAGTTATCACACACTCTCTTGGTAAACCGTGAGCGAAACTTAAATCATTCACTATACAAATTCGTTTCAGCAATGGGTACCCTCTAAGCAAATCAAAGAAGTAATCTTGAATGTCTGATGCAGAAGTTGAAAAAGCTTTGTCAGATATTACCGAGATATGACTTAAAATGGCAAATTTTCCAGCTATTTGATGGAGCACTTTCTGTGTTCCATTAAAGAGTTTCATAAGCTTGCCATTCATGTTTTCAAACTGAAAACATGACACAGCCCATAAAGGTCCCCATTTAGTTGCAGTTTCGTGCAAGTGAAGAAGCAAATGGACATTGAAGGTCATAGTATCGTTTCCGTACAATCCAGAATATTGTTGAACAAATATTCTCAGATAGTTGGCAGCTTCTAGAATCATTTCAGGTGAAACTTTGGCTGATAGCAAAATTTTCACACTGAGCACTAAATTTATCCAATGTTTAAAATATATGTCAGGGAGGTAATTCTTTAAAATTACAGGTGAGTAAAAAAGGAGCCACGAACGCCATTCATTAGCGTGCCACTGTTTTCGATCTTTTATTGTTCTCGGTGTTCTTGTAATCTCGTCGATGGGCTTTAGCGAGAGAAATATGCTATCTATCTCATCAATTTTCCTTCCAAGGTAATATTCACGTTGATAGCTAGACGAGTCAAACCACATACATGACGTTGCTTTCACCACACCTTGACAGACAGAATGCATATAATCTACTACGAATCCATTAACTACGTTAAAATAATTAAGGAGCATTAATATAGAAAATCCTTTGACTCCGTTAACTGGTTTTTTAATTTGTATCGCTGTTTTTGCATTTCTTTTCATCTGTGCCTCGTCCCTTTTCTCAAATTCTCCTGCTTCGTATATTCTTGTATGACCGTCACCTCTCAAAACCCTTTCGCCTTGGTTTAAACACCAATTACACCCGTAGGCTCCATTAAACTGATTTAAATTTTGCAAGGTACAACGTGCCACTGAATCACACGTCAAAGGCCCTGGGAATACTTTTATTAGTTTCTCCTTATTTGCACCTGCACGTTTATACTTGAAACCCTCGGATGACAGCTTATTTATTTGGTCTACAAATGGTTTTAAAAAAGTGTTCATGTCTGGTTTACCATTTCCAAACCACAAAGCAGCCAGCTGAACGTTTTTTGGCCGGAATATTCCAATTCATTAAGAACGTACAGTAATGGCCAAATATTGAAGTTAGATGAGTGAAATACAGGTACCCCGTCGGTATTCCATGTGATTGAAAGGTCATTCTTTCCCAAGCCCAATTTTTTGTAACAATATCCCTCTTGCAATGGATGCAAATTGGTTCTTGGCTTAAATTTCTCTTTGGTAGCCTCATGTTTTTGTAAAATTGTTTGAATTTGATTTTCAATATCAAATACGAGGAAATAATTTCCATTTTCCAAAGCTCTTTCATAAGATACCAAACACTGGCAAAACTGGCAACATTTTGACGTTTTTCCAATGTACGCACAACATTTAGCACAGTACATATGAAATGTGAATAACGACTTTGAATGATCAAAATTTTTATAGAAGCGATATAAAGTTTGTGGTAATTCAGTATCGCTAGGCATATGAAAACTCAAAAGCTTTAGTAACGAAGCCGTTGCTTCTTTGCTTTCTTGGAAACGTATAATATGCGCCATAGTCAGCAACAGACTTTGTCTTAATGTGATAGATGAACCAGCATAGAGCTCTTCATCCTAAAAGAATAACATAAGAAAAGTATATTTCAAGCATAATAATAGATTTTTGTGTAATGGCCATAAAAAGCTTGCGTGCGTATAAGCATCCTTAATTGAATTCTTGCTTTTTAATCCTAACCAAAAGACCTCAAAGTACGGCTAAATTTGAGATAATTCTCAAAATTCACCCTCTGCACTACAGCTTTTTATCTCGGGATATAGCTTATATAATTTGACTTAATCTATCGTTACAAATAATTATATAAGATAAAAAACTTGAGCCTAGAGGAAATTTACTAATATTTGTAAACAAATTAATAATAGCATATAGATTAAGTCACATAATACAGCTGAAAGATATGTGGTTCTGCTTTTACTAGAGTGTCTTCATGATCTTGTTTCTCATCAACCCCTTCGGAGCCTGATTCGGAAATTCTATCACCCTATAAATAGGAAAAAACATTTTTTAACTGAACTTAGCGTTCACATGTCAGGTGGTATATTTATTAAAAAACAAATTCAGTAAATAACTAACTCCTATTTCAGTCACCTATTTTTATACCATGACAGACTTACATCATTAGATTCGGTGGGATCTGAATTTCGAACATCGCAATAATTTGTTTCGGGCCCAATGTCATTAAACTGTGGTTGACCATCGAATGGAATGGAATGATCCGACGTTTTTTCAGACCCAGATTCACAATCATAAATACTGGAGTTTGTCGATCTAATAATATCTATAAATTTTAAAATTATAGTTTTAATTAAATAATAACCTAGGGTAAACAATATTTCCTTCTTGTTTTATACCTTGGGTAGAATCCACCAAACTGTCTGAAGATATTGTTGAGCTCGCGCGCAAGGTCATATGTTTGAGATGGTTATTTACTCCGATGGTAGATGTTGAGGGCTTGTTTAATACATCGAGAGGTTCATGATTCTGAACATTGGGATCAGGCAGGGCCGGATTAACCACTAGGCAAGTTAGGCAATTGCCTAGGGCCCGGATATCTGAGGGGCCCGTAATCAGCCAGTTTTCAAAAATTGATATAATTAAAATCCAAAAAAAAATATATATATATTCCCCCCTCTCTCTCTGCTGAAACATAACGTCACTGACACCATGAAAATGCCAGGTGAGTTGTAACGGCAATTACAATTAGCAATTAGGTCACCGTATCTCTATTGATGCGCTCAACTATTTTTGAAAACCATTTTTGCCTTCAATTAACAGAACTCTAAATTGGGGCTGTTATATAGCATAACGTAAAATTTTCCTCTGGTAAAATGACTTATCTGTGGCCATTTGAGTTTTAAATTTTTAATTGGAATTAAATACTTTCGTCCGCCGATAGGTCTCTGAAACACGTATCTGTTCAAATGGCTATCAAAATATTCTATTTTGGTTTGGTGGAAAATGGCATAACAGTTAAGATTTATAGTAACAACTTCATACACAATCATGAAAGTGGGACCATGCTCTTCAGTGTAGTCTTGCAGTAAAATAGTGTCTTTCTCATAGCGGTGACCGTAAATAGTGATATAAGAGCTTACGTGCATAGATGCAGTATCAATTGCGTTTTCATCGAAAAAATGCAACAAAGCCTTAATTTCATCAGTAATTTCACATTCATATCCCTCTTTAACGTCATCCAGATCCCCAAGGAAGTTCTGATTTTTTCCTCCACTACCATTGGTTTGTTGTAAACACAACCAACGTTGGTGCTTTAAAGCCATAGTTTTTGGTACATCTTTAAAACATCTCCATTTTTTCCCTTTAAAATACGAGTGTTTACTCTCCAGTCGCATGCACGAATGAAATCTTAAAGGGCCATATCGTCTCATTTGGTCAGGGAAATGTAACAAATAGTGAATTTTGGGTGTTACATTGGAATTTGGATAAAGAATTAGGAAGTTTTCATTGTGTTCCGAAATTAGACATTCAAGAGTGTTAGCCGTGTTGTTATTAGCAAGAGAAGAAAGACAAATCTGCGTTATTTGAATTAAATGCAAAAAATTCGTCCAGTGTGGATTACGTTTTGGTACATTTAAACCAATATAAAACGGCATTAGAAAAAGCAGCGTTTTCATAGCAGATGCTGTTTGCTTCAGGTCTCCCTTTTTCTTTAAGTGTTTTTTTTCTATTATGGAAGGTTTCACGTCCAACTCATTCTTCTGATACGAGAATGACTGAATAGCATAATTCAACTTGTCAAGCGTAAATAGCTTCAATTCATAAATAAACAAATCAAGCATGAGTTTGGTTTCATATTTAACAACTCCTTCAAGGAGCACATGCATTGGATCATGCAAGAGATCTTTTGTGACTTCAAAGTTTGGAATTTCAGCAAATGGGCTTTTTTTATTTACACCCCATTGCTTTGACCAGTAGATTTTTGCTTTTTTGGAGCAAGTTGCCAAAGAGTGCAGTCTGTCGGAGTGTTCAATACTATCTCTCAAAGGAAAAGGATCTGCTTGTATACATTCTCTTATTCTGGGTCTATTAATCTCGCAGGTTCTACAGAATTTGAAAGCGCTACCCACGCCTTCCTTAAAGCCACCAATTTCCTGAGCCGCTAGTGTATCACCCAGCACAAATGCTAACTTCCCTTTCACTACTCTTTCTACGCCATTGAACATGCACTTAATACCTTTTTCAAAATTTTGCATCTCTCTTTTAAAATCATGCAGTAAAGTATCTAATCCAAATTCCTTTATGTCTTTTTGTTTGCCAACCGCGAGTAATTGGATGGAACTCAATTTTGATCTCATATATGGAGGTGTATTTAAAAGTTGCCAATAGAAAACTGTAACCTTATGCCTTTTTGCATGTGCCCCAATAGGATTTGCTATTTCCAAATCATCTAAATAGAATGAAAACAATAAATTTATGCTATTGTCTAGATTTGTATCTGCCCACTTCCGTTTCATTTCTTCGCCACTAAATATATCATCCATTACATCACAATTACAGTTAGCTGGGGCAATTAATAGATTTTCCTCAAGTTCGGGCATTTTTAGGAGATTTTTGACTGATGTTACACAAATGGGATGTAATAAGCAATTGCTGCTTTCGTTTTAGCAGTATTTGCAGTATTTGCACCTTCATCAAAGAACCGTTTTCGTATTTTTTTCCCTTTTTTCGTTATTTTGTTAATTATCTTTTTTGTGAGCTGAGCCATTATTTAAAATTTTTCAAATTATCACGAACACCGTGAATAGAGCTTATCAAGGAATCATAAAATGCAACTCCAGTGTTTAATGACTGTCAGTAACAACACGAATTCAAAATGAAATTTCATCCTCCGAGGATAGCCACTTCTGAAGATACATTTCCATTGAATTTTTAAGTTTTTTATCGTCTTTTTCTTTATTCCTTTATAAATTGCCACTTTAATGTTTATAAGGCGCCACAATGTTTTGGGTAACGGGTTTTTGAACATTAGGCTGCCGTTACAACTCACCTGGCATTTTCATGGTGTCAGTGACGTTATGTTTCAGCAGAGAGAGAGGGGGGAATATATATATATTTTTTTTTGGATTTTAATTATATCAATTTTTGAAAACTGGCTGATTACGGGCCCCTCAGATATCCGGGCCCTAGGCAATTGCCTAACTTGCCTAGTGGTTAATCCGGCCCTGGGAGTCAGTGTTTACTGACGAAACTCAAAGTAAAATCGTTTGTCAAAATAACGAAGTTACTTCGCAAACTGCAGCATTTAATCCCCAAACGACTGAATTTGTAAGCATTTGTTTTTCACATTGGCATAACTGTGAATATTTTTCAGATCTTTATAATACAGAATGCAAAGTTAAGTCTCCCAAAATTTTCGGATTACACCGAAAAACGATTACAAGAAGGAAAACCCATGGGAATAATATCTACCATAGTAAAGGAACTCGCATATGGATTATTAGCTAAGTACGACATGAAAACACAAGGCGAATACCAAACTGTGGGGAAAATGCTTTTTGCTAAATACCCGTGTATTCATGTTGATAAGACAGCCTATTCACCTTGGGTAAGTGTGAATTAGAAATATTCATTTTATTTATTGTAATAAAGTAAAGATTGTTTTCTTTTTTTCAGCAATTTCTTACTAACAAGTTGTCGTCTAAAATTCGGCATATAAGGTGGCTCGAAAACCGCAAAGAACAGTCATTTTCAGGTGAAGTATCCAAAAAAACGCAAAAAAAAAACCCAGCTCAACGAAGAGGCTTTGTGCAGCGTGGAAATTGATATGACAGATGATACGTCACACGAAGATGCAGTACTTGAACTAAAAGTTACATTTAGTGAACGCGAGAAAGATAAACCAAAGCTATTAAAACTAATAAGACAGACGTTTGCCAACAGCAAAAAATAGTACTAAATTTGAAGAGATGTACACTCAATTTCCACATTTGAGTGATCCAAGCTACGTAAGAAGATTAAATTGTTGACGCATGTTATTATGTTATGTGACTGAAATAAATTGTTTTCTAGCTTGAAGCTGAATTGGATTTAAACCTCCATTTTCCAAATACGAAGATGCGCTTTATTGGAAATTTTGAGAGAATTGCTCGTCTACTTGATGAAGAATTTGAAATGGTACTATATTCAAATTTTTATTTCATTATTAAATAATTTTTGAGTTAAGTGGCGCGGGGCTGTCATCAAATCACATTTAAGACGGGGCTGAAAATCTGATAACCAAAAAACAAAGAACAGGGGGGAATATATATATATTTTTTTTTGGATTTTAATTATATCAATTTTTGAAAACTGGCTGATTACGGGCCCCTCAGATATCCGGGCCCTAGGCAATTGCCTAACTTGCCTAGTGGTTAATCCGGCCCTGTGAATTGGCATCGCATAAAGTCAAACACTCGTCCGAACGCCCATTTAAATGTCAAGTTTGTCAGATGACCTTCAAATCGAAAAATAATTTGATAGTTCATCAACTCAGACACTCGTTCGAACGCCCATTCAAGTGTCAAATGTGTCAGAAGGCCTTCAAAGGCAAAAAAGGCTTGGCACAACATAAACTCAGGCACGCATCCGAACGTCCATTTAAATGTGAAGTGTATCATCATGGATTTATAATATTGTGTGGTTTAGTAAGCAAAGGCTTAGAGCCGAATATCAAATCTTATCTTAATTTCCTACTTAGATTTAAGTATGATTTTTTCAAGCAAAGTATAATTTTTGTAAACATTGCGATTAATTGTATTATTTACTATACATTGTGATTAATGGTTTATTTACTAAACATTGTGATTAATGATTTATTTACTAAACATTGTGATTAATGATTTATTTACTAAACATTCTGATTAATGATTTATTTACTAAACATTCTGATTAATGGTTTATTTACTAAGCATTGTGATTAATGGTTTATTTTACTAAACATTGTGATTAATGGTTTATTTACCTAACATTGTTATTAATGGTTTATTTACTAAACATCGCGATTAGTTTGGTTAATGCTAACGGTGCTTAGAGCTGATTCAATTAAGGATGGTTTTAATACTGTTGTTTACATACTAAACACTGCGATTAATTGTATTATGATTAGTTTGGTTAATGCTAACGGTGTTAGTTATTATTAATGTTGTTTACATACTAAACACTGCGATTAATTGTATTATTTACATGCATTCTGGGAAATTGAAAATGGGCCTAAAAGATGAGGGAAAAGTCTGGGAAATTGAAAATGGGCCTAAAAGATCAGGGAAATGTCTGGGAAATTGAAAATGGGCCTAAACGTCGTGGAAAAGTCTGGGAAATTGAAACTGGGCCTAAACGTCGGGGAAAAGTCTGGGAAATTGAAAATGGGCCTAAAAAGTCAGGGAAATTTAAAATGGGCTTAAAAGGTCAAGGAAAAGTCAGGGAAATTTAAAATGGGCCTAAAACGTAAGGGAAAAGTCGGGGAAATGAAAATGTTCCTAAAAGTTCGGGGAAAAGTCACATTTTCACATATTATGATATAATCGTATATTATGTACGTATGGAAGTTGATACTGAGAATAAACGAAGGAGAGCTCACCTCGTATTTTCACTGCCGACTGACGAGGGCAATGCTCTAGGCCTTTGCTTAACTGAATTTTCTACTTTGTTTTAAAAATTAATTTTTCAAGCTAAGTATAATTTTTGTGATCTAAGTGAGACCATTTTGGTTCGTAATATATTATTTTACTAATAGCTCCTTAGAAGAATGCGTCAAGTGTTGTTTATTTACTACTTTAAGAGGAATTTTAGCTTGACCATTGACGACGATGGTCAAGCAAAACTGTGTGAGGCCATTGCCCAACGTTCACAGAGCCGCTTCGTCACATTATCTTACATTATCACATATAATGATAACTCGGATATTTTGTTGACCTTGTTCTAAATCTGCGAACTCTCGATTTTGAAGTTATCTACTGTCTTGTGACACTTGAAGTTCCGATTTAATGTTATAATCAGATTAGTATCGCTAGCTGATATTGTAAATTAACCGATGCCAATATTTTTAACTCATTGAATCTAAAATAACAATATAATCTTTAATATTTAAAAAATATTCAGGTAGTATTTATGAAATATTAATTAAAAGACGCGGTAATTGTTTCGATTAGTAAAATCAATTGTCGGTAAGTGTACTCGTGCAAATGGCCAACTGATTTAAGTTCCTATATAGAAACTAGTTCAAATTAAATGAAAATTACGTATTTCTCCTTTAATATCGCAAAACGTTAGAATTTCTATTTTGGAGTTGAAAAAATATCGAGAATTAAGCAAAGAAGCTGCCAATTTTTGTGTCAAAAAATAATAAAATTTATCTTCTTTTAAACTATTAAAATTTAAGAATAGCTTGATATCTTTTCCAGTAGATAATTGTTTGATATTGATATTTTAGTTTCATTGATTTTAAATAAATTGTTATTGGTATCGGTTAATTTACGATATTGGCCAATTGATCATCACTAATAGTTTAAATAATTTCAATTAAACGGTTCAAAACCTATAGGAAAAGCTTAATTTTATAATGAGCAAAATTCTAATTTTAAATTAATTTATCGTAGATAATTAATTTATTACCTTAGTGTAATTTATGCTGAAAGTGACGTACATATGGGATAGGTAAATGTTTGGCGGGAGATTCAAATGTCGATTTCGATTTGGGTTAGAAAAATAAGAGACTATGGTTTTAAGCACCCTCTCCATGTGGATCCAACCCTATTGCATAGATTTGGGTTTCTATTCATTTAAATTTTTAGAGAATAGTGTCCGATACTTTTGAAGTGTTTTGCTTAATTCTGCTCTCGCGAATTTCATGGAGGCTGAAAGTATTTGACTTATTTTCGCCCCTTTTCAACCTTGTCTTGCTGTCAGTAATCAGGGTTCATACAAACCTGGAAACAGGGAAAATCAAGGAAATAAATAGTTGACAAAAACCTTGGAAATTTAGAATTTTTAGTAAAATTCAGGGAAATCAGGGAACTTTGCGTCAAACAGGGGCCGAGTAATTAAGCAAAATGTTCATAAACATCCCCTCCGTAGGATTTACATTACACTAATCTTTGGAGGCTCATAACTCTGGTTCTACTAGAGATAAGGGGATATCCTTCGAGTATTTTAGAGTCTTATTTGCCCCCCATCCAACGATACAAAAAACTTGGGATGTCGTCAAACAGGAGCCGAGTAATTAAGCAAAATGTTCGTGAACACACTGTAAAAAATAATGGTCATAGATTAAACCCTTGAGGGGTTTGGCACTTTTGTCAGAAAACCAGTACCCAAGTGGTTTGTTTGGAAACCATATAGGGTTTTGTTTCCTATCCAAATAACACTAGTGTTCAAACCATTTTACATCCCTAATTGTTATTCATTTCTACCGTTTTTAAACCCTTACAGGTGGTATATTCTACTGTTAAGTGTCGTTTAAATAACCTTTTCTAAACCCAATAAGGTCGAATGCTGGACCAATACCAGTAACCTTACGAACCCTACGTGGCATATTTCTTTTCCATTAGTTGTTAGCTTCCCAACCTTTTTTGAACCACGTACGGCGCTATACTAAACCACTTTTTGATTTTAGGACAACCATGTTTAAACCCTTAATGGTGGTATATTCTACCATTAAGTGTTGTTTAAATAACCTTTTTTAAACCCTTAATGGTGGTATATTCTACCATTAAGTGTTGTTTAAATAACCTTTTTTAAACCCAGTACGATCGAATACTGTACTAATACTAGAAACCATAAGCACCGCATGTGGTATTTTACTCTTCCATTAGTGGTTAGCTTCTCAACCTTTCCTAAACCATGTATGGCGCTATTCTAAACCAGTTTTGGGTTATATAGCAACGCTGTTTAAACCCTTATGGGTAGTATATTGCGCCTTTATGCGTTGTTATAACAACCTTTTTTAAACCCAATACGTCGAAAACTGTACTAATACTAGAAACCTTACGAACCCCATGTGGTATTTTACTGTTCCATTAGTGGTTAGCTTATCAACCTTTCCTAAACCATGTATTGCGCTATTCTAAACCATTTTTAGGTTATATAGTAACGCTGTTTAAGCCCTTATTGCTAGTATATTGCGCCTGTATGCGTTGTTATAACAACATTTTCTGGAACCAAGACGTTCTAATATTTTACCAATAATAGTAAAATTACGAACCCTATGTGGTATTCTACTATTCTATAAAACGTTTAGCATTCCAAATAGTTCATTTATTTTTAATTTCTTACTTTTTCATTTTCCATATTTTTTTTTTATTTTTCATTTCTTTTTCTTATTACATTTTTTTAAGAAATACAACATGAGCTATGAAAATTACTTTCTGCAAAACTTTTCAAACCTTTTAACCGTGGAAACGCATTTCGTATATTTCAAACCAAAATAGCACGATTCAATAAAACTTAATGTTTTATATAGAACTGTCGAGTATTCCACATCTAAGATCCAGTAAAGGGCAATGATTATGGTAATTGCATCTTTAAATCCCACAACACTGGTCACTTTTAGTCCGTCAACATAAACTTCAAAATCTTGATTGGATAATATTTTGGCTCCACTATATATGATGGTTGGAACCTTAGGGTATCTAGATGCATCTTCGCTTTTAGGGAAAAAAAATTTTTGGTAGTTTTCGTCAAAACGTTGTGGTATCAGTAATACAGAAAGGTATCTCTTCGCATCTACAAATTAAAAAGAATATTCCTATCAACTTAATTGTAAGTGGGGAAAGCCAGGAATGAAAATAGATTCATTCTCATAAATTCGTCACCGCAAAATTTATTTTCTTACCAAGCATATCCGTTGGGTTTTTAATTTGTTTAATTTCATCCAAAATGTCGGCTTTCAGAGGGCCTACATTTTTTTTAACCAGCTTCCAAATTTTTTCCGAGTAAAGTTTGGATGCTTCTTCAAATTTTGTTTGTATATTTATTTTGGTTTTCCTTTCAAACTCCAGGTAAATCTTATGATTAAAGAAATAGCTATTTGACTCAAATTCAATTAAAGAGAGAATGAAATGATCAGACAACAATTTTTTTAATGATTTAGACTGCTAAAAGGTCATCAAAATCATTTGCAGCCATTACCAAATATTTTTCGCCGATTTTAAATAATTCATTTAGAACTCGTACCAATGATTTTTTCGGTAATTCCATAGGATATAAAAGAGCGCGGTATCGTTATGCTTTACACGATATTTTGAAACTTTATGTAAAATTAGCGCATAATCATTGGTAAGTTTTCTTAATAATTTTAATAATATTTTAGTAGTCTAAATCCTTTAAAAGAATAGCTATATGATCATTTCATTCGCCCTTTAAAGAAAAATGCGTCTATACCTGTCTGGGATTAGCGAGTGCAGGATATTCCTTAAGAAGTTCCCCGACATTTCCTTTATTTATTATCAATCTCCTATTGGCCATGGTTTTGTCCATTTTTGAATCGATTATTTCCCAATCGATATTAGTTTTTTTCAGTTCCTCATTCATCTGATTTTTATGTAAAGCAACACTTTCCTCGTCTTCGTAGGAGTCGAGATCAGAACACTTGAAACATTTGACATATAAGTTAGTTAATGTGGTCTCATTTCGATTCAACGTTGAACTATATTCTATTCCATCGAATATATTGGGTTGTATGAAGCTAGCCTCACTCTTGTCTGTATCACCTTACATTTAAAAGCTATTCTTTAAGACAGTTAAAATACCCGTATGAATGATTTTTTTTAAGGCATTTTGGTTCTTTCGTGACTTTTTTTACATAAACTAAACTGAAAAAGAGTATTATAAATCTTAGGTCAAATCACCTGTACTCTAACTACGTTCATTATTTCGTTGACATCAGAACCCCGATTTTCAGGTTCTGATGTTTTGTAAGATCCTTTTCCATATTTTTGCTTGTGTTCAGCAACAGTTCTGAAGTTTTGCAAATTCTGCCGAAAGTTTTTGAATTTAGATCTAAGCGAATTATACCACCAGTCCTGTAAAATTTTTATAATGTCTTAAGAATATCAAAGAGGTGGTGAACAAATTAGCATTTAGTCATTAAACAAAATAATAAAAGCATCCATACTCCAGGTTGCGTTTTCAAATGTGGGTATGTCAAAACTAATTGTTCGGCAACTACTTTATGATATGGATATCTAAAACATACATGCATTTTTAAATATGTTACATACGGAACGATTTTTGAGAGAATAATTTCATTAGTTTTCTTACAATCCAAATCGCTTGATAAGGTCGCTGAAGAGAATATTTCTTAACTCTTTGTTCATGGTCATTTTTTCTTCGTTTGTAACTATGTTGTACTTTTCGGGGTTCTTGAAAACTTCTGGGAGATCTGGAAGCGTATATTTTAACGAAAAAGTTGTTCTGGAACAATTACCAACCTCTTGAGCCTGATTCTCTGCAACCCTGAATGTACAAGAATTTTACTTTTTAAGAACCTTTTTACTAGAATCAGTATGCTCACCAGGCGACTAATTCACGATCATTATCAACTGATTCAGTTATAGATACATTCTGTTTCTAAAATAAATTGTGAACAAATTATCAAACCCCTCTTATTTCCCTTTACTCTCACACATTACATTTTCTACATACACTAAATCTAGCAGTGACACAATAAAGACTATTATTTAATCCTATAAGTTGCAAATTGCCATATATACAGGGTGTTTCTGGAAAGTCTGGCACAAATTAACAGGCATGTTCCTTGGGTCAAAAGGAGACCGAAAGGTCCTATGACGTTTTGTGGTAAAGCGCTCCGTTGCGACGTTATGGGCTCTCAAAAGTAGGCCGAAAAACAAGGAGATTTTGCAGAATTACAGCAATAGTATTGTGGTTTTGACCCAATTGTTTTCGATTATTGAGCATAAGGCAATGATCGAAATAAGTTCAAAGCTAGTGGAAGACCATGAACGTGTTAAACGGCCAAAAGCGTTAATCCCTTTGTTTTAATTGATGATTGTAATTAAAGTTAAGGAAAGTAGCTCAGATATCGGATACTTGTTTGCTCAGATGTACTGGTAACTGACCAGTCTTTTATTCTTTATTTGAATTAGACACATTACTTTTACAATAATTTGAGTGAACCCCATTACTTTTACAATCCCTTAACCTTTACAATAATTCGAATGAACCCCATTACTTTTACAATAATTCGAATGAAACCAAATTACATTGTTCTACAAAAATTGTTCAAAATGAGCACCATCAACGTTTAAGCAAACTTGCGCGCGTACGCCATGAAGCACGTTAAGGTACACACATTTAAGCCGTCTGTAAAAAACCTACAACTTCTGACGTTGAAAACTACCCTAATGTTTAGACCAACACAGCAGGGGGGAAATTCGAATTATTGTAAATGTAATGGGTTCAATTCGAATTATTGTAAATGTAATGGGTTCGATTCGAATTATTGTAAAATTAATGGGTTCGATTCAAATTATTGTAAAATTAATGGGTTCGATTCAAATTATTGTAAAATTAATGGGTTCGATTCGATTTATTGTAAAATTAATGGGTTCGATTCGATTTATTGTAAAATTTTAGGGGTTCTTTCGATTTATTGTAAAATTTAAGGGGTTCTTTCGATTTATTGTAAAATTTAAGGGGTTCTTTCGAATTATTGTAAAACTTAAGGGGTTCATTCGAATTATTGTAAAACTTAAGGGGTTCATTCGAATTATTGTAAAACTTAAGGGGTTCATTCGAATTATTGTAAAACTTAAGGGGTTCATTCGAATTATTGTAAAACTTAAGGGGTTCATTCGAATTATTGTAAAACTTAAGGGGTTCATTCGAATTATTGTAAAACTTAAGGGGTTCATTCGAATTATTGTAAAACTTAAGGGGTTCATTCGAATTATTGTAAAACTTAAGGGGCTCATTCGAATTATTGTAAAACTTAAGGGGTTCATTCGAATTATTGTAAAACTTAAGGGGTTCATTCGAATTATTGTAAAACTTAAGGGGTTCATTCGAATTATTGTAAAACTTAAGGGGTTCATTCGAATTATTGTAAAACTTAAGGGGTTCATTCGAATTATTGTAAAACTTAAGGGGTTCATTCGAATTATTGTAAAACTTAAGGGGTTCATTCGAATTATTGTAAAACTTAAGGGGTTCATTCGAATTATTGTAAAACTTAAGGGGTTCATTCGAATTATTGTAAAACTTAAGGGGTTCATTCGAATTATTGTAAAACTTAAGGGGTTCATTCGAATTATTGTAAAGGTTAAGGGATTGTAAAAGTAATGGGGTTCATTCACATTATTGTAAAAGTAATGTGGCTAATTCAAATAAAGAATTAAAGACTGGTCAGTTACCAGTACATCTGAACAAACAAGTATCTGAGCTACTTTCCTCACCTTTAATTACAATCATTAATAAAAACAAAGGGATTAACGCTTTTGGCCGTTTAACACGTTCACGGTCTTCCACTCGGTTTGAACTTATTTCGATCATTGCCTTATGCTCAATAATCGAAAACAATTGGGTCAAAACCACAATACTAGTGCTATAATTCTGCAAAATCTCCTTGTTTTTCGGCCTACTTTTGAGAGCCCATAACGTCGCAACGGAGCGCTTTACCCCAAAACGTCATAAGACCTTTCGGACTCCTTTTGATCCAAGGAACATGCCTGTTAATTTGTGCCAGACTTTCCAGAAACACCCTGTATATATGGCGATTTATAAACATTTCTATAGCTTCTGCACTTTGCGATAGATAAAATGGTGTTGTTTTTCAAACTCAGTCGAAATTGTTGAAGAACATGGGTTCTACAACGTTTTGCAAGGAAATATGGACCCTCAAACAAAAACAAAACTCTAGTCGGAAATGTAGAGCAATACTGATTTTGTTGCACCATCTTCTTAGGAACTATTCCGCAATTTCAAAAGCCTTCGATCGAAGAAAGTTATTGAACGTTTAACTAGTAGAAATATCTTAAACTGGTAGAAGTGTGCCTGTAGGTAACAACCATGACAATATTGCATTATCATTACCAGTGCAGGCATAAATTTACCAATTTAATGTAGGTTAGCAACCTTAAGGGCTTACAAACATATTACAATATTAAAGAGTGTTTGCCGGAACTTTACCCAAGGTGCCATGCTGTAATCTCCAGTGATTGCCGCTGCAATTTTCAAAAGATAACATAGGAAATACGTTTTAGCGGGATGCATGGGATACTAACTTTCAATGTCATGAATAACCTATTTTAGGTCCTTCCAAGGTTGCGAAAGAATATAGTCTAAGGTTCAATATCTTATTTTAGATCAAAGGCAGGAAATTTTCGAATAGTTCTAAACTAGATGGTTTTGTGGGAAAGTTTATGCTATCCATATTTCCTTGTTTTTTTAGCCAATGTCCATATCTCCGTAACAAAACTTTATATAATCCACGTTATTTGACAAATTTCAGTTAGTTTGATTATAGAAGCAATTTTTTAACTTATGACAGACTCCCCAGAAACATCCTGCATTATCAAGCGAGTAGAAAATATATGAATCCCCTATTTTTCTCTAAGAAAATTTATTATTAACTATCAAACTAATTAAAGTGCACGCACAGGTTCTTCATCATCAATTGGTATAAATGCAGATGCAGCATTAGACTCATTTTCTGATAGTTTGGATTTTTTAACCAGCTGGAGTTCCGAATCTTCAATGCATCGTTTCTCCTATAAGTCAAATTTTAGTTTTCGTCATAATCGTAAATATTTAATGACAGTAGCATGTAAATCCGAATTTAATCAACCAATTGCACATAATTAAAAGTGGATGATAAATCCGCTTTCGTTATTATTAGCGAGCACAACTTGCTGCTTCAAAGTTATCACTTTCGCCCATTCACTTGACTTGTTAAGGTCTCTTACCTTCAAAACCACTTTCACTTTTGCCTTATTTTCTAAAATACAATTCGGTTCCAGATCAATGAAATCTTCAAAATCATTATCGTATACCTGTTCAATAAGTAGTGTTATTAGATTGAACTTCTAGATTATATCATAAGTAAAATACGCTCCATCATCCAATATGATATATTAAATTTGTAAGATTACAATTATTTTTGGTTATTTTCAAATATTCGGGATATAGACGATGAGATTAAACCGACAAGCATTATAAGGGGAACAAAAAAATCTAAAGTTCATGCCGGTTTGGTAAAGTTATTATTAGTTATATAACGATCTTTGCGCAGCGGAAAATGCACCAATGCCAAGAGGAGGCTCTAAGGGGGTCAGGCATGGAATGCTACTGTCTCCACTGCGAGCGCTTTCGACCTGCCTTTTGACATTGGACTAATTATAGACAAACAATGACACTAAAATTCATCTCTTCATAGGAGTCTAATACAATCGAAGGAAGGAAAGTGCTTTTACTACACAGGGGGAAAACGTTTCCTTCGAAATATTACAGAAACTTTGAGAGCTGCTCGCATCTAGGAGGATATAGGGGTGAGGGAGACTTCGACTGCCTGTTCTTAGAGCTCGGGTTTCGGTCTCTCCGATGGGAGATTCGTGCACGCGCACCTAGTTACCTTGGTTACGCGCATCACGCGGCCACGCAAATCCCAATTCAAAAAATAGCGGGTTGTTCATGCAAGCTTAGGCCTTAGAAGCAACGCCGCCTATATTACGCAGTGATATTTTTTAATTTTATCGGGCGTTAACTCGACTCCCCCAAAGGCGTTAATCCATCTTAAACACTTATCTAGTAGAGGTTTAGGTGTAGGGAAAGAGTAAAAAACAGTTTTATCTAAGAACAATAATTTACTATTAATAAAAAATAAAATAATGATAAATGTTCCGTTAAAGCACTAAAAAGTTGCGCGGCTAAGAATCTCCCAGAACGAGTGAAAACGGGGGAAAGCACGGCCAATAATCTGCAAGCCCGTTTCAATGGGAAAACGGGCAGTTGAAGACTCCCTCACCCCTAAACCCTCCTATCTTGCATTATGCAAAAGGCTGAGGAAGGTTTTCTTCAAGGGCCAGTCTCACTTAAATTGTAACATTTTAAACGTGCTAGTATCAAATATCAAAAAGGTTTATCAAATTGAAAACAAAATCCTCATGATTTTACGTTCCCAGAAGTTGATGACGTAGCAGCGGAAAAGTATACTATTGGCCAGGCATTACAATAAATGATTAATCTATACCACAATGAATCTCCATCCGCATTACCCTCTAATCCCCTGAAACAATTCAGGTTGGGCATAATTAATGACGACATCTGTCACGTTTGAACAAGAGGCTACGAGCTCTTAGAACCAATGCCTAAATTTAAGCTAAAGATTTTGATTTCTAGGGTAAAAATTCAATTCATATGAGACTTGCCCTTTAAGATCCACGCTTCATTTTAGAAATAATATCACAATTTTTAGATTATGGTTTAATTAGATTACATCGGTCTGAGTCAGACTAAAATATTTTGAATCATACACCAATGCGCGTGCACTATTTTTGTGGCTCTTCCAAGCGTATAAAACAGTTTAACATGCTATTTTTCGCTCTATTGTCTAATACCCACCATCTATAATCATACAAAAATATATATATACCTGATAAATTTTGTCAGACCCAGCGTAGTCACGTAAAGCGTCGTCTTCGTCAAGGTGTTCCAGTAATGACTCGTACTTATTATCTTTAATTTTTATTTTCTTTCTGCTTTCACCGAAGCATAAAAGGAGCACGATCTCATCTTCCATTTCAAGAATCCACTTGGCCTAACTTCAATTAGCCCAAACAGAGATTTTCATAATATGGTGATTCTATCGCAACTCAAAATTCCGAATTCGACCGTTACCGAGTCGTTTACTGTAGAATATTTGACGCTAGTTTATATTTTAAATTTAAAATTGCTCTAAAAAACTTTACACAAAAAAACCATTTTTTAAACTTATCGAAGCTAATCAACGGAGATATTTTATTCAACCTAGAAAGATTAGTTTTTTCTCTATCTGTAATATTTTTTATACTAAAGTCAAGGTGCTTAGTTAAAAATATACTTAAAATAGGAAGCTTTTGTAATGGAAATCTTTCAATGTCGAATTTTACGCGGGCTCTACAAATTAGAAAATGCCATTTATTGAGATAGCTCCAGAAGAGCGAACTGTAGGCTACCAATTAGCTAATTTATTTTAAATCACCTTCATCGAGATTTAAAAAAGTAATCAGTTAACCTTGCTTCAAATTAGGAGTTTTGTATAATTTCAGGAAACAAGGGAATTTTCAGTCGTTCCCGCGATATCTCTCCCACTGTGCACAACGTGCTCTTTGTGATAAAAAATGCACACATTTATACAACGCGCACCATTTTTGAGCAAAGTTGATTCACGACTTCACGTCTTTAACTGATGTCTTAAAATTTCGTTTAATTTTGCTGATTCGCACTTCACTTCCATATCCTTCCCTATTAGGAAATAGAAAGGACAAGTTGCTTTTTATCATTTGGAATGATCGCAACAGCGTCTAGAGAATAGAAGGGGTTTGTCACAAGCCCTGCTGATCATAAAAAGAGAAGTAAATACGCGCGCTCTCATGTAGATCAGACCTTTAGTAGAACGAATTTAACTGTAGAGTTAAGAAAAAAATTTCTAGAAATTTGACATTGTTCATAACCCTTTTTCTCGTTTCTCGGTCAGATTTCAGTATTTTAATAAAAATCCAACAGTTAAATGGTAAACGACAATGGCGGAATCTGGACTGTACAGCTGTGTTCGGTGCGTTTTTGTCACCAAAAAATTTCAGACTCTATTAACTCATATGCAGAATAAGCACTCTCACGATCGCAACTTCAATATAGTTTGTGGACTTGAAAATTGTGGGAGAGCTTATGACAAAATAAGCGCGTATCAGCGTCATGTTAGGTATAAACATCAAGCATTTCTTCATAATTCAAGCGGAATAACTGATAGTCAGACAGATAAGCCTCATCAAGAAGAAAGTTCTGAATTTGTGGACGATTTAATTGACATAGAATGTGACACTGAATTCGATAAAACAAGAAATGAAAGGCAATTGAGATCTCCTGAAATTCGGGACACCTTATTAAAAATTATACTCAAATATCAAGAAACGCATCATCTTCCCAGAACGGTTTTGCAGTCACTTACGAATGATTTACTTATGTTTTGCGAACAAATTTTAAGCACAAACAAGGAAAATGTCTTAAAAATTGTCCGTTCCAAGAAAATTGATATTGACGAAACTGAATTATTCTCAAAAAATATTGAAGTTCGAGAAGCATTTGAAAGCTTAAACTCTAACTATAAATTTAGAGCTTTATGCAAGTCAGATTATGGATTAGTAGAAGCAGTACAAATTACATTTCCTCAACCGATAGACAAGCAAAAGAAACCACATTTTCACTACGTTCCTATTATAAAAGTGATTCAAAAGTTGTATTCTTCCGATATACAGCTGTCAAAACATCAAGATTTGGCTAAAATTCCAAATGGATGCATTGGTCACTTCCTTCAAGGTGAAATATCCAAAACAATTATTGACCGAAATTCAAATTTCTCAAAAGACACACTGCAGTTACAAATATATATTGATGAATTTGAAACGGCAAATCCACTTGGATCAAAGCGTGGGAAACATGAATTACTAGGCTGCTATTTTTCAATCTTGAACTTGGACTCAAAATATAGATCGAAACTAAGCGATATTAATCTCGTTTTTCTGGCTAAATCACGCGATATTAAAGAATTCAGCTGGCACGCGGTACTTGAACCTCTCGTTTTTGATCTAAACGTAATGGAAAGGGAAGGAATTTTTATCGAATGTATGGGAAAAAGTATTAGGGCCACTGTTTCAATATTTTCAGGCGACAACTTGGGGCTACATAAACTAGCAGGATTTAATGCTTGTTTTAGTTCGGGGAGAATTTGCCGATTTTGTATGGTGACGAAAGAAAACATTCCAATTAAATTGAAGGAATGTGAATTACAGTCGAGATCACTTGATCGACATATTTATCACTTGCGAAGTATTGCCAGAAATCCGAATGAAGCGTCGATTTATGGAGTTCGACAAGAAAGTCCGCTTATGAAAATAAAGGGATTTGATATAACTCAACAGCTACCACCAGACCCAATGCATGACTTAAATGAAGGCGTTATTCTCGTAATTTTAAAACATACTTTGAAGTATATGTTTACTAAGACTAAGTTGGGCCTTAATGGACTGAACGAAATTTTAACCAACTTTCGATTTGGCAAAACTGAGTCCAGTAAACCAGAAACACAAATAAGGGGGGCAATTACTGGGGATGGACAGTTAAAAGGCTCTGCAAGCGAGATATTTTGTTTTTTTAGACTTCTGCCATTTATGTGCTACGAGTATTTGCCAGACGATAATGACTTGCATTATGACATTTACCTTAAACTAAGGGAAATAGTTGAGTTTATCTACGCAACGCATTTACACATTTCATTTATCCCAAAACTCCAGTTGTTAATCGAAACCTTTTTAAGTTCTGTTGTAACGGTGATTGGAAGTGAAATTATGACGCCTAAATTTCATTATCTGCTACACTATCCAGAAGCCTTCCGCAAATACGGACCAATTAAAAGTATTTCTTGTATTAGGTTCGAGAGTAAACACAAGTACTTCAAAAAGATTGCTAGGGCGTCTAACAACAACATAAACCTAACGAAAACTCTATCTTCTCGACACCAGTATTTGCAATGCTACAACACTTTGGACGAACAACCTTACGCTTTAGAAAGTGAATCCGTGGGGAGGTTCATCTCAAAAAACGAGTTCCCGCCACCCTTGCAACTTATCCTTTCTGAAGAATTTCCCGACCAAATTTATTGTTTCGGTAGTGTGACATTTGATAATGTCAAATATTTATCGGGCTGCTTGTTAGTTCACGATACTGAAAAAAATGAAATTAAATCATTTCTCAAAATTAAATTTATCTTATATTATAACATGTCTCCAGTTCTAGCCGGTTCAGTATACAAAGTCGAAAGTTTTTATAAACGCTTACACGCTTATTGTGTGAAAGAAGAACCTGAAAATTGGGTAACTCTTAAGTGTGGAAGTGAAAGTCAATACGAAATGTTGGATGAGTATAAAATTGATGGAAAATGTTACGTAGCTCTTAGATCAAAATTTGTAAGTTTCAAAGACTGATTGAAATCCTGAGGAGAAAAAACTTAATGTCATTCGCGTCGTTAGAATAAACATATTGAAAATTACACTAAATGGATTCGTTAATCTTAATTTCCAATTTTTCTTATACAATTATAGACGGGATTCAAACCAATTTTCACTCCATTGACTCGGTAGCTCTCATTTTAAACCATTATCGGTTTATTACAAGTTGGGAAAACCAAAATATTACCTCTCCTAGTCAAGTGGACTGCTTACAAACGTATTTAACTACATATGGAATTATTTCTCTTTTTTTATGAGCAATTAAAGAAGTTAAAATTTATAAATTATTAAAGCAGTTTTCAGAGTTTTGCGAATATACATTAAAGAACACGACATTTTACATCCAATAAGAATTGTCTACGACTCAAAATCAAAGCCACATTCACATCCGGATTGTCGTGTAAACACCATCCTCTCGTTCCACCTCAACTGTATTCATAGTAGCTATAAACCGATTACGACCAGACCTTTCACTGATCTGATGGCCAACATGATGCATTCCTCTATTATAAAATCTAAACCCGATCATTTAAATGTGTATTTAGCTTTCGGCTCACTCTGGACCGTTAATGTATGACACTAATCTCAAGACCCACAGTATACCACACTTCGGGCCTCAAATATTTACTCTTTAGTTCATTAGGCCTATTACGGATTATACTAGATTTAACCGACAGAGTGTAAGCCTTAGTGTTCTTCTTGATATAACTAAAGCAAGGATTATTCTATATACAGATGTAGTATAGTTTAAGTAATAAATAAACAGCCTTTTAAAATAATAATATTAAAAAACGTTCTTGAAATATCAAAATGAAACAGAGCTTTAAAGCTACAAAACTACTAAAGGCATCGAAATTACGAAAAATATTTTCATATATTCACTTTATATTATGAAAAAGGGAAATATGAAGGTTTTGTGAGATTATTTTACACAAGGCGAACTGCTAACACCGTGCACTAGTGTAACAACGGACGGACACACACAGACAAACACATAGACTGCTGTTTAACTCTTTCTGTATTAATTTTGAGTTCAGAAACCAAATTATCTTTAATACTAAAATAAATACAATTAATATTATATATTTTCTTCGTTAGTTTTTTACCTAATTGAGAGTTACATCGTTTTAAAAAAGAATAATTAGACATTCTTGAGAGATTTGACTAATATTGACTTTTGATATGGAGGATACGCCTGTTGTTTCGCCCTACTCAAATCAGTAGTATATAGAGGTTTCAAATTGCAACTATGGACAAGAACAGCGCAATTGCGTGAACCTTTGGTGGAAGCTCCACCTTTGGGAGGCTGATCGTTTCTCGTAACCCAAGCCGATCGCCGCGTATGTCTTAATCTTAAGGATGATGATGGAGATAGAATCCAGACTGGCCATCCCACATGGACACCAGTCTACACTTACAGGCTTCTAAACTCCAACATCATCTGGTCTTTTGCCCATCCCACATGGCCACCAGTCTGTACATACTGGCTTCTAAACACTACCACCATCTGATCTTTTGTTCATTCCACATGGACTCCAGTCTGTACTTACTGGCCTCTAAACACCACCATCATCTGGCCTTTTGTCCATCGCACATGAACACCAGTCTGTACTTACTGGCAGTAAATACAGACTGGTGTCCTTGTGGGATGGACAAAAGACCAGAGGTTGGTGGTGTTAGACAGACAATGGAGTAACACCCATGTAAGTGGAATACAATTATCCAAATTTCCGTGAACTGTAAATGCGGTCCGGAAATTGAGAACACGTTTGCTCCGATTTGCAAACTGCGAACGCGGTCCCCTGGGGTGTAACAAGACACACACACACACACACATAGAAACGTCGAAATTAGAACCTCTCCGTGATATACGTCACTCGGAGAGGTAAAACGCATTAAAACTATTAATGGTTTGTTGCTTTTGCGTGTACCAGTTTGAAACCCTCAACGGTTTGCAGTTTTTTGCACGCACCACTTTTAAACCAGTAATGGTTTGCTGTTTTCTATGCACCACTTTCAAACCCGTAATGGTTTGCTGTTTTTTTGCATGCACCATTTTTAAACCATCACGGAGTTATCTTGAAAGGGACTATATTGAAACCATTTTTTCACAGATCCTCGGCATTTCTTATTAAAAACCAGAAATGGTTTATCAAAGTTGTTTTAAACCAGTATTGGTTTACTGTTTTTGAATCCGACCCTTTTAAACCATTTAGTTTCTGCTGTAAAACCATTAGTGGTTGCTGAGAAAATCATAAACCCTATATAAACCCTTTGAAGACCATTATTTTTTACTGTGCATTCCCTCCATAGGATTAACATTACACTATACTTTGGAGTCTCACAGCTCTGGTTACATTAGAGATACGGGGATGACCTTTGATTATGTCAGAAGTAAATGAACCGAAGTTATCAAGGAATGGATAATTAACCAAATGCATTGGCCCCGTCGAGGGGGGTTGAAACATTCATGTATTTGTTCCCCATTTTCTACTGAGAAAGGTCGTGCAATGGTTGATGGGATACTATCTGACGCGCCATCTGAGAGCGACCTTTGTAGATCGGGATTTCAAAATTTGGGCGTCTGCTATTGCTAGGCTTAGCTCTTCATGAAGTTTTCGATTTAGTCTGTGGCTGTAGATGAACTGAATTCATTTTTAAATGGGAAATTTGCCGAAAGACATTTTAGCATACTTTGCGAATGTTAAGCGGCCTTTTGTGCTTTCAAGACTTGATTCGTATCTAAAATTAATAGATTCTGATACTGCGAAAAGGTATGTGGAAAATTTGGTCGCTTTGTACTAGCATATAATCAATCTTTAAAGTCTTAGCCTATTTGTTGCCCGAATCTTTTTTAGAGCAATTTCTCCTATTTTACACGTTAACGCTTTATTTTTAGTTTCCAGTTTGTGTATTAAATTTGAATTTAGGTTTTTAGATCTTACATTTCATTAAGCCAGCTTTCGTTGCCAACTGTTGAACAAATCACACCTATGAAGGCCGCCATTTTAATTCACTCAAGCAGACTCTAGTCTAAAGTCTCTCTCAACCGTTCGAGGGCGCCCTTTAAAAACGGCGCGATGGAAAGACGTCACGAAAAGCGCGAAAGAGGATCGAGGTGGGAGGGGGTAAGGGGCAATTGCCCTTAACATTAAAACAATAGGAGTTTGACAACTTCGGTTCATTTACTTCTGATTATGTAATAGTCTTATTTACCCCTCCTCCATCGTTAACATTTGCTCCATAGGATACTCCATGTACGGGAAAAACTTGGGAAACTCAGGGAAGTATATGGGGAAAAACCTGGAAATCTCAAGGAAATTTGTTTTCCAAAAGTTGTATGAGCCCTGCCTATTATGTCCGTTTTCTTTTTAGCAGGGAAGGAAATAAGACACCGATAGGAGTTACTGTCTCACTGAACCAATGTCCTATAAATTTATTATGTGTGCAAAAATGTCATGGTCTTGCTGGGCCAGCTTGTTAATATTAATACACGTTATTTACACAGAGTATTATTTGTTTTGGATTTTCGAGGTCGTTATCGCACTCTTTGCATACCGACATACTAGTCTAGCTTATCTAATAAAGTTTTTTAGCGGAGAGTAAAAAGTTGCGACCGATCGTTTCGACGCCGATTATGCACTATACTTGAGAAGTGAGAACAAAAGGTTTTTACCTCTCCGAGTGACGTATGTCACGGAGAGGTTGTAATTTGGAGGTGTCTGTCTGTCTGTGTGTGTGTGTCTGGCTGTCTGTCTGTTGTTACACCCCAGGGGCCCGCGATCGCAGCTGGCAAATCGGGGCAAATGTGTTCTCAATTTCTGGAAAATTGTATTCTTCCTACAATGCCTATTACTCTATTGTCTGTCTAACACAACCATCATCCGGTCTTTTGTCCATCCCACATGGACACCAGTCTGTACTTACTGGCTTCTAAACACCACCATCATCTGGTCTTTTGTCCATCCCACATGGACACCTGTCTGTGCTTACTGGCTTCTAAACACCACCATCAACCATTCTTTTGTCCATCCCACATGGACGCCAATCTGCTCTTACTGACTTCTAAACAGCACCATCATCCGGTCTTTTGTCCATCCCACATGGACACCAGTCTGTACTTACTGGCTTCTAAACACCACCATCATTTGGTCTTTTGTCCATCCCACATGGACACCAGTCTGTACGTACGGGCTTCTAAACACCATCTTTTGGTCTTCTGCCCATCCCACATGGACACCAGTCTGTACATCATCATCGTTAAGGTTAAAGGTTAGTCCACACTATGGCTTTTTTCGCGTCTCAACACAGAAAAAAAAGTGTTTAGGTTTGCAACATCCGAACATGTTATAAAGTTAAACATTGGTGTGAGGTTATGTTTATTGCTTCAATGTTGATGTCTAATTACATCTCTGTTTCTCTAAGGATCCTTAAAATGTGTTCCAAATAGAAACACTTCTTATTTTATCACGTTTAAGAGGTAAACACAGAATAATCTTAACACTAAGCTAAACATCAACGCTTGCCAGGTGTTTTTTAACGTAACATGTTTTTAATACCTTGGTATTTGGTTTCAATTTTTTTAAATCTTTTCTTAAGAAGAATTATAATATTTTGGAAAAACAACTAAAAAGTAGATAGAGCTTATCAAGGAATCATAAAATGCAACTCCAGTGTTTAATGACTGTCAGTAACAACACGAATTCAAAATGAAATTTCATCCTCCGAGGATAGCCACTTCTGAAGATACATTTCCATTGAATTTTTAAGTTTTTTATCGTCTTTTTCTTTATTCCTTTATAAATTGCCACTTTAATGTTTATAAGGCGCCACAATGTTTTGGGTAACGGGTTTTTGAACATTAGGCTGCCGTTACAACTCACCTGGCATTTTCATGGTGTCAGTGACGTTATGTTTCAGCAGAGAGAGAGGGGGGGAATATATATATATATTTTTTTGGATTTTAATTATATCAATTTTTGAAAACTGGCTGATTACGGGCCCCTCAGATATCCGGGCCCTAGGCAATTGCCTAACTTGCCTAGTGGTTAATCCGGCCCTGTTCCCCCCTCTCTCTCTGCTGAAACATAACGTCACTGACACCATGGAAATGCCAGGTGAGTTGTAACGGCAGCCTAAAGTTCAAAAACCCGTTACCCAAAACATTGTGGCGACTTATAAACATTAAAGTGGCAATTTATAAAGGAATAAAGAAAAAGACGATAAAAAACTTAAAAATTCAATGGAAATGTATCTTCAGAAGTGGCTATCCTCGGAGGATGAAATTTCATTTTGAATTCGTGTTGTTACTGACAGTCATTAAACACTGGAGTTGCATTTTATGATTCCTTGATAAGCTCTATTCACGGTGTTCGTGATAATTTGAAAAATTTTAAATAATGGCTCAGCTCACAAAAAAGATAATTAACAAAATAACGAAAAAAGGGAAAAAATTACGAAAACGGTTCTTTGATGAAGGTGCAGGAAAGAACAAGGCGACCCAAGGGTTGGGCTCGTAATAGTAGCCACATCGTACTATACTTGACAGGCGTACAGAAATATTTTAGTGAATAGCCCCTCGAGGCGCTACCTTAACTCTTTTAAAATGATTACTTTAATTTTTTACTTCTGTTATAATTATAATTGTATGACACGAACGGAAAACGTGAGTACCCGCATGATGCGCATCCTTTAACAGTGGTTAAATGAAATACCCGTAAATGCCCATTAAAAGAAGTACAGAGAATGAGAGTGAATAGCCGCTCGATGCCCTAAAAAATTATAACCCTTAATCCTTACTTCAATAAATTTACTTACGTTATAATTGTAATATTCGGGGCTACAAGCTAGTACTTTCTTTTAAAATTGTTCTAGATTTGTGAAGAAATACATGTAACTCCTAATAATAAACATCTCCTTTAGACCATTCTAAATATAACGTCAGAATATACTTCGTTTTTCTTTTTAAAAATTCCCTTGATTTCTTTGAATTTTGAAATAGGGAGCGGGATTGAAAGGGTGAAACCCTCATTGTCGACGGGTGACAGGAATTTTAAAGGGAGTATTAAACCTTCCATTTTAATTAAGGTAACACCATAATCCTCTATCTCGCTTTAAATATGTAGAGCAATCGTAAAACACAATTCAAAGTGCTTAACCTAACTGGTACAATTAAATGCAATGCTTAAAGTTACTATTATAAACCCCATCCTCTTAAAATACACGAACGTAAAAATCACATCACCATAATTCTGTCCCATTCACTCTCCCTTAAATGACGAACGAAAAATTCTATACTGCCAAACGCGCTACTATTTCACGTCTACTGGTACTGGTACTAGTACGAGTACAACAGGGCAGGCCAAACAAAGAGCCTTATCGTAGATGTGCATCATACAATGTAGCTAAAAACGATGATAAGTGGACGGGACGCTTTCAAAATAAAAGTGTTTTACGTCTTATGTGACAATCTTATGACAAATACTTAAAAACGATCCGAAGTTAACAAGGTCACTGATGAAAAGTTCAAACCTATTTTAAACTTTAATGCCCCCGATGAAACGTTCTCTGGAGGTTTCCAAGAATTGGCAGAAATGTATTGCAATAATTTAAATATTGAAAACAAACTGCTACAATTCAAACATTTCGTGAAGAATGAAGAAAGCAAAAACCCAGAATTATTACATTCCTTTATTCGTAACAATAATATTATTTCAACTTTTCAAACTTAGAAATTATTTTGTGAATTTACTTGTGTTTGCCAATTAGCAATGCAATTGGCGAAAGATCCTTTTCAGCTCTAAAATGAGTGAAAAACTAATTCAGAACCACAGTAGCCCAAGAAAAATTAAGTTCTTTATCTTTGATATATATATTGAAAAGGATTTACTAAACGACTTCATAGACTATGAAGAGATAATTGATAAATTTCTTTAGCTTGAAAGAAATTTAACTATCGAGTTAAAAAAGAAATTAAATATTCTGTTAAGTGTTAAGCAAATTAAAAATATGTCTCTCTATTATCTTAAACTGTGGTCTGTTGGGGGGCCCGGAACTAAGGCCTTGCCTAGGGCCCGAAAAATTGTTAATCCGGCCCTGGAGCCAGAGTCAACTAAAGCCAAGCACGGTATTGTACCTAAAAATATTTGCAAAAAATCTCTACCCTCCGGCAAGGAGGGGGCCTCTGGCAGTGATTTTACCGTGCTTGGTTTGGGGGTTTTTAAGCTGGCGACATGGGCGGTCCCGAGACGACGACCCTTTCGCCGCTCGCGTCGCCTCTTTGCGCGTTTCCCGACCCCGATTCTTGATTCAAAATATCAGGACAAAAGGGACGTACGTGGCCTACCTTTTGACAACCGTAACAAGTCACGTTAGGGTTGTAGTATGCACCAGAAGGGGGGTTAACTCTTTCGCGAAGAGGATTGCTCTGCTGGGAGTTATTTCGGACACTGGAATTATTCTGGCTATTTCTAACAATACAGCGAGGGGGAAACCACTTGTGAAATCAGGTGTACAAAATTTTTGAAATCACAATTGAAGTCCATAAATTGTTTTTGAAGTCTCTATAAATCGCAAAGTTTAGTTGAAATCTCGGAAGTCTTAGGAAGTCCCTAGAGAATCCCTTGAAGTCATGCGAAGTCCCTTGGAAATCGCTTGAAGTCAGTCGAAGTCTCTCGGAAGTCTCTTGAAGTCATACGAAATCCCTTTGAAATCTCTTGAAGTCTCTCTGAAGTCAAGAGAAGTCATACGAAATCCCTTTGAAATCTCTTGAAGTCTCTCTGAAGTCAAGAGAAGTCATACGAAGTCCCTTTGAAATCTCTTGAAGTCTCTTGGAAATCTCTTGAAGTCTCTTGGAAATCTCTTGAAGTCTCTTGGAAATCTCTTGAAGTCTCTCGGAAATCTCTTGAAGTCTCTTAGAAGTCATACGAAGTCCGTTGGAAATCTCTTGAAGTCTCTTAGAAGTCATACGAAGTCCGTTGGAAATCTCTTGAAGTCAAATGAAGTGGTAGAAAAATCCCTTGAAGTCTATTGAAATTCCGTCTTTCATAAGTGGAAATTTCCTTTTCTTCAAATTTTATTTTCAATAGTCTTGATCAGGGCCGGAAATAAGCACAGGACACTGGAATTTTAAAATGTGCCATAATTTTGTTAAAAACTAAGGGGGTCACTGGACAGTTTGACCAATAAAATTTTGGAAGTTTTGATAGCCTGACCTTGGAGATGTGATACTATTTCTGCACTTTACAGTGGACAATGTCCTATAAATTTTCCAGTCAAACAGGGGGGGGGGGTTGGTCTTGATCCCTCAATTTTCGGCCGTTTTCGTAGGTGCAATGCTACCAGACTCTTGTGCCAGACACTCTTCCCCAGAATTTTTTCCTTTTTGGACTTAATGTCGGCTGCTAATCATTCCGTTTTCAAAGAATTGTAACGTATTTTCATTTCTTAATCGACTTAGACGGGTCTAACCTTAAATTTAACTGCCCATCAACCTAAACAATCCTACGCTACAAACATACCATACACTAACCCGAGTCCTTCGCGTAGCTTTCACTATTGGGGCTAGCGAGAAACGTCGTCTAGGGGAGTGTATTAAAAGACTATCAGCATAATGCGCTTTGAATAACGTGACGGTTTGAGGTTCACTTCATATTTAATATCAAAATCAATAATATCAAAAATAAACAATGAAGAAATTTGTAAAAATAATGGAAACACTTTAAACCTTAACGTAATTGATTTATGGTATTAACTGAGCAAAACTATCATTACTTTATTTTAATTTTAAAACATTTAACCCAATCGATTGTTTTTCATTTAAACCATATCTTTATCAACCTAAGCGCTTTACCTTGTAGCGACTTAATCATTTTAACTTTAATCAATTCGATAGGTTTAACTTGTAATCAATTTGATAGGTTTAACTTGTAATCAATTTGATAGGTTTAACTTTTAATCCTTTTGATAGTTTTAATTTTTAATTCAATTTAATATTTAATCTGTCATTAACTTATCACATTATTATTAAACTAAGTCACTCTTTGGACGATTGGTGGTCATTTTATAGTTAGTCTTTTAATGACCTTATGTATCTTAACCATAACGTAAATATCAACGGTAGAGGGTACTTATCGGTGTAGAGTGCCGGTCATCGTCTTCCTTCGGTTCGGTTCCATGGTTGATGAAGTTTTCTCTTGTAGAAATTCATTGTTTTAGTTTGGTGCCGTTTGAGTTCATACCGAAATATGATTCACTTTCACGGTTACGTGTCCGTGGCACAACTCCTAAATTTCTATCTTTGAGACATTGTTTTCTCAAGTCCGAACCTGTTAGTCTTTACCACCGATCAACTGTATCATTTTTTTACCGCGCTCGTACCGCTTAACCGACCAGCATCGTTTTTTCACCAACTCTCCCTCTCTCTGTCCACAAAATCATCCTCCTTTCTTTTTTTCACTATCGTCAACCTCGGTGTCTCTTTAGACGTCACGATCGACGTCACGATCGGCGTCACGATCGACGTCAGGATCGACGTCACGATCCACACCTGGTACTTATTGTACCCTCTCTCTATTTTTATCTTTTCATCCCCAAAGAGTGATTTTAAGCTTTAGGAGCTTTCCTAATGACCATGTGTAAAGAGTGACCTTTAACCTCAAATCCTTAAAAATCGATATACAATAAAAATACGCTAAGTACGGAAAAGTAGTGAACCTCAAACTTGTAAAACGAAAATAAATCATTAACTTGTAAAACGAAAATAAATCAAACGTAGGGGAATATGGACAGCTTAATCAGTTTCTCGCTACCGCTGGGGGAAAAGGCTTTCTTTAGCTTTTAAGCCTTAGCAGCAAAGGACTGGGGGTTAGTGGCCACATAACACACCCAATTCCCTTGTAAAAGAGAGTAGCTATTCAGCTATGATGACAAGCAACTTCAATAAGCCGTACCATGGACGATCCAGCATACCAATGGTACATTATTATTGAAGTGCAGGTGTTAAAGGGTTATTGAAGTGCAGGATTTAACGGAATTAAAGTCTAATATTAAACAGTGTAAAGGGATTATGAATATACCAAATTCTGTCGCTACATACTCCCCCCAACTAAACGTCTCAACGGCCTCGTGAGACCCAAAACAAAATACTAATATCAAAACAGAAGAGACATGAAACGCGTTTCAAGATGAACAAACAGGACAACAACATCATTCTGCCCACAACCATTATGTACAGGTGCACCATCCATTGAAAAAAAATTTTTATTTGGGCCCAACTGGAATAACCTTTCCTGTAACTTTATCACGGGGTCGTAATTGGCGACCACCATGTTTTAAACTCGGATCTGCTTCAGCGTCAGTAGCAGAAGCGTTATTATCAAGCAAAGAAACATCGGCATCCTTTGATTTTGTAACTTCACCTAAAGCGCTATCCTCCAGAAGATTAGACTGTCTAATAACGTACGTTTTCAGCTGAGAAACGTGGTATGTTCCCTTCAATCGTTTCTTGTTCAACTTTTCTAGCACGTACGTAAGGTGGGACAATTTCTTCGATATTCTGTAGGGACCCTCATAACGGGGTGCTAACTTTGCGCTAAAATCGGCTGCGGCTTTAGACAGGTAGTGGGATTCTTTTAAAACTAAATCCCCAACCTCGAATTCTAAATCGCGATGATGTTGATCATAATAAGTCTTTTGTTGATTTTGTGCCTTTTTTATCCTACTTTGGGCGTTTTCTAAAGCTTTGTTGACTTTTGATACCACCCTCAATCCATATACTTTATCTAGACCCTCAGCTAAATAGATATCGGGATCCTTATCTTGTAAGACGCTAGTTGCTGTTCGCAACTCACGACCGAACATTAAAAATGCCGGACTATACCCTGTAGTTTCCTGACTGGCAGTCCTTATGGCCATGGCATATTGGGATAACCCTAGGTCCCAATCTTGGTGATTATCTTTTATAAACGAGGCAATCATGGTACCAATCGTGCGATTAAATCGTTCAGTTAGGTTACTAGACGGTCTATATAGTGAAGTAAACCGTTGTTTGACATGCAAAGTCTCAAAGACTCGTCTAAAAATTCTACTAACGAATTGGCTACCGTTGTCAGACACAACACAAGACGGAAGACCGAAACGCGTGAACACGTCGTCGATCAGATGTTTCAGAATGGGTTTTGTTGTGGCATTCCGTAAGGGAAAAATCTCCACCCATTTAGTGAGGTAATCCGATACCACCAAAATGTACTTGAAACCTCTTTTACTACGCGGGTAAGGCCCTTTTAAATCCATCGAAATAACTTCGAAAGGTTCAACTATTTCACTGGCTTTCATCAAGCCCGCTGGTTTCTGATTGGGTGCCTTGTGTCGTTGGCAAATATCGCAAGATCTGCAGTAATTTACAACGTCTAATGTTAGTCCATCCCATGTAAATTGCCTTTGAATTCGTTTTGTGGTTTTACGAATTCCTAAGTGGCCAGCTGACGGAATGTCATGACTCAAATGAAGTATTCGTGCTCGCAAGGGCTGGGGAACTACTATTCTAAAACTGTCCCAGCCAGAAGTACCAACTTTACCAACATCTTTATAAATAATATCTTGACGGATATCATAAAGGGGTGCATTAACCTTTACCCAAGCACTCTTTTCTTCATCGTTAGGTAACTTGTTGTCTATCAAATAGGAATAAATCATTTGTAGCTGCCCATCTTGTTTTTGAAAATTTATCAAATCAGTGTTTTCATATAGGACCACTTTTTCCGTATCTTGCTTTTGAACGATGGCCGAGACTTGGCCTTCCCCTTGTTGCTCTGTTATTCTCGAGAGAGCATCCGCAACAGTATTGTTTTTCCCGGGGAGGTGGTGTATGGTGAAATCGAAAGCCTGTAACCGTAAGTTCCATCGGGCAAACTTCCCCGTTGGGTCAGGAGCTTTCTGTAACCACCTTAGCGCACTGTGGTCCGTGAAAACCTCAAATTTCGTACCATCAATATATGGACGAAATTTTTCCACCGCCCACATGACGGCTAAACATTCTTTCTCTGTTGTAGAGTATTTTTGTTCGGCTTGACTCAACGCTCTACTCGCGTATTGAATAACTTTCTTTTTCTTGTCGATTACCTGTGACAATACAGCACCGAGCCCTACGTTAGACGCATCGGTGTGTAGCACAAAGGGATAATTATAATCTGGTGGATTCAGTATAGGAGCCGAGGAAAGTTTAACTTTCAGAATTTGGAAAGCCTCCTCTTGATCTTTTGTCCATTTGAATTCCACCTCCTTGTGCAATAGTTTATTCAAAGGAGCTGCGATTTTGGCGAAATTCTCCACAAATCGACGATAAAAAGACGCCATTCCGAGAAAACGTCGGAGTTGTTTGACAGTTTTGGGAGTGGGGTATTCACGCATTGTAGCTGTTTTTTCGGGGTCGACCCAAACACCATCTTCCGAAACAATATGTCCCAATACCTTACACTCTTTCTGACAAAAATGAGTTTTTGACGCTTTCACCGTTAACCCCGCCTGCATAAGACGGTTAAAAACCTCTTCTAGAGTTTTTATATGGGTCGCGAAATCGGCTGAAGCAATTATGAGGTCGTCGAGGTACGCGCAAACCCCCTTATTCAAAAGGTCCATGAACAAATTGTTAACCATCCTTTGAAAGGTGGCAGGAGCATTCACTAGTCCGAACATCAACACAGTGGGTTTATATAGCCCGCGACTTGTGACAAAAGAAGCAATATCCCTATGTTCTTCATACAAAGGGACTTGCCAATAGCCGCTTCGCATATCTAACGTCGTAATAAACTGAGGTTTACCGATAGAGTCTAAAATTTCGTCAATACGGGGTAATGGATATGCATCTTTGCGCGTTACTGCATTTACTTTACGATAATCTATGCATAACCGCCACGAACCATCTTTCTTTGTAACTAAAAGAATGGGTGAGGCCCAAGGACTTGAACTGGGCTCAATTAATTCTTGTTCAATCATATCATCCAAAATCCCGTCGATTATAGCGTGTTTTGCCGGTGAAAATCGGTATGGGGCGCTCGCGATGGGGATCGCGTCACCCACCTCAATATAATGTTCTATCCTTTTAGTTTTTCCTGGCCTTGTTGAAAATATTGGTTTATATTTGGTGACTAATTGGTCGAGAAGTATCATTTGGTCTGGGTCTAAGTTTGCTTCTTTTAATGCTAAATTGATACCTTCTTCATCAATGAATTCGTTTAACTGCGACATCCCGTAACAACTACCCTGGCCAAAGTCGCTTTTAAGATTTTTGTGAAACTTAATTTTGTTGCCAAATTGGTTTGGCCAAGTGAAATTACCTAAACCGTAGTCGACTATCATGCCAGTGTAGCCCAAGATATCCCTTCCTAGAATGCATTGATACCCGAGGTCTTTAATATAAACTGCCTCGTATTCTACCTGTTTTTTTGGCAGACCAAAAGCTAACTTCACGACACCTTCTGTAACTAATAGGGAATCATCAGATTGTTTTAAACTTATGTTTTCATTTATCGTTTTAAAGCCAATACTTTCAATGAGGGGTTTTAAACTGCTATGAATGAGAGTGTGTGTCGATCCAGGGTCTACAAGAGCTATACAAGGAACTGAGCCTAAAAAAATATGTAAAAAATCTTGACCTGGTTTTATTATTTCATCTACCCTTGGTACCGACACCGACTCGCATTCCGCTTTTTTGTCTTTTACATCTGAGATGCGGGCGGACCTCCCCCTTGTGATCCGACCGCTTTTTCGTTTCCCTGATTATTTTTCTTTTTGAAATTTCTGGGCTTTTTGCACCAAGGCTTTTTGTGGCCTATCTCACCACAATTATAACATTCCACATTTGGGTTATAATACGTACCATCTTTATCAAAATAATCGGAAAAACTACCGGAACTAGCATTAATGGGTACGTTATGGCGGAATTGATTTTGAGAGGGAAATTTGCCTGCTTTTTCAGGATAATTAGTAGGCTGTGTTCGGCAATAATCGGCCAAATGACCCTTTCTCCCACATTTATTACAATGTGAAGTTACCTGACTAACACTGGTGCCCATGTTACCCCCTGATGGGTTAGGACTCTTGACAGAAGTAACGTTCAAATTTCCCGGTACTAGGTTTTTATTTCGTGAAACGATTTTCTCTATTCCAATAGCAACATCAAGTAACTCACGTACCGATTTGTAAGATTGATTTAACAGATACACCTGAATAGTGTCTTTCATGTTTCTACGTATTTTCTTAACTTGCTCTGCCTCTGACAAAGGGGTGTGGAGCTGTCCAAAAAGCTTTTGTAGGGCTGCAACGTATTCACAAACCGATTCGTGGGGGCGTTGTACACGATCATCTACTTTATCTAAAACAAACTCATCGTTCGAGGAACGTTCGAACGTGTCTTTTATACTATTCTCAAAATGACCCCATGATTGAAAAGCTGGTTGCGCCATAAACCAATCTAACGCGGTGCCGTCTATCATTTGCGGTACCCATCTTTGAATAAATTCTACTTCACTAACACCATAGGAAACGAGCATCTGGTGGGCTCTTCTCAAGAATTTTTTTGGTCCCTGCTCTGTAGGATTTCCGGTAAATAAAGGCTGCGTTGGGGGATTAGCCCAAGGAAAATGTGGTACTAAACTTGCACTAGCGGTTACGGTTTGTGCCTGATTATAGGGCTGAATTACTGACGCACCAACAGGACCCTGGTTTAAACTAAAGGAAGGGCTTGTTGGATTAGTTATTGCTTGGCTAGTGACAGATGCACTAGGAGGGACTACTTGAGATATAGGTGCAATTGGTAACTGTTGTAAAGGTACACTTGGTGGCTGTTTTACAGGTTGGTTACCGCCCGGGGTACTAGAATGGGCCCCTGGAGGAGTGGGTATCGGTGGCACTGACTGAGAAGCAGTTGGAAGCCTAGCTTCCAAAGCTTTTTGATTAGCATCTATTCTTTGTAACTCTAATAACACTCTCTGTAACATATCTTGGGTGCTCATGGCAGGGCCACCAGTCGAGGCAGGGGTATTTCCCCCTGACCCAGGATTACTCATGTTGGTATAGGATACGTCGGTATCACTATCGTAATGCTCTAATTCAGGAGGCGCGTCTTTAGTTTCTGTACCTTCGAGGATTTTTAACCGATTCTTATAACGCTCCTCACGTGATTTAACGCCTTCCGCTATCTTTTCGGAGGAAAACCTTGTATACACATTCATTGATTATGGAACCTGCACATTTTAGTCATGACAATCCCCACGCAAATAAAATCCAAATTGTTATCACTCTTAAAAGAATACACACCTTAACAACGTATCATGTCACTTATGCAAATCAAAATAATTATCCCGGCTGGGCCCCCATTTTGTAACGTATTTTCATTTCTTAATCGACTTAGACGGGTCTAACCTTAAATTTAACTGCCCATCAACCTAAACAATCCTACGCTACAAACATACCATACACTAACCCGAGTCCTTCGCGTAGCTTTCACTATTGGGGCTAGCGAGAAACGTCGTCTAGGGGAGTGTATTAAAAGACTATCAGCATAATGCGCTTTGAATAACGTGACGGTTTGAGGTTCACTTCATATTTAATATCAAAATCAATAATATCAAAAATAAACAATGAAGAAATTTGTAAAAATAATGGAAACACTTTAAACCTTAACGTAATTGATTTATGGTATTAACTGAGCAAAACTATCATTACTTTATTTTAATTTTAAAACATTTAACCCAATCGATTGTTTTTCATTTAAACCATATCTTTATCAACCTAAGCGCTTTACCTTGTAGCGACTTAATCATTTTAACTTTAATCAATTCGATAGGTTTAACTTGTAATCAATTTGATAGGTTTAACTTGTAATCAATTTGATAGGTTTAACTTTTAATCCTTTTGATAGTTTTAATTTTTAATTCAATTTAATATTTAATCTGTCATTAACTTATCACATTATTATTAAACTAAGTCACTCTTTGGACGATTGGTGGTCATTTTATAGTTAGTCTTTTAATGACCTTATGTATCTTAACCATAACGTAAATATCAACGGTAGAGGGTACTTATCGGTGTAGAGTGCCGGTCATCGTCTTCCTTCGGTTCGGTTCCATGGTTGATGAAGTTTTCTCTTGTAGAAATTCATTGTTTTAGTTTGGTGCCGTTTGAGTTCATACCGAAATATGATTCACTTTCACGGTTACGTGTCCGTGGCACAACTCCTAAATTTCTATCTTTGAGACATTGTTTTCTCAAGTCCGAACCTGTTAGTCTTTACCACCGATCAACTGTATCATTTTTTTACCGCGCTCGTACCGCTTAACCGACCAGCATCGTTTTTTCACCAACTCTCCCTCTCTCTGTCCACAAAATCATCCTCCTTTCTTTTTTTCACTATCGTCAACCTCGGTGTCTCTTTAGACGTCACGATCGACGTCACGATCGGCGTCACGATCGACGTCAGGATCGACGTCACGATCCACACCTGGTACTTATTGTACCCTCTCTCTATTTTTATCTTTTCATCCCCAAAGAGTGATTTTAAGCTTTAGGAGCTTTCCTAATGACCATGTGTAAAGAGTGACCTTTAACCTCAAATCCTTAAAAATCGATATACAATAAAAATACGCTAAGTACGGAAAAGTAGTGAACCTCAAACTTGTAAAACGAAAATAAATCATTAACTTGTAAAACGAAAATAAATCAAACGTAGGGGAATATGGACAGCTTAATCAGTTTCTCGCTACCGCTGGGGGAAAAGGCTTTCTTTAGCTTTTAAGCCTTAGCAGCAAAGGACTGGGGGTTAGTGGCCACATAACACACCCAATTCCCTTGTAAAAGAGAGTAGCTATTCAGCTATGATGACAAGCAACTTCAATAAGCCGTACCATGGACGATCCAGCATACCAATGGTACATTATTATTGAAGTGCAGGTGTTAAAGGGTTATTGAAGTGCAGGATTTAACGGAATTAAAGTCTAATATTAAACAGTGTAAAGGGATTATGAATATACCAAATTCTGTCGCTACAGAATATTCGTAAAAACGATATATTTTTGTTTGTGGCGAAGTTTAATTGGCTTAATTTAAACTACTATTTAACTAAATTGGGAACCTTCGAAATACAGCATACAAGCAGCCAATTTAAAAATTGTGTCTTCTAGTTCTCTGAACTATGAATTCGAGTATGAATCAGACGATAATCAGTTTCAAAAACCTGAGGGGTCGGACGTTTTGGAAAAAGTGTACGGGATTTCGAAATCCAATTTGATTTCTTCGGATTTCGTTTGATTTCGTCGGATTTTTTGATTTCAAAATTCGATAAAATCCAACGGATTTTGCAATTTTTCCCGTGATTTCCTCGGATTTTTTCCATGATTTCGGCAGATTTTGGGATATTTCAATTGATTTCGTTGGATTTTATGATTTCTTTTGAGTTTGGATTTCGTGATTTCTTTTGAGTTTGGATTTCGTGATTTCTTTTGAGTTTGGATTTCGCGATTTCGTTACTGATTTTGTGATTTCTTTGTTGATTTTGTGGTATCTTTACTGATTTTATGATTTCTCTACTGATTTTGTGATTTCTTTACTGTTTTGTTATTTCTTTATTGATTTCGGATTTTTTTTTGAGATTTTTTAAGTTGGATTTCGCGGGTAGCGTACGGGATTTCATGAATGACCGACCCCTTGCAAAAACTACTGCCCAAGCGCTCACTGGCGTGATTGAGTTAGCTATGCCACGACAAAAACTTCTTTCCGTAAATAGCGGCCGATCACGTGATCATATTTTCCCGCGTGAAACGTCGCAGAATTCTTGAGACATAAGCGAAGATCAAATGGATCAGTATACTATCCGGGCAAGAATTAATTTACTATAAGAATGCCTAAGTCACTAGATTTTACGCTTCTACTCTTACGCCGGTGTTAGTGGACAAGTAAGCTTGTATCTGCGCCGTATAATCAAGAAGGAATTTACTATAAGAAGGCCTAAAAAGGCGTCCGGTGCGCGCGTGGTAGTCGACAATCCCCCTCATGGGTGGGGGGAGGCTGGAAAAGAAGGCGGGACTTAATATTTTATCTTACTCTATGTTTTCCACCATCTATCTCTTTTACCTTCTCGTTAAGCCTTGGTTTGGTTTTTGGAACTCACGAAATCATAAGTATAGTACACTTGATTCGATTTAGAAACAATTATAGAACGAACGATTTTCACGTAGAGACAAGTATTCAAAATCCATTAAGTTAGGTTCAAAACCTTTAACTAACTTGTTAATGGCAATTAAAAACCATTCCCTAACCGTTTCAGCACCGCTGGCAGCCTCCATTTTCTGCTTACTTTGCTAGACGTTTTCTTTCTCTATTCGGAATACGTCAATCGCGTCTGTATGACCTATCCCCGCGGGATCCAATAGGAAAGCGCAGAGCAATGAGGGACATGAAAGGGGTGGGGCTTACTTGTCCACTAACACCGGCGTAAGAGTAGAAGCGTAAAATCTAGTGACTTAGGCATTCTTATAGTAAATTAATTCTTGATATAATTCTGCATAGATAATTGCTTTCGGTTGCTCTGCACCTTAGTACTTAATAGCGAAGTACATAGATATTTTTTAATTATTACAATTTAATGAAGTCTTGAGAAAAAAATAGAAATCGGCTTTAGTCTATAAATTCTATTGAAGTCACTTGAAGTCTTTAAATTATGTTGAAGTCACTAGAAGTCTTTAAATTATGTTGAAGTCACTTGAAGTCTTTACAAATTCTATTGAAGTCACTAGAAGTCTTTAAATTATGTTGAAGTCACTTGAAGTCTTTACAAATTCTATTGAAGTCACTTGAAGTCTATAAAATGTAATGAAGTCACTTGAAGTCTATAAAATGTAATGAAGTCACTTGAAGTCTATAAAATGTAATGAAGTCACTTGAAGTCTCTAAATTATATTGAAGTCACTTGAAGTCTTCATAAATTGTATTGAAGTCACTTGAAGTCTTTATAAATTGTATTGAAGTCACTTGAAGTCTTTATAAATTATATTGAAGTCCCTTGAAGTCTTTATAAATTTTATTGAAGTCATCTGAAATCAAATACAGTTAGTGAAGTCTTTGAAGTCGAATGAAGTCTTTGATAGTTCAATTGAAGTCATTTGAAATCTGAAATCAGGTGTACAAAATTTTCTTAGTGGTTTCCCCCTCGCAATACAGTACCGAACAGTGGTCCCAGCAACTCGTCGCGCCCTTCTAATGCCTCAGGCCGTGATAATATTAGGCCCAATAATTTCAATTCTAGATCGAATAGTTTTGACACTCGATCAAATAATTTTTCAAATAGGCCCATAAGTAATAGCCGTACCGTTTTTCAAACTCGCCAGAATAATTCCAGTGTCCGGTGACGGAAGGTGGAAGTGGGGTAAGTCACCTCCGGCGGACACGGGACAGTCGGCATCTATAGGGTTTGATTTCTACTGCACATTTTGATCACTGGTATATTAAAATGAAGATTGCAGAGCTGAGAGCAGACGATAATTTAAAGCTAAACAGTTACAGGGTTGGAAATAAGGTGAATTTTGTAAGTGGTCCTCGGGACCAGCAACCCCTCATGTTGGAATTATTAAACTGGTCCTTGGGACCAGTGACCCTCGCATTAATTATTATTCTACCGGTCCCACTATAAATTAAATTTCTAAAATGGTGAAAATAAAAAGCACGTAAAGACACAAAAGTAAAGAAGCTGAAAATTCTAATTGATTTTGAATTTTTTACTGTAGGAAAAAGTAGCATATAACAATCCATAAAAGTTAACTTCTATTTCTTATCACAATTTTTCAACTAGTTGCCACTAAATATCAATCAACATGTGTAATGATATTTGAAGTTCTTAATCCTTTTCTGAACTATCCTTATTCCTTATTGGATTTTACATAAATTCGGTGGCAATATCTTCTCTCGCTATCAGTAAGCCAGATCAAAATCCTGTAATGTGACCATACACTACTGCCTAATACTACTGACAACTAGTACTGGCTATGGTCTAGACTGTCGACTACAAGAGACTCATTCTAGAGTATAGACGCTAGACAAGATCAATAGTCAATAGACTACAAAACCTTTGTAGGGAAGTTGTAGCCAAGGAGTACTAACTACCTATGAGTAGAATTGGTTGAAAATGTGTTGAGCTAGAAAAATTCTAATAAGAAACCCGGAATTAATAAACTGGTCCTGCCGTCTATTTTTTCCAAATACCATAATTAATAAAGTGGTCCCTGGGACCACTGACCCCAAGTTTTGGAATAAATAAACTGGTACGAGCAATTAATAAACTGGTTTTGGACTTGTAAACCTGTCTTATTTCCAACCCTGAACAGTTATCTCTTGTGAGGAAGAAGATAACTTTTACAATTAAGATTTATTTCGGCGAAAGCAATATTAAAAGTTCAAAAAGTTTTATTCTAGTGGCTGGTAGAGTTAAAGAAAATAATAACCGTTTTCGCAAATTTTCCCATAAAAGAGCATGGGGTTTTTGGTGGTCCAGCACAACGAATAACTTATAAACTAGATCGAACGTTTCGGAATACATTCAAATTAACAAGTAACTCTTCAGGGTGTGCCTTTTACATGTTTCATCAATAACAATTAAGTCTAAGTATTTTATAATAATTGATTAATAATAAAGTATGGCAAAAGACGATTATCGCTGGACCAAGTCAGATTAAAACGTAAGCACGTACAAAGCTATTTTTCCCAGTTTTCGTGCTGGATGAATAACAACAAGGCACCTAGCCTTGTGCGTATTAACAAGTTAAGTTGGTAAATTGTTGAATTGAGAAAGTCAACGGTTATTATTAACTTTATGTTAATCTGGGTTCGTAATGGGTTCAATTGTGGGTCATATTGCCTTTCATTTAGACATAATCAATAAACTCATGATCTTCTTAGAGTGAATTTGCATAAACGTATTGCAAGCATAATTTTACGATATATGTGGACATGATTTTAAATAATTATTTTCCAAAAATGTTGAAAAAACTTTGTTAATTAGATAATATCACATAATTTTTGCAAAAGCTCATAACACGCTTCACTTTCTCAACAAACTTATTTAAAATTAAGCCTTAAGTTGCAGATATTAATAACAAGGCGTAAAGAAGTGAAAGGTAGGTGGTAAAAATTATTTGGCTGAAGTAACTCTTATTCAAATTTTCAATATAAATCATTAATTATTTAAAATAATACATATCTTCTTTTTTTCACCAAAAATTTAACTTGCGAGGGAAAAAAAAACAATTTACCATGAAATATGAGCATTATTTTAAAACTGTGCTAGTAACGTGTAAGGTTGTTCGAGTATACATTTTATAAACCCTTAAGAATAGAATTTAGAGTTATACCAGGAGTTCATTTAACCCGAAGTACGAAACTGGTTAAAAAACCCGTAACAACAAAGTTTCGCCGTAAAGCTCAGCGGATTCATACACCGCTTAGCTCCCAAAGAAATAGTTACCCCATTTTTTAGCGCCCACGCGCATAAACTTACACACTTCCGGTTTAGCACTATTTTTATCTTGTGATTTTGGAAGCGAAAATGGCTCACGTCTGCTTCTGTCGGAACGGTGTAAATTAAGCCTTGGCTAAGAAGTTGGCTTTTAGTCGGGGTTTCTAGTTTTCTACAAAACGTTTAAACGATCGTCAAAAATGTTTTGTTGTGATATGTGTGAGTGAGAATTCCGTGGTTAAATAGCCCTTTTCGCATGTCGGAGGGTAAAAGTGGGGGAAAATGCGAAGCGCATGCGTGTTAGTAACAACGTGGATAAAATAGCAGACTACGGTCTTAGCCTCCGCGTATTTCCTCATTACTTTAGAGGCATCAACTTTGCCATTAAATCTAATCATTTTCGATACATTTTCTTGATTTTTTTTCTTAGAAATTTGGAAAAAAAAGTGTAATAAAATTCATTTAAGCCAGTGGTTTTTTAGTTAGTTCAATTTTATAGCATTGTTCAATTATTTTTTTTCATATGATTCTTAAGCCTTTGCACTATGCCTGGATGCTGTGTTGTGGTAGTGGGTAGGATGCAAGAATCAGTCGTATAAAGTAAAGAGGGATGATAAAACAGTGGAAATTAAATTTCACATAATTGTTGTGAAAGGAGGACGAGTTATAAATCGAAAATGTTGGAACTCCAAAGACGGGTATATGTAACATGCATTTCGTTAGTGGGTATCGGACCCTGGTCGGGAATCGGCGGCCCTCGCGGGGAAAGCGCTCTTTTTTTGACGGGTTGCTCTAGTGGTTTTGCCCGGCGCTGCTTGGATACCGACATTATTTATGAAGCCGACACTAAGCCTTGGCTATTAAGGGAAATATTTTCGATATTATAATTTTTTAAAGCTTCAATGAGCATGTGTTTTCGCCAGTAGGATTTAAATATAATTCCCATATTTTTACAAACTTCTTTAAGTTCCAATATTTTTAGTTTATCACAGTTTAGATTCAAATTTACTCCGTTCTCTACAATCCCAGCTATTTCCCCATAGACCGATGGCGTCGTCTGCTATTTTATCCACGACTCACGACAAGCGCATGCGCGCATAAATTTGCGAAAAGGTCTATTAAAACCGTTTGGACAAATTTATTCGCAGTATCTTTAATATAAGAATTCCATCGTGATTCTACGTCCACTATATCGCCATTTTTGTTTTCAACGGAGATCTCAGCCAACGGAAGTTTTGGAACCAAAACCAAGGAGCATAGATACCACTACGATATACTGTAAGGTTGTATGTCCATAAACAGGCTAATCCTTTCTATGCGCAACGACAGAATCTTGTTGTTCGCGATTTTTACCATTAGCTCTATGGCCAGTTTCATACTCCCCCCGAAGGGGGGTTATTATGAACTCCTGGTTATACCTATTCTGCCCTCTAAGTTCGAAAGAAATTGAAACTAATAAAAGAAGATTAGTATTTTTTAAAAAATAATAGCCAAGTATTATTGACCACTTATCTTTCACTTTTCAAGACTATGTTATCAAAGGCAATTTTTATTAATTTAAGAAGTTACAATCAGTTTTATAATGGGTAAAATATGTAAACTTTAAAATGTATTTATTCCGGTTCGTGTTTTTATAATATTTAACACTGAGGTAGTACCTCAACAGAAAAGTGATTTACAATGCCCTGCTCCACATTTATTGAGGCAAACTATTGTTCTTTCAATGTTTTATTTAGAACACTAATGTTTTCGGAGACTCGTCAAAGAATGCCTAGACGAAATATCGAAGATTTTAGGAACGGACCAGTATTTTGGAAGGAAGGCAATCAAATTCAAGACGCGACTCCGTTGTCTCTTGGATTTCTTGCACCCATTTTTACCATATACTTCTACGGAATTGCACTCGCCACGGCTGTCGCTATTTGTGAGATTTTATCAAATTTATCACCACTGCTTCGTATTAGCTCTATTATCCAACAATCGATGTCGTTTCGTATATAAGTATATATTGGTTAGATTTAGATAACTTGTTTTCTAAAACAATATTCTAATCATGAAAAGACCTTGCTATGGGCTACCAACGTTAATCTCGAAGAAGACCAAAGATTTGAGAAAGTTACCTTACCGAATATAATATTCAGTGCATACTTTTAAAGTT